>NC_092412.1:242198558-242558558 GCF_040894005.1 Engystomops pustulosus
GAGCTACAATGAAAAATTTGTCAAGGTGACCTTATATTCATAGCAGCTGCAGGCGTCTGCAATTTTAGAGAAATACAGGTTACTGCAGCCAAGGAAATGCTGACCACAAAATTCAAGAGCGCAGTCCCCGATAACTCTAGGGGGCCATCATTTAAACAAGCGCGAGCTATTGCATGAAGACAGACGGACTTAGATAATTTCCCACAATTGCATGAGACATCTCCATATCCAATGCAGAATTAAAGGGATACTTATACAGCGCAGTGACCATGGTGCAAGAGGATATGGCCAAAGCTCCTTCTTCCACATATGGGATTTCATTGGATTTTTGATTGCCAAAAATTTATAGTATTTTTTCGTATTCACAGTAGTTCACCCACTAAGAGCAGAAGCTTGTGCCTCGGAGCTGCTCTTCCTTTTGCAACAAACACATGTAGTTGAGGCTCTAGAGGATAGTCCTGACACATCCACATTCTCATAGTGAACACCGACTTCAGTCACACAAGGCAAATTACATTTGACACTTTCCAATGACATAAAAGCTGTAGTCAACTTCTGGACGCAACCCAAAGAATTCCTATGGAAACCGGCAGTCCAGTGACAGCTCCTAAGCCTCTGCCAGGCACATGAGGTCATCCAAACGTATCCATGCCTTTGCAGTATAGGACCAGAGGGTGACTGTCTGATGCATAGCTGCAGGGATCTAAGCCCATTGCCGATATTGAAGAAATAGCTCCAAAAATGTTTTTTGCTTAAATATGGAAACAACCTACAGAATTTAAGTCGGTTTCGTGGTTTGCACTAATATTAAGCAATAATCCCCCGAAAAAATCCCTACCACACTTTTTGGAAGAAGGGTCTGCCATCTATAAGAGAATCATAGGGTCTTCTGCTCCGTAATCTAGATGAAGAAATAAAATGCTTCTTCCACCTCCCCCAAGCCTTCTAATCTGCCATCATATTGTAGAGAAATGCAGTGCAAATTCCATCATAACTGTAACCCTTTTCCAAGATATTCCCAGTTTAATCCATATGCTAATGAGGCAGTTCCTCACTACCTAGAGCACTGTTATTCCTGCCCACCTCACTTCCCTTTTCTTCTAGTGTTACCACATGCCAAAAATCAAGTTTCCTGCTTAACTGATGGAGAGGTTAGTGGTCTAGAAAGGAATAATAGAGCTTGTGGTGCTAAAGACACATACTGGTGCACCAACTTGCTCATTAGCATATGGATTGTTGAGGGAATTTCTCAGAAATAGCATAAAATGACAGAAATAAAATATTTTTGAAATCATGGTGCATTTCTCTACAATATGCTGCAGGCAAATTACAATTTGTGGGGGAAATGGAAGACCCGCTTAAGAATTATTGGGAAGTCCATGTTGTAGGCAGGGTTAAAGGGAACCCATCATGAGATATTTGCCTAATAAACCACTACCAGTATGTTTTCAAGTAACTGAGCAGCTTCTAGATCATGTTTCTTTCATGGCCTGGTGTTGTGGCATTATCAAGAAAATCAACTTTGAAGTGAGATGTAACTTGGTTTTATGAAGTCAAGGAGGCGGAGAGTTTAACACTAGAGTCAAGCTTTCTCTGACTTAGAACGTCCCCTTCACTTTTAATTGATGGTTCTACGTCCAGGGACATCATTGATCAGATCTCCTGAAGTCCAGCGCATGATGCCAAACAAATGGAAGGAGGTAATCAAAAGGCAGGGAGAGCTGGACTTCAGTGTTAAACTCTCCAGCTCCCTGACTTTATACATTCAACTTACATCTCACTTCAAAGTTGATTTTCTAGATGATGCCACCACACTGGGTCATGAAAGAAATGGGATCTGGAAGCTGTTCAGCTGCTTGACAACATACTGGTAGTGGTTTATTGGGTCAATTTCTGATGACAGGTTCCCTTTAAGGTTAAGATCTGCCTCTACTCTAGAAACAAGACCCGTCTCCCATCTATTCACACAAAAATAATTCACACAAGGATTTGTAAACCAAAAGAACCCCTTTCCATGTTCTCCAAGTAAAGAAGTAAATTCCTCTGTGTTTTAGCCTATAATATTTTAGGGGGAGAACCCCATATTGAACAATAGAGCAAGAACAATAGAACGTAGAGCAAGATATGTAAAGTAAAACATAGGTAAAATAAAAAGAGAATATTTATATACTAGACATCAAAAAAACCCTAAACCCCCGATTGTTTTTAAAGTCCTTCTCAATCTTCCCGACTACACAAGGGTTTGTTGTAAACCCATCTCTAAATATTACGGCGGGACGGTTTTACTGCAGCCATAAAGTGAGGTGTGAAGACACAAAGCAGCAGAGACCATATATTAGACAAGTGCAGGGGTTGTATATATGA
The DNA here is from genome assembly GCF_040894005.1 of Engystomops pustulosus. Lineage (NCBI taxonomy): Eukaryota > Metazoa > Chordata > Amphibia > Anura > Leptodactylidae > Engystomops > Engystomops pustulosus. The sequence continues at coordinate 242,200,923 of NC_092412.1, forward strand.
AGTCCTGCCACCCTTAGATGAACCCAACTTGTGAACAGCTGCAATGTCTACTACACAGAGAGCCTTCTTCATGTGTGGGGAATGCATTACGGAGCGACGCGAGAACTCACAACACAAACCTCCCCAAGAAACAGGTTTATTTTGGTTCGACATTCACACATAGGAAATCATGTTGTCAGAGGGTTTTACAAGATTTAAAAATTGTGTCCAGGCCGCAGATTCAGGGTGAAAATGGAAAAAAAAAGGAGTCTATTCACCTCTTCAGAAATTTGCCAGTTCCAGCACAGCTGCTCCACTCATGGCCGGCGCCAGCACCCGGCTTCCCCGGGCAAGTGCCGGGGCCCCAGAGGGGCCCACAGCACACACTGCCAATTCAAGCATACTCAATTACATCGGCATGCTTGTTGCCGATGTAATTGAGAGAAGCGTGAGAAGCGCTTCATTCACACTGCCGGCGCGGCTGACAGGGGGCGGCACCGCAAGCGGGCAGTCACAGGACATAAGAACATAGATGCATCGGCGTCGCCGATGTATTTCTGCTGCAAAGCGCCTATTGCTGTGCAGGACGCTGCCGGCGTGATGACTTCACAGCGTCCCTGCTGCTGCACAGTAGACGCTGTGCTGAAGATGTAGCAGAAGAGCGGCGAGCCCCAGAAGAGATGAAGAAGAAATCGCATGCAGCCCTTGAGGTAACTTAGCATTTATTTTTTTTTCTGGCCACTAATAATGTGTATTTAATTAATTAATTAATGGAGGCTGGGAAGGGGGGTATACATTAATTAATGAAGCCTCAAGGGGGTATATATTAATTAATTAATGGACCCTGGGAGGGGGGGGTATATATTAATTAATGGACCCTGGGGGTATATATTAATTAATGAAGCCTCAAGGGGGTATATATTAATTAGTGGACCCTGTGGGGGGGGGGGGTATATATTAATAAATTAATGGAGCCTGGGGGGTAAATAATAATAAATAAATGGAGCCCGGGGGGTTTATATTAATTAATGGATCCCGGGGGTTATATATTAATTAATTAATGGAGCCTGGGGGGTGTATATTAATTAATGGAGCCTGGGGGGGTTTATATATTAATAAATTAATGGAGCCCGGGGGGTAAATATTAATAAATAAATGGAGCCCGGGGGGTTATATATTAATTAATTAATGGAGCTTGGGGGGTGTATATTAATTAATGGAGCTTGGGGGGTGTATATTAATTAATGAAGCCTGGGGTGCTGTATACTAATGGACCCTGGGGGGGCTGTATATACGTAATTAATGGAACAGGGGGCTGTATATACGTAATTAATGGATCCTGGTTGCTGTATATACATAATTAATGGAGCCTGGTTGCTGTATATACTTAATTAATGGAGCCTGGGGGGGGTTTATATATTAATAAATTAATGGAGCCTGGGGGGTGTATATTAATTAATGGAGCCTGGGGGGGTTTATATATTAATAAATTAATGGAGCCTGGGGGGTAAATATTAATAAATAAATGGAGCCCGGGGGGTTATATATTAATTAATTAATGGAGCTTGGGGGGTGTATATTAATTAATGGAGCTTGGGGGGTGTATATTAATTAATGGAGCTTGGGGGGTGTATATTAATTAATGAAGCCTGGGGTGCTGTATACTAATGGACCCTGGGGGGGCTGTATATACGTAATTAATGGAACAGGGGGCTGTATATACGTAATTAATGGAGCCTGGTTGCTGTATATACTTAATTAATGGATCCTGGTTGCTGTATATACGTAATTAATGGAGCCTGGTTGCTGTATATACTTAATTAATGGAGCCGTGGGGGAAGGGTTTGTATCAATATCAATATTTGTATCTTAAGATTCAGCGTTTTTAATGCCACCGCATTTCACTGCTTAGGGGCCCACTGAGGCTCTTTCGCCCAGGGGCCCACTGAAACCTGGAGCCGGCCCTGCTGTCACCGACAAGGAAGTCATGCTCATTGTACATGGGTCAGCTGACTCTATTGCTGTACTTAGTGGTCATCGGGGTTAGAGGGTTAACAAAATGTGGACATGGAGGCCACGGCTGATTCGGCCAATACATGCATCACGATTGCGACATGTGTAATTACTTGAAGTTCAACTGGACCAGAACATGAATGATGGAACTGGGAGACGAGTATTTTTTTTACCCTTTCCAAATCTTGCAGCATTGCAGTCACAATTTTTGAAACTAGAAAAAATCCCTTTAATACAAGGAAATATATCATCAGTCAGTCACACATCTAGGAATAGAAAAACCAAGGCTGAATTCTTCTGAAAACAGAACAACTTCTGTTTATGGGTCGGGGCTTCTTATGCAGCAGTTAACGTATCCACATCTATGGTCACGAGTGCCTCTGTTTTCGGATCCGTGTATGTATGGATCCGGTCACAGGACATCTACCACCAGGATGAGGGATTGTAAATCAAATACACTGACATACTGATGTGCGCCCCGTCTGGCAGGATTTGTTCTTGCAGCTTCTTAGGACCTAGTTTTTTTTTTTTTTTTTTTTAGGAAAAATGGTTTAAAAATTATGCAAATGAGTCTGAGAGGTAAATGGAGCCTGGAGGCCCTGAGGTATTTTAAATGCTTAAAAACAAGGGCATAAGAAGCTAAAAGAAGAGCATATCCTGCCAGATGGAGTACACACCAGTATGTCAGTGTGCTTGGTTTACAATCCTTCATCCTGGTGGTAGATTTAAATTTCAAATGGAAATCAATGCGAGGAGATATGTCTTAGATGTATCAGGTTGCCTTTGCCACCATCATCAGGTACTGTATCTAAGAAGATAAGAAGACCAAGACTTGGGCCATTCCATGTTTAAGAAAATAAAAGGGGTTTAGGGCTTGAAAATTTTGTGGCCCCAAGTAAAGGGAGAATTAGGAGGAACTCTGTTGGACTACACATGGTACCCTTGATGGTACCAAGGTGATGTCAGCCTCTAATGTTGGCCTTCTCACCAGCATCATGAGCAAAAATATTAATATGATCTTTTTGAGTATTTTTATTTCTGCAAACATATCTAACAGCGTATATATTCTGGAATCTTCTATGTGTACACAAGTGATATCAAATTGTTAGATATTTCACCAACATTGGGGCTCATTTACTAAGGGTCCGACGGACGCATTTTCGTAGGGTTTCTCGACTATTTCCGTTTTACGCCGAATTGCCCCAGGATTTTTGCGCATCGGTGCAGGCTTGCACGCGACAGAAATGGGGGGGCGGGCAGTCTGACAACCCGATGGATTCGGACAACGTGCAGAATATAACATTTAGAAAAGTGTCGCAGGACACGCACCAGAAGCGACGGATGCAGGAACTCGGGTGCACGAGCTTAGTGAATCGTGGCAGACCCGAATCCTCGTTGGACAACGCACCGCGGGATTGTGACAGGACCGGGTAAGTAATTCTGCACCACTGTGATCAGTTCCCTCATGATCTCAAATTTTTTAGTGGGTGAATGACTCCTATTAGGATGGTTTCAGTCCTGTTTGCCCTCGCAGACAGAACAGTAAGGGAGGAGCTTCCTGCTGTAGAGAATTTAGTGTGTTATATTTTTTCATTATTTTAAGAGTTTTTTTGGGGGAGGGGGTTGTCAAAGTATCTGAACATGGGGGCCACTAACATGACAAAAGGCTACTACCCATCTTCCTATTCACCAATGCCCCAGTCGAGAAGATGCCCAGTCCGGCTGTGCTTCACTTCCTGTGTCTCCCGATACACAGGAAATGCTTTGAGGTGCCTGCCCGGCCAATCACTCGCTGCTGCAGGTCATCTTCTAGAAAATTGGGGAGATTTATCAGAAATGTCTGAGGTAAAACTGCTCTATTTGCCCATGGAAACCAATCAGAGCTCAACTTTAATTTTAAAAACTGCTGTAGGAAAAAGAAAGCTGACCTCTGATTGGTTGCCATGGGCAATTAGAACAGTTTTACCTCTTTTCTGATAAATCTCCCCCAATGAGGGTAATGAAGTAAACACAGAAGAGGCCTAGGATTCATCAGGACCAGATGGAATAAGTAGAGGAAGAGACTATTTTGTTATGTTACTTATTCTATTAGCTCTGGTGCAGTCAAATACAGAGAGCCAAGGGCACAGCAGTGTGAGGACACACTCACAGTACAATTGTAGAACCTACAATCCTGTAATATAATAATGCTGCTACTTACAACCTAGGATTACACAGCTCTCCAGGGTCAATACCCAATACTGACTGCAGAGAGCGGAGAGCACAGCAGTGTGAGGACACATCCCCAGTACAGTTGGGAAATCTACAATCCTGTAATATGAGATTATTTTACAACATACACAAAAGGTATGATTAAAAGGCTATTTAGTGGTGCTAAATCCCTTTACTGTAGACTTAAAGGGTTTGTCACCAGATTATATCCCACTAGCCCCCTCCGATATGGTATGAAATGTCTATTTCTACAATTCCCTCTTTTTTTAAATCTTCCGTTTACCTATTAAAAAAAATCTCCGTCAACTGAAAAAAAACTACGGTACTTTTTCCCAAATACAGTGCCACCCCTGCCTACAGGTTGTGGACGGTACTGCAGCTCCAATACATGAGTGATAATAGTACGAGACAGAACATTTTTGATGAAATTTTTTTTTTTCCAGGAAAGCTAAACTAATTCCCAAAAACTACACAGAGGATTGTGGGAAAGTTTAGGGGTTTAAAAAGACTAAATGAACTATAAAACAGTAGAATAGAGTTTTACAGAACGTCCGGATAATGTAAGACCCCACATACAGGACACATAGTGAGTCCATGACTGCTCTGGGGTATGTGAAGGGCTGTAGTAACACGGCCGCCCGGGTCACCTTCCATGCCAACTGCTTGATCCGGGAATGCCAGTGTAAAGTGAGGAGCAAACATCCCGGGCCACAAGGTTTAACCCTTCCCTGACCCGGTCATCCAATGTGCAGCCTATTCTTCTTTTTATGAATTATTCATACAAGACAAGAATCTCTGCGGCAGATGAAAGGTTAAAGATTTTTCCCTGCGGTAATTAATGGCGGCTCTGAGTCATATCCTCCGCTATGTCCCACAATGTTGTCATCCATCGCCCCAGTCACAGCACTCACAATACAAGACTGACAGGAGGAGTAACAGGAGTGACTGCTCTGTTATTAGTAGCTATTTCTCACACACATTTTTGGAATTTTTTGTAAAATTAGTCCACTACAAGTAAAGTCAAATCAGTTTCATTGAATATTTGTATTCCATATGAAATAACATTTCTACATCACCTTTTCTTAGCGCTCTACACTGTACCATTCCTCTGTTATTCCTTCCATAAATTTATATTCCTTCCATAAATTTATGGAAGAAGTGACAACTGGGCGTTACCATGAGCTCATTGTTACAAAATAGTGTGACCCTGCATAGTCTTAGACTGACTGCTTCCATACAGCTGTTAGTGTATTCACATATTTCCAGGAAGAATAACAGAGAAATTACAGTAAGTCAAGATCCTGCATTGTTATTACACAAGAAATATCACTTTTATAGGGGACACCAGATGTTATAAAAGTACCATCAGCCCATCAGAGCGGTGACCCCTAGCGATTCCAAACTATAGTAGAGAACATTTACTTTGGCAGCGTCCACCAATATTCTGTCTCATTTCCATCGGTTTCTGCTTAAAATACAATTTTCCAGGGCAGGTAAATTAGTGGAGACATTATGGGGTATACAGATATTAAAGCTTCTCCATCCCATACACATATATAGGAACATGGCAGGTCACATGGACCACTAAGGTCTCAACTACCTCCAGTATACCAGTGGTCAAAAGGCAGATCCACATTACCAACCTGCATCTGTTGGCCACTTTTCAATAAACCCCTTCCATATGTATACGTACTGGTGTTTCCTCTCTCTCACTGCTCCAACTCATCGTTACAGCATCATCCGCCATTTCTCTCTCTCTCAGTCCATCTCACTGAAAGTCACAGGAAGAGGGGGGAGGGAGCAGAATGAGTCATAACTCTCCTGCTACAGCCACTCCTATTCATCAGTGCTCACAACAAAGAATCACAGAGGGTCTGCACACAGCACTAAAGTAAATATGAATGGATTAACCTTCAGGGATTATCATCAAGGCAGTAAAGGCACATGGGAAACTTATGTAAAAAAGAGTGTCCAACCCCTTTAAACGATGGAAAGTCCAGGTGTAGCCTAGGAGTTAGAGGAGATTCAAAGATGGACCCACAGAATGTAGGGGCACCTCTAGAGTAGGATTTTTTTTGTGAGCCTGCAGGAGACCAGTACAGGACCTGCTTCTGCTCTCTGCCCTGCACTATGTATTATTGAATACACTACGAGAAGAGACTTGGATGTGAATCTGAGCTGGAAACCTTTTCTCTACAAATTCCACATCTACTTGTTCCAGCTCACACTACCAGATTATTGTCAGATCATTATGTGACGCGGAAGGAAAAAAGAATAAAGCCAGAAACATACAGAAGCTGGATTGCAAAAAAATGTAAAAAAATTATTTTTATTGTTCTATGGCGTTTTTTGCGTCATAGACTTATTTATGGAACCTTAAAAACATCAGAACAAAATGCATATGCAAAAAATGCCAAAACCATACTAAAATTATTTTTTTTTTTAACAGGAGTTTAAAAAGATAGTAAACCAATTATAATAGACTTTCCCATCCCCCGGATTCATTTTATATGTTCTCAGTCAAAGTAAATGGATCTGAGCTGCAATACCAGACACAGCCACTGCAATAACTGGCGCTGTTTCTGTTACTTATAGAAATAAATAGGATCACATGACACAGTGCATATGCATTGGGAGTGGATTCATAGCTTCAATGTGGTGATACATTTATTACACAACAAGTTATCTACATTCCTTTTAAATCATAGCTGTCGTTTCAGTGAGTGTTCCAGATAAGCCTCCATGTGCGTACAAGAGGATGAACAACATACAATAAATGACCCTGACATGACTTATATTCTGCATTTACCAATAAGTGAGAGAAAAAGATTTCTGATTCTCAGGTTTTAGCTTCAGATCCTGTAGATTGTGTTCATTCAGTAGAAGACTCTAAAAAAAAGCTGCAGCATGGAGGACATTATAGAACAATATTGGACAGTGTAACTGTAAACTTAAATCTGGGGTAATACACTGAATTTCTTATCAGTAACTGCATTGCCAGCGTCATTCTACCTCTCTTTCTCACTGCCCCCGCCTCCACCTCCTCTGCCCCTTCCCCCCTTCCCTCTCCATAGACTCAATCTCTCAGTGGAGCACAAAATTAATTTTAGCAGCGAGGTTGGAATGAGTGATGAGTGCAGAGTGAAGGCAGAGGAAAAGTCTCGTAAAAAAGAATATTATAAAGATTCTTTAAACATTTCTTTAAGGTCTCCGACTATTCAAAAGAATCTTGCAAATCCAGTGAAACCAGATTTGAGTTTTGAGCAACTATAGAAAAATCTACCATCAAAATCCATCATGATAAACTAGGGCCACCTACTCCTAGATCCAGGCACCGGGACTATGGTAATCTTATGTTTGTTATCTATTGTCTCCTCCATTCTAAAAGCAACATTTAAAATTATGCTAATGAGTCAGTAAGGCTATGGGGCATTCACCAGAGCCCTTCCATGAAGTTGCTTTCGAGGCTGTTGCATGGTGTAGAAGGTAGTTCCCCCTCCACCTCTGTTAGACTACATCTCCTCTGTTGAGGAGGTAAAAAGGAAGGGGGAGACAGTGTAACAGCTTGTGAAGCTACAGCATGGAGAGGCTCTGTAATAAGATACATACATGGGATACAGTCTGCAAATGTTATGAGGCTAAAGGACCTTAGATGATGTCACCCTGGTCACATGGTATTAATTGCTGATGCTGAGAAAAGATGGGGAGGAGCTGCTGGATTCAGCCTGAGGAGGCCATTCCCCCCTCAACTCGCTCTAGATGTGGCTATATGCAAGGCAAGGTTATAAAGTGGATTTAACGGGGATGTTAGGGAGCCAGTTAGTAAATAGGGTTCTATGGGAACCTACCACTGCCTGTATTTCTGAAAAATGTGGTTCCCTTTAAGAACACCCCCATTCACAAGGGGAATGGTTACTTTCCAATGGGACATTATTGATATATTTCCAGGAGAATAAACTGTAGTTAAAGATGTTCTAGAATTGTTATTTCATAAAATATACAGAGGGGAAACAAGTGAGAGGAGACGGGGCACATGTGGGGTTAGGAGGACCTTAGGTAAGGGTTACAGGATCTGCACATGCCCTGAGCTCTGAATAGAAGGTATTTGTTTAGATCAGTATGAATAGGCTCTGTTATTTCTAAATGACAGTATTAATAAACCCTTGGGCGAGCCGGCGGCCACAAAGAGAGTCGGTTTTCAGTCTGTTTCAAACGTTGCACAGAATAAGCCACTCATTGTCTGCTTCTCCACATCCCTGCAAGTCCTGCCATACTGCTCGCAGCCTGACGGCTTCCCATAGACTCCAGATACCCCTGCAGTGATGCTGGTGACGGGACCGATGCTCCTTTGCAGGTTGGCAAGTGCTCAAGCGAATTCCAAGAAAAAAAAAAAAACTGTCGCACTAGGACTGGAGATTATCTGCAAGCCATAACCTCGGATCAGCCTTGCAGCAGCGCTCGGTGCCACGATGGCCGACCGAGGGGTTAAACAACATCTTACAATCCAGCTGGTCCTCAGGTTATGCCAAAATTACTCCATGATAGGACAATTGGTCTTGTAAACGGACACGGAACCAGTGTTTATTTTATTTTCAGCAATTACCATTGATCCATATGAATACAGTATATACAATTATACACATGAATATATACATATATAACCCCTATAGACCTTGGTGGTCCATGAAATGATCAGATGCTGAATGAGTGCACCGAGTGCTCCTCTGCAAGCACATGACCCACAAGGGTAATCCTAATATAATGGATGTGTGCGCATATACATTACATCATTTATATATATTATACAGTTTGTATATATAGACACAGAGCAAGGCAGGATCATACAAGACTCACACATTTAAGGATTTGTCTATATTGCAGCTTATCTCTATTGGATGGAATGGGGCCGAGCTGTGATACCACATTCAGCCTGTGGGCAGGTGTGGAGCTGTATAAATGTAAAACATATAAAACAGTGTATCTTTCCATTCCACTTTATATCACATTCAGCCTGTGGGCAGCTATGGTGTCGTTTAAATATAAAATATATATTGTTTTATTTCACTCCACTTTATACCGCATTTTTGCACACAAATTAATCAGTATTTGCATTCAAATTCCATAAATCAAGAACCCAGGACCTGCCTCCTGCACAAATATTACCGTGTCATGTACACTGATCCCCAAGCAGATCCATAGAGACAACGACAGTAGCAATAATAGTATCTACATTGTGGTGGTTTGGAAGGGTAAAAAGCTGCAGTACCATTTTAGGCCACTTGGCTGTTGCCAGAGCAAAGATACTTCTGGCACGACTAGGGGTGTCAAGTTTCGGACTCCCCCTGAGCTGATATTGAGGACCTATGCTAAGGATAAATCATCAATTTGAAAGTTTTTTTTAAAGGGGTTGAAAAACATGGCTGTTTCTTATGCAAAACAGCGCCACTCCTGATCATGGTGAGTGTCGGTATTGCAGCTGAGCTGTATAGAATTGAATGGAGTTTAGTTAGCAGAAAGCAGCCGTGTTTTAATAGAGAAACAAAATATAAAAAAGCAGCAATTAAATTGAACGAGGGTGTCATCTACAGATGAGTGGAGAAGATGTTTGCTTCCAGGTTCGGCTGCATATTGCCAGATTAGTAGGCGAATAACCAAACTGGAAAATTGATGCCCTTTGCCACTAGCCTTGGCTATGATTGGCCAAGGAGACACCCCCAAACCCAAATGTGGGGTCCACTCATCTCTAGTGCTATCCCTTCACCTCCACCAAAATAGAGTCCATGAAGGCTAGGTGATCTAGATTCCCCAGATTTCTTCCAATATTTTGGATTTATAATCATATAAGAACCAACCCACCAAGATGAAGGCACAAAATAAAACCAAAACAACTAATACCAGACGCCGTCCGCAAAAGGATGCAGATTATTTTGCACATTTTTCATCCATGCAGCATCGCCAGCAAATCTCCATCCCTACTCCCCCCCAAAAACACAAAAAGTACATATCTTCTAGTCTATCAGATTCCAGATTAGAGGAATTTTTACATCATCCATATAGAGAACCCGGCAAATAAGCTCCATGAAAGCTGAACCAATCATCCGAGATCACAAAGATGCAGAGATATTATCTATAATGCATAAACCAGATGCATAAACAAACAAGAAACGTTACATTGTATTTGTAAACGTGAAACATTGTATCCATAAACATCCTAGAATGTATGTAGACACTGCTCATAGATGGACCATCATGTCTGGGGTCATTCCTGGCAGAGATGTCTCCTCCATGGCCGGGTGACGTCTTTGTAATTAAAGTGTGACAGTAAGGGAAGTGGACATGTCTGGGATGGATGTCTCAGCACAGGAGGTTGGGGGGCTGGAGGTCTGAGGAACCTCAATAGATGCAGAACAAGGTCTGGATGTGAATGGCACAGAGCGGATGAATAAAGCAGACTCGTGGTGGGAGGATTTCTCAGCCAGCTTTTCATTGCAGCAATGCAGAGACGCCATCTTCCCTGGATCTTAATCTTCCTTCAGTCAAATCCTTTTATCTGGTGCCTCTTTTATAAGCAACCGTAAGGGAAGAGCCCACAGAGACACCCCCCCCCTCCAGGCGACTAATTATATATCCAGCTTCTTATAACCCAAAATCCCAAAATAAGTGCCCCCACCCTACAACGTATGCTAATAGCACCCAGTCTACTGAGCTAAAACAAGAGCATTGAGCGAGGCCGGGGGAGAGGGTATTACAAAGAAGAAGCCGTGTTCTAAGTGCCAGCTCTTCAGACCATGGATAGGACTTGTCCTCTGTGAGCCGGCCACCAGCGGGCACAATACATTCACAGCTTTGATGTCTCAGACACCCAGACAGAGAATTTCTACAGAATCTAATTCTTTGTATCATAGCACCCTTACCTCACCAGGGGTACACAATATATAACAAAACTTGTGACTGACTGGCATAGACATGTGGCACAGCTGGCAGGAGAAGGGGGGCAACGTACCAGCCTATAAGATGCAGAACTTCCACAACTAATAAGCATGTAATAGCAGTAATAGGCAGAGAAGGACATGCTATAATTGCAATGGATTAAAGGAGTGAATCACTAGAGGATGATGTGAAAGGGAAAGAGACAAGTGTCATTTAAAGGGGAAAAAAATGCAGGGAGTGGGGGCTGGGGAAGTGGTACCAGCTTCGCAGAAGACCCCTGAAGGGAATGCAAGACATTTAAAGAGGGGGGGGGGAAGAAATAGACAGCGCCATGTAGAGCCCCAATAATGCACATTGTATATACTTAGTGAAGCATGCAGGAATTAAGGGGTTAATGAGAACACGACAAAGGTCATTCATTAAGGGGACCTGCTCTGACACAGGAGCACAGAGGGTTAACAGATCGGCAGCAGCTGGATCCCCGATGATGTAAACATGAGCCAACATGCAGAATCCCTGGATGATGATCATACAAAAGGAAAGGGAGGGGGCATCATAGGGTTAATGGTAAGGGGCGAAGGCTGGCATAGGAAGATGATGTAAACGAGGGACAACAGAAGGACTGAAAGGGTCAATGGGGGGGTAGATAAGGCACAGGATGGGATACAGGGGGCGCTGGAGTCCTAATCAGACAGGGTCCCCTTCTTTAAGTGGCTATTTGCCAGCAAGATTGGTGGGGCCAGGGTAAGACGAGCGTCATCTATGAAGGCAGGAAGGGAAGCAAAGAGGCGCAGATTAGCAGGTGGAAGCCCCCTTGAAGGGCTGCAAGGTATTCAGACATATCATAAATGCAGGGGGCATGAAAGGGTCAATGGGAAGGAGACAAGTGGTGGTCCTGGGGGGCTACAACATCTCAATGATCCTTATCCAGCAGAGCTCCACAGCTTCGGCAAGCAGCGGATCCCCAGGGTGACCACACAACAAAGGGAAGCAGCAAGGTGTGATCCGGCATTACATCACGATCGTGTCTCTCTAGCAATGAGGCTCTGCCCTCCCCCATCCCTTTACCTCTATGGCCAGCGCTCCGGCAGCGGCCAGCACGAGCAGCGTTATATGGGGCAGCATGGCTGCAGCCTTAGATCCGGTAGTCGGGCCTCCGGTATCGGGGTGTGATTTGCTCCGGGCTGGTGCTGTGGACTGATCGGCAGAACCTCGTACACGGGAGGCACACACACTCACATCTACGGGCTGCGTCAGCTGATCCTGCCCACCCGCGCCCGCGAGAGACCCCTGCCGGCCCGACTACGGAACTGCAGGTGCATCCACTACAATGCTCTATTAATGGGCGGTGGAGGGGGGGAGCTGTGACTGCAACTTCTTGCTGCAATCTAATGCTACAGGCAGGATTAGGTGACACTTTACTGTGACATTACCCTCTGTGTGCTCAGGAGAAAGCTGCACACATTGATGGAATACTGTTATAGACATGAGGTTAAAAAGCAGCAGTGTGAACACTGACATACAATGGCCAGAATATAAAATATATCGACTGCACAGGTGGAATTTTAAATGTTAATATTACTGATTTAAGGGTCATGACTCGGCAAACGTGAACAAATTCCAGGGTCAAAGTTTAGTATCTTACTAGAATTATTGGCCGTTTACTAGTAGTAGTATATGTGTTTCTCCCATATAACTGCAACTTAACATTTTCTCTTAAAGGGGTTTTCTGATTCATAGATATATTGATAAAACATACATATAATATATGTTGGGTCCGGCAACCAGCATCCCTACCAGGTACATGAAGAGATTAATGTTTTCGGACAAGATCTCTAAGCCCAACACCATGGATAGTACAGTGGCTGTGATTGGTATTGCATCTGAACAGACCTGAAATGCAACCAGTGTACATAACCAATGAATGCAATGTCACAGCCTTTAATCTGGAATTCTGCCTTAGAGATCACACATTAGATGAGTGGGTGGTAAGTTCTCTTCCCCCAACAGAAACTTGGCAGTAGAGAAGAATTTACATATCACACGTCTACTGCAGGTGACAACCACGTGCCATGGAAGCCATCTCACCCTATGCAAGACTATGCGACACACATTATAGGCTGTGCACATCTCTAAAATGTGCCCATATTGGCAGTGGGCGCTTAGACATTGAGAATGACACCTGGGGTAAATGGGAGAACTTGAGTCCCAGAGTTTAAAGTGACAGTATAGTGGATAGGACCCTACTCCAAACCCCCCACCACAAGGAAATCTCACCAGAAAGTTGCAACACAATGGAATGTCAGCAACATGTGGTCTTCAAGGGTTTCAACAACATACTATCCATCCACATGACCATCAAAAGCATCGGCAAAATCCTATCTGTACATCCACACGACCATCAAAACCATTGACAACATCCTACCTGTACATCCACAAGACCATCAAAACATCGACAACATGCCATTCATACATCCACAAGACCATCAAAACCATTGACAACATCCTATCTGTACATCCACAAGACCATCAAAACCATTGACAACATGCCATCCAAAAGGTCATCAAAACTATTGACAACATCCTATCCATGCATCCACAAGAACATCATAACCATCAACAACATCCTATCCATGCATCCACAAGACCATCAAAACCAATGACAACATCCTATCCATCCACAAGGCCATCAAAACCATCTACAACATCCAATCCGCACAGTAGTCATGTGCTGTACATGTGATCCCCAATAAGTAAACCTATGCTGGACCTAAAATTATTTGGGCTTTTGCACATGGTGATGTGCTTCAGGTAAATACCAGCTGAATAGGATGAAGGATTCCTATCTCCTCATCCAGTACTGATGATTACTGAATAGCAGCCAACAATCTTCGGGAACTCACTTGTTGTCCTGTGTAAGATGGCCCTGAGGCCAAGATTTTAAAGTCTTCTCGTTAACATTCTTGAAGTGACAGAAACACCAGTTGAACTGTGATGGCATCAGACTGATATCTTCGGTTTCTGAAACGAAGTTTTGCATTTGCATGTTTTCTCCTTTTTCAGCTTTGTTTTTTTAGTGATTTCCTTCTGCTTATTGAGATTTGAAGGAGACCTTTCACCAGCTTCATCAGCTCCAACTGTTTGGATCCTATAAAAGGCTGTATTCCGTGCAGATTTTGGTGCAGAAAATCTACAGCGCAATGCAGTAGCATTAAAGTCAATGGGGCTCATTTACTTCAGGAGTTCAGGAAAGTGCATTGTCCGTGTATAATGCACTGTGCCGCTATTCACTAAGTGTGCGCCCGATATCCTGCATGTGTCGCTTCCCCGCTCAGGCCCCCGGAGTTCACCTTCTTCCCGGTGCATGTAAGTGCATTGTCTTGTGACACAATTTGAAAGTTAAATCCTGCGCTCAGTCCTAATCAGTCGGATCGTCTGACGGCACGGTCCCTTATTTCTGCCGCATGAAAGCCAGTGCAATTGCAGCACAATCCGATCGTGTGCGACACAATCCCAGCACAGACACCTGATAAATACCTGTCAAAGCTGCGCAAATACTTGCTAAGTGTGGAAAATAAAATAATGATTGTGTTATTTCTCTCGCACGTTTTTTGCATTTTTTTTTACCTTGAAGTTTATGTGAGAGTGAAAATCGGCATCAAATCTGCAACAAATCTGAATCGTTGGGCGGATTTGATGCATATTTTTGCTTGAAATGATGTCAGAGCAGATGAACCTGAACAGGTAAAAAAAAACTGCAAGCAGAAAATCTGCATTAAAGAACGAAACACAAAACAAACAATTCTGCATGAAATCTGCATAAAAACCATGCGTATTGGTGCAGATTTTTATGCAAATTTTCCACATGACAATCCACAATGTGTGCAGATAGTCTTCGCTATCTCTGAGAATAAAGTAACATTAAAATGAATTTGGTTTCTAAAAAGTAATGTAGAGATTTTTGAATGAATTTTCTTTACATTGGAGTCTATGGGAGAGCGGAAATCTTCCTCAAATCTGCATCAACGTGCCGTTTTCATGCAGAATTCCCTCAGCATAATGGGATGCATCACAATCCACAACGTGTGCAGATAGCCAAAGGCATTGCTGATACTGATGGAAGTGTAGGTGGAATTTGCTCTCTAGCCCCACTGTTTCCAATAAGTAAATGTCATTAGTCTCGGATCTCTACTGTAAGATGGGTGGAGCCATTTATCTGCTCCAATTGCTCCAATCCAAGACCACCCACATAACAGTAGGGCCTCATTAGCATATTGGATTCTGGAAGAATGTTGAAACAATGTTATGACCGGGTGCAAGACGTTGGGGTGGGAGAAGATGGTGGAAGGTCCTCTTTATACATGTTAGATCGCTGTCTGAAAAAATCATTCATCTATCATACAAAAAGCCAAGTGTGAGAGTGAAGATGACCATTGTGAAGCTTCTCTTGTGGCAGCACCGATACATTATATGGTCACTAGTCCCTCCAGGAATATGGTCTACGTCCACATATAGGGGCACATTTACTTACCCGGTCCCTCGGAGTTCAGGAAAGTGCATTGTCTGACCATAATGCACTGTGCCGCGATTCACTAAGTTTGTGCGCCCGAGATCCTGCATGTGTCACTTCCCCGCTCAGGTCCGACAGAGTTCACCTTCTTTTTCCTGGTGTATGTAAGTGCATTGGATACGACACAATTTGAATGTTAAATCCCGAGCTCATTCCGAATCAGTCGGATCGTCCAACAGCCGCCCCCCCATTTCTGTCACACGGAAGCCACAATCCAATCGCACGCGACACAATCCCCTGCTAAATACCTGTCAAAGCGGCGAAAATCCCGATGTCGGGAAGTCAGACGGAAATGCGATCCGAGGACCCTTAGTAAAATAAGCCCCATAATGTATCTAAAGTACAGTCAGAACTTCTTATTTGTGGCCTCATGGAATTTTCCAAAATTCCTGTAAAACGCCTTTAACAGTAAATTCAGCCCCTTTCATACAACCTAAAATGATAATTGTTTTACCAGTTCAATATATAGATATATAGGGTACACACGTCTCAATGATAATGAACAATCCCTACTGTCCTGTCACACACAGAAAAAAGACAAAAATCCATTAAAGGCAAAAATAAATTAACACGAATAACTACATTACAGTACAACAATAATCAAAAAAATTATTCTGGCACATACACCATATTAGAGGATTACAAGTAAGGAGGTCTGGTACTCCCCTGAGAGACATGTACCCCGCTGTCATCTGTATGGGTATAGTATAGTCTTGGTATAACACAATAAGGAGTCTACAGAAGAGCCATCCACATTTGGTTTACGACTTGTGGGGGCTGTGCAGGTGGTGGCCTCCCTGGAGAGGACAATGCTGGAAATGTCATCTGCTGACTACAACAAAATCCACAAATCTGAGCACCTGAACAAACATTGTCCTGTACTTGTGTGCCACCCGCATGCGCTGATCCCAGTGCCCAGCTGTAGGGAACATCCTGACGTCATGTGTACATAAACTGCTCATGAAAGGGGACATTGTCCTCACACTGAGGTGTAACGTGGAGCTCCTGAGGCCTTAGCTACTATGTGTAACTGGTGTCTTATTGTGTAACAGAGGGACATTAGTGCCCCCTCAAGGTGCCATAACTATACCCCACTTGTCACAGACAGTTAACTCTTTCATTGCTGTCATTGCACTGTAATCCCTGCTGATGGAGGAAAAAAAAGAGTCAAAAATAGCAATTTCCATGCAGCTGGTCTGACGCCCAACCTATACGTAGCAGAATGACATCCAGCAGTACAAGCCATTTATACGCTGGCAGTGAGATCTCTTTGATCCCATCCACTCGTAATGCACATCACCTCTGGTTATCTGTTTTGATTACCCACAGATTTACCCATAATGCAACACATTCAATTGCTTGGTTTCCTAGAGATCAGGGAAGCTCAAAACTAATTTACTCAAAATGTCAACACAGGTTAAATCAATGGCAAAGCATCCACAGCAGAGATATGTATAAAGGGCCCCCATGAAAGAAAATTCTCACATTGCAATCACCTAGTGATGTTTACACCATACAGATAATTTTCCACCCCTTCCTTTACAATAAGTACTTACTTTTGTAATAAGTTTTATTGACTTTTTTTATTAGCTCCAATTACCAGGCAGGTCAGTGGGCAGACACAATGGGGCACATTTACTAGGGGTTCGCACACCGCATTTCCATCAGGTTTCCTGACTATTTCCGATTTGCGGCGCATTTAACAGGGGTTTTTGGCGCACGCGATCGGATTTTGGCATAATCGCGCCGACTTTCATGTGACACAAATCGGGGGCATGGCCGTCGGACAAACCGACTGATTTGGACTAAGCGCGGGATTTAAAATTCAAATTGTGTCGCAAGGCATGCACTCTCATACACTGGGAAGAAGAAGGTGACCTCCGCCAGACCTCATCGGGGAAGCGACACATGCAGGATATCGGGCGCATGATCTTAGTGAATAGCACCGGACTTCATCCTCGTCGGACAAAGCACCTCGGGGATCGTGACAGGACCGGGTAAGTAAATGTGCCCCACTATGATCCTTCTAGTGCTGTGGGATGCTGTGTGCTGACAATATGCTAAGATTATCATTTTATATACACTTCTGAACATTCTGCTAGCATCTGATGCATAGAAAGAGAAATGAGACAGATCAGAGATGAGAGATGTTGAGATCCATGAGATACACATTACACATTTAAATCTTTGAGGAACAAAAGTCTTGTTGAAACCATTCAGTGAACACAAATAATCTCTTGATTATTTCTACAATCTACTTGCGTCTGAATTCTGAATAGTCTTGTGCCAGATTTGTTAAGGCTTTTAGACCATTTTTTTACTCTCTTTTTTCCAACAAATACAATAAAGTGGTCGTGGCCTGCGGCAATAAGTCTGTGCACCAAAAAGTTTTGCCCGTGGCAAAATCTGGCACAGACTGACTGATAGCAAAGTATAACTTGACAATCTGTACCAACATCACACGGTGATAAATCTGCAACAGAAGTGTAACTCTGCACCAGTCTGTGAGACGCATTGGGGCTCATTTACTAAGGGTCCGAACGCTGCACTTTCGTTGTGTTTCCCAAATATTTCTGTTGTGCGGCGAATTGCCCCGGGATTTTGACGCACGCGATCGGATTTTGGCGCATCGGCGCCGGCTTGCATGCAACAGAAATTCGGACGGATTCGGACAAATCACGGAATTTAAAAATGGTTTTCTATCGCGAGATCAATAACTGGGAAGAAGCAGGTGAACTCCGGCGGACCTCGGCGCAGCAGCGACACATGCAGGAACTCGGATGCACGATCTTAGTGAATCGCGCCGGACCCAAATCCACATCGGACAACGCACCGCGGGATTGCGACGGGACCAGGTAAGTAAATCTGCCTCATTAGGTTGAAGAGTTGTGGGACCTTCTAAAGGCAGGAATTTGACTGAACAGTATAGTCAGAGGGCTGTGAGACAGTTGTGGACAGGAAACCCTCTAAAAATTGGGACCTAGAGAATGAGAGCTGGAGTAGACTGACAACGGAAGTAATAAAGCTATCCAAGAGAAACAGGTCATTGAAATAATTTGTCCTTCACCTGTACATGTCTTAAGACATTAAACTGAACACTTCCTAATGTTGTGTCACCCTTTTGTGCCCAGATGATGGACCATTGCAA
The DNA here is from genome assembly GCF_040894005.1 of Engystomops pustulosus. Classification (NCBI taxonomy): domain Eukaryota; kingdom Metazoa; phylum Chordata; class Amphibia; order Anura; family Leptodactylidae; genus Engystomops; species Engystomops pustulosus. The sequence continues at coordinate 242,219,774 of NC_092412.1, forward strand.
TAACTCCACCCTGACACTCTTGATCTACTGGTATGGCCTGGTCTTGACATCTTGTACTCACTTATACACTGCCATAACTGGTGTGGTTGTAATCATTCCCTCTTCTCCACCCATCACCAAATCTCCCCCAATCCCATAGGGAGCAATAGACAACTGATGAGAAACCATGAGGAGAAGCTGTGGAGCTCCTATAACGTAACACCACTCCATCCCTTGGACTTCTAATTGAATCCATGAGAAGCATCATACAGTCTCATGACGGTGTTGTACCCTGGGGAACATCTACATATCTCCGAGTATAGTTACCAGTTTGGTAAGTCAAAAAAATCCTGCGACCATAGGTATTTTATACTGGGGGGGGGGGGGGGGTGGTTACTGTATATATTGTATTATGGGGCCAGAATTATTTTATACTGGGGGGGGGGGGTTACTGTATATATTGTATTATGGGGCCAGAATTGTTTTATACTGGGGGGATGCAGTATAAATTATATGGGGCCAGATTCATTTAAACTGGGGCGGGGGGGGGGGGGGGGGGGTATTGTGTATATTATATGGGGCCAGATACATTTAAACTGGGGCGGGGGGGTGCTCTATATATTATATTACAGCTGGGGGGCTGTATATGGGATACAGTATATTACTAAGCTGGGGGGCTGTATATATGATATAGTATATTACTAAGCTGGGGGGCTGTATATGGGATACAGTATATTACTAAGCTGGGGGGCTGTATATGGGATACAGTATATTACTAAGCTGGGGGGCTGCATATGGGATACAGTATATTACTAAGCTGGGGGGCTGTATATGGGATACAGTATATTACTAAGCTGGGGCTGTATATGGGATACAGTATATTACTAAGCTGGGGGGCTGTATATATGATATAGTATATTACTAAGCTGGGGGGCTGTATATGGGATACAGTATATTACTAAGCTGGGGGGATGTATATGGGATACAGTATATTACTAAGCTGGGATGGGGCTGTATATGGCATACAGTATATTACTAAGCTGGGGGGCTGTATATGGGATACAGTATATTACTAAGCTGGGGGGCTGTATATGGGATACAGTATATTACTAAGCTGGGGGCTGTATATGGGATACAGTATATTACTAAGCTGGGGGGGATGTATATGAGATACAGTATATAACTAAGCTGGGGGGATGTATATGGGATACAGTATATAACTAAGCTGGGAGGCTGTATATGGGGTACAGTATATTACTAAGCTGGAGGGGCTGTATATGGGATACAGTATATTACTAAGCTGGGGGGCTGTATATGGGTACAGTATATTACTAAACTGGGAGGGCTGTATATGGGATACAGTATATTACTAAGCTGGGGGGCTGTATATGGGGTACAGTATATTACTAAGCTGGGGGGCTGTATATGGGATACAGTATATTACTAAGCTGGGGGGCTGTATATGGGATACAGTATATTACTAAGCTGGGGGGGCTGTATATGGGATACAGTATATTACTAAGCTGGGGGGCTGTATATGGGATACAGTATATTACTAAGCTGGGGGGCTGTATATGGGATACAGTATATTACTAAGCTGGGGGATGTATATGGGATACAGTATATTACTAAGCTGGGGGATGTATATGGGATACAGTATATTACTAAGCTGGGGGACTGTATATGGGGTACAGTATATTACTAAGCTGGGGGGCTGTATATGGGATACAGTATATTACTAAGCTGGGAGCTGTATATGGTGTACAGTATATTACTAAGCTGTGGGGGATGTATATGGGATACAGTATATTACTAAGCTGGGAAGGCTGTGTATGGGGTACAGTATATTACTAAGCTGGGAGGGCTGTATATGGGGTACAGTATATTACTAAGCTGGGGGGATGTATATGGGATACAGGATATTACTAAGCTGGGGGGCTGTATATGGGATACAGTATATTACTAAGCTGGGGGGCTGTATATGGAATACAGTATATTACTAAGCTGGGGCGCTGTATATGGGATACAGTATATTACTAAGCTGGGGGGCTGTATATGGAATACAGTATATTACTAAGCTGGGGGGATGTATATGGGATACAGTATATTACTAAGCTGGGGGGCTGTATATGGGATACAGTATATTACTAAGCTGGGGGGTGTATATGGGATACAGTATATTACTAAGCTGGGGGGCTGTATATGGGATACAGTATATTACTAAGCTGGGAGCTGTATATGGGGTACAGTATATTACTAAGCTGTGGGGGATGTATATGGGATACAGTATATTACTAAGCTGGGAGGGCTGTATATGGGGTACAGTATATTACTAAGCTGGGGGGCTGTATATGGGATACAGTATATTACTAAGCTGGGAGGGCTGTATATGGGGTACAGTATATTACTAAGCTGGGGGGCTGTATATGGGATACAGTATATTACTAAGCTGGGAGGGCTGTATATGGGGTACAGTATATTACTAAGCTGGGGGATGTATATGGGGTACAGTATATTACTAAGCTGGGGGGCTGTATATGGGGTACAGTATATTACTAAGCTGGGGGGCTGTATATGAGATACAGTATATTACTAAGCTGGAGAGTTGTATATGGGATACAGTATATTACTAAGCTGGGGGGCTGTATATGGGATACAGTATATTACTAAGCTGGGGGGCTGTATATGGAATACAGTATATTACTAAGCTGGGGGGATGTATATGGGATACAGTATATTACTAAGCTGGGGGGCTGTATATGGGGTACAGTATATTACTAAGCTGTGGGGGATGTATATGGGATACAGTATATTACTAAGCTGGGAGGGCTGTATATGGGGTACAGTATATTACTAAGCTGGGGGGCTGTATATGGGATACAGTATATTACTAAGCTGGGAGGGCTGTATATGGGGTACAGTATATTACTAAGCTAGGGGGCTGTATATGGGATACAGTATATTACTAAGCTGGAGAGCTGTATATGGGATACAGTATATTACTAAGCTGGGGGGCTGTATATGGGATACAGAATAATACTAAGCTGGGGGGCTGTATATGGGATACAGTATATTACTAAGCTGGGGGGCTGTATATGGAATACAGTATATTACTAAGCTGGGGGGATGTATATGGGATACAGTATATTACTAAGCTGGGGGGCTGTATATGGGGTACAGTATATTACTAAGCTGGGAGGGGGCTGTATATGGAATACAGTATATTACTAAGCTGGGGGATGTATATGGGATACAGTATATCACTAAGCTGGGGGATGTATATGGGGTACAGTATATTACTAAGCTGGGGGGGATGTATATGGGATACAGTATATTACTAAGCTGGGGGGGATGTATATGGGATACAGTATATTACTAAGCTGGGGGGGCTGTATATGGGATACAGTATATTACTAAGCTGGGGGGGATGTATATGGGATACAGTATATTACTAAGCTGGGGGATGTATATGGGGTACAGTATATTACTAAGCTTTGGGGGATGTATATGGGATACAGTATATTACTAAGCTGGGAGGGCTGTATATGGGGTACAGTATATTAATAAGCTGGGGGGCTGTATATGGGATACAGTATATTACTAAGCTGGGGGGCTTTATATGGAATACAGTATATTACTAAGCTGGGGCGCTGTATATGGGATACAGTATATTACTAAGCTGGGGGGCTGTATATGGAATACAGTATATTACTAAGCTGGGGGGATGTATATGGGATACAGTATATTACTAAGCTGGGGGGCTGTATATGGGGTACAGTATATTACTAAGCTGGGAGGGGGCTGTATATGGGATACAGTATATTACTAAGCTGGGGGGCTGTATATGGGATACAGTATATTACTAAGCTGGGGGGCTGCATATGGGATACAGTATATTACTAAGCTGGGGGGCTGTATATGGGGTACAGTATATTACTAAGCTGGGGGGCTGTATATGGGATACAGTATATTACTAAGCTGGGGGGCTGTATATGGGATACAGTATATTAGAAGCTGGGAGGATGTATATGGGATACAGTATATTACTAAGCTGGGGGGATGTATATGGGATACCGTATATTACTAAGCTGGGGGGATGTATATGGGATACAGTATATTACTAAGCTGGGGGGCTGTATATGGGATACAGTATATTACTAAGCTGGGGGGCTGTATATGGGATACAGTATATTACTAAGCTGGGAGGATGTATATGGGATACCATATATTACTAAGCTGGGGGGATGTATATGAGATACAGTATATTACTAAGCTGGGGGGCTGTATATGGGATACAGTATATTACTAAGCTGGGAGGCTGTATATGGGATACAGTATATTACTAAGCTGGGGGGATGTATATGGGGTACAGTATATTAATAAGCTGGGAGGGGGCTGTATATGGCATACAGTATATTACTAAGATGGGGAACTTTATATTGGGTACAGTATATTACTAAGCTAGGAGGGGGCTGTATATGGGATACAGTATATTACTAAGCTGGGGGGCTGTATATTGGGTACAGTATATTACTAAGCTTGGAGGGGGCTGTATATGGGGTACAGTATATTACTAAGCTGGGTGGCTGTATATGGGATACAGTATATTACTAAGCTGGGGGGGCTGTATATGGGATACAGTATATTACTAAGCTGGGGGGGTGTATATGAGATACAGTATATTACTAGGCTGGGGGGCTGTATATGGGATACAGTAAATTACTAAGCTGGAGGGGCTGTATATGGGATACAGTATATTACTAAGCTGGGGGATGTATATGGGATACAGTATATTACTAAGCTAGGGGGACTGTATATGGGATACAGTATATTACTAAGCTGGGGGGATGTATATGGGGTACAGTATATTACTAAGCTGGGAGGCTGTATATGGGATACAGTATATTACTAAGCTGGGGGGATGTATATGGGATACAGTATATTACTTAGTTGCAGGGGCTGTATATGGGATACAGTATATTACTAAGCTGGGGGGCTGTATATGGGGTACAGTATATTACTAAGCTGGGGGGCTGTATATGGGATACAGTATATTACTAAGCTGGGGGGCTGTATATGGGATACAGTATATTACTAAGCTGGGAGGATGTATATGGGATACAGTATATTACTAAGCTGGGGGGATGTATATGGGATACAGTATATTACTAAGCTGGGGGGATGTATATGGGATACAGTATATTACTAAGCTGGGGGGCTGTATATGGGATACAGTATATTACTAAGCTGGGGGGCTGTATATGGAATACAGTATATTACTAAGCTGGGGGGCTGTATATGGAATACAGTATATTACTAAGCTGGGGGGATGTATATGGGATACAGTATATTACTAAGCTGGGGGGCTGTATATGGGGTACAGTATATTACTAAGCTGGGAGGGGGCTGTATATGGGATACAGTATATTACTAAGCTGGGGGGCTGTATATGGGATACAGTATATTACTAAGCTGGGGGGTGTATATGGGATACAGTATATTACTAAGCTGGGGGGCTGTATATGGGGTACAGTATATTACTAAGCTGGGGGGCTGTATATGGGATACAGTATATTACTAAGCTGGGAGCTGTATATGGGGTACAGTATATTACTAAGCTGTGGGGGATGTATATGGGATACAGTATATTACTAAGCTGGGAGGGCTGTATATGGGGTACAGTATATTACTAAGCTGGGGGGCTGTATATGGGATACAGTATATTACTAAGCTGGGAGGGCTGTATATGGGGTACAGTATATTACTAAGCTGGGGGGCTGTATATGGGATACAGTATATTACTAAGCTGGGAGGGCTGTATATGGGGTACAGTATATTACTAAGCTGGGGGGCTGTATATGGGATACAGTATATTACTAAGCTGGAGAGCTGTATATGGGATACAGTATATTACTAAGCTGGGGGGCTGTATATGGGATACAGTTTATTACTAAGCTGGGGGGCTGTATATGGAATACAGTATATTACTAAGCTGGGGGGATGTATATGGGATACAGTATATTACTAAGCTGGGGGGCTGTATATGGGGTACAGTATATTACTAAGCTGTGGGGGATGTATATGGGATACAGTATATTACTAATCTGGGAGGGGGCTGTATATGGGATACAGTATATTACTAAGCTGGGAGAGGGCTGTATATGGGGTACAGTATATTACTAAGCTGGGGGGCTGTATATGGGATACAGTATATTACTAAGCTGGGAGGGCTGTATATGGGGTACAGTATATTACTAAGCTAGGGGGCTGTATATGGGATACAGTATATTACTAAGCTGGAGAGCTCTATATGGGATACAGTATATTACTAAGCTGGGGGGCTGTATATGGGATACAGTATATTACTAAGCTGGGGGGCTGTATATGGAATACAGTATATTACTAAGCTGGGGGGATGTATATGGGATACAGTATATTACTAAGCTGGGGGGCTGTATATGGGGTACAGTATATTACTAAGCTGGGAGGGGGCTGTATATGGAATACAGTATATTACTAAGCTGGGGATGTATATGGGATACAGTATATCACTAAGCTGGGGGATGTATATGGGGTACAGTATATTACTAAGCTGGGGGGGATGTATATGGGATAAAGTATTTTACTAAGCTGGGGGGGTGTATATGGGATACAGTATATTACTAAGCTGGGGGGCTGTATATGGGGTACAGTATATTACTAAGCTGGGGGGCTGTATATGGGATACAGTATATTACTAAGCTGTGGGGGATGTATATGGGGTACAGTATATTACCAAGCTGGGAGGGCTGTATATGGGGTACAGTATATTACTAAGCTGGGGGGATGTATATGGGATACAGTATATTACTAAGCTGGGGGGCTGTATATGGGATACAGTATATTACTAAGCTGGGGGGCTGTATATGGGATACAGTATATTACTAAGCTGGGGGATGTATATGGGATACAGTATATTACTAAGCTGGGGGATGTATATGGGGTACAGTATATTACTAAGCTGGGGGATGTATATGGGATACAGTATATTACTAAGCTGGGGCGCTGTATATGGGATACAGTATATTACTAAGCTGGGGGGATGTATATGGAATACAGTATATTACTAAGCTGGGGGGATGTATATGGGATACAGTATATTACTAAGCTGGGGGGCTGTATATGGGGTACAGTATATTACTAAGCTGGGAGGGGGCTGTATATGGGATACAGTATATTACTAAGCTGGGGGGCTGTATATGGGATACAGTATATTACTAAGCTGGGGGGTGTATATGGGATACAGTATATTACTAAGCTGGGGGGCTGTATATGGGGTACAGTATATTACTAAGCTGGGGGGCTGTATATGGGATACAGTATATTACTAAGCTGGGAGCTGTATATGGGGTACAGTATATTACTAAGCTGTGGGGGATGTATATGGGATACAGTATATTACTAAGCTGGGAGGGCTGTATATGGGGTACAGTATATTACTAAGCTGGGGGGCTGTATATGGGATACAGTATATTACTAAGCTGGGAGGGCTGTATATGGGGTACAGTATATTACTAAGCTGGAGAGCTGTATATGGGATACAGTATATTACTAAGCTGGGGGGCTGTATATGGGATACAGTATATTACTAAGCTGGGAGGGCTGTATATGGGGTACAGTATATTACTAAGCTGGGGGGCTGTATATGGGATACAGTATATTACTAAGCTGGAGAGCTGTATATGGGATACAGTATATTACTAAGCTGGGGGGCTGTATATGGGATACAGTTTATTACTAAGCTGGGGGGCTGTATATGGAATACAGTATATTACTAAGCTAGGGGGAAGTATATGGGATACAGTATATTACTAAGCTGGGGGGCTGTATATGGGATACAGTATATTACTAAGCTGGGAGGGGGCTGTATATGGGATACAGTATATTACTAAGCTGGGAGAGGGCTGTATATGGGGTACAGTATATTACTAAGCTGGGGGGCTGTATATGGGATACAGTATATTACTAAGCTGGGGGGCTGTATATGGAATACAGTATATTACTAAGCTGGGGGGATGTATATGGGATACAGTATATTACTAAGCTGGGGGGCTGTATATGGGGTACAGTATATTACTAAGCTGGGAGGGGGCTGTATATGGAATACAGTATATTACTAAGCTGGGGATGTATATGGGATACAGTATATCACTAAGCTGGGGGATGTATATGGGGTACAGTATATTACTAAGCTGGGGGGGATGTATATGGGATAAAGTATTTTACTAAGCTGGGGGGGTGTATATGGGATACAGTATATTACTAAGCTGGGGGGCTGTATATGGAATACAGTATATTACTAAGCTGGGGGGCTGTATATGGGATACAGTATATTACTAAGCTGGGAGGGCTGTATATGGGGTACAGTATATTACTAAGCTGGGGGCTGTATATGGGATACAGTATATTACTAAGCTGGGGGCTGTATATGGGATACAGTATATTACTAAGCTGGGGCTGTATATGGGATACAGTATATTACTAAGCTGGGGGGCTGTATATGGGATATAGTATATTACTGAGCTGGGGGATGTATATGGGGTACAGTATATTACTAAGCTGGGGGGCTGTATATGGGATACAGTATATTACTAAGCTGTGGGGGATGTATATGGGGTACAGTATATTACCAAGCTGGGAGGGCTGTATATGGGGTACAGTATATTACTAAGCTGGGGGGATGTATATGGGATACAGTATATTACTAAGCTGGGGGGCTGTATATGGGATACAGTATATTACTAAGCTGGGGGGCTGTATATGGGATACAGTATATTACTAAGCTGGGGGATGTATATGGGATACAGTATTTTACTAAGCTGGGGGATGTATATGGGGTACAGTATATTACTAAGCTGGGGGATGTATATGGGATACAGTATATTACTAAGCTGGGGCGCTGTATATGGGATACAGTATATTACTAAGCTGGGGGGATGTATATGGAATACAGTATATTACTAAGCTGGGGGGATGTATATGGGATACAGTATATTACTAAGCTGGGGGGCTGTATATGGGGTACAGTATATTACTAAGCTGGGAGGGGGCTGTATATGGGATACAGTATATTACTAAGCTGGGGGGCTGTATATGGGATACAGTATATTACTAAGCTGGGGGGTGTATATGGGATACAGTATATTACTAAGCTGGGGGGCTGTATATGGGGTACAGTATATTACTAAGCTGGGAGGGGGCTGTATATGGGATACAGTATATTACTAAGCTGGGGGGCTGTATATGGGATACAGTATATTACTAAGCTGGGGGGTGTATATGGGATACAGTATATTACTTACCTGGGGGGCTGTATATGGGGTACAGTATATTACTAAGCTGGGGGGCTGTATATGGGATACAGTATATTACTAAGCTGGGGGGCTGTATATGGGATACAGTATATTACTAAGCTGGGAGGATGTATATGGGATACAGTATATTACTAAGCTGGGGGGATGTATATGGGATACAGTATATTACTAAGCTGGGGGGATGTATATGGGATACAGTATATTACTAAGCTGGGGGGCTGTACATGGAATACAGTATATTACTAAGCTGGGGGGCTGTATATGGGATACAGTATATTACTAAGCTGGGAGGATGTATATGGGATACAGTATATTACTAAGCTGGGGGGATGTATATGAGATACAGTATATTACTAAGCTGGGGGGCTGTATATGGGATACAGTATATTACTAAGCTGGGAGGCTGTATATGGGATACAGTATATTACTAAGCTGGGGGGATGTATATGGGATACAGTATATTACTAAGCTGGGAGGGCTGTATATGGGATACAGTATATTACTAAGCTGGGGGGATGTATATGGGATACAGTATATTACTAATATGGGGAACTGTATATTGGGTACAGTATATTACTAAGCTAGGAGGGGGCTGTATATGGGATACAGTATATTACTAAGCTGGGGGGCTGTATATTGGGTACAGTATATTACTAAGCTAGGAGGGGGCTGTATATGGGGTACAGTATATTACTAAGCTGGTTGGCTGTATATGGGATACAGTATATTACTAAGCTGGGGGGGCTGTATATGGGATACAGTATATTACTAAGCTGGGGGGATGTATATGGGATACAGTATATTACTAAGCTGGGGGGCTGTATATGGGGTACAGTATATTACTAAGCTGGGGGGATGTATATGGAATACAGTATATTACTAAGCTGGGGGGGTGTATATGAGATACAGTATATTACTAGGCTGGGGGGCTGTATATGGGATACAGTAAATTACTAAGCTGGAGGGGCTGTATATGGGATACAGTATATTACTAAGCTGGGGGATGTATATGGGATACAGTATATTACTAAGCTGGGGGGACTGTATATGGGATACAGTATATTACTAAGCTGGGGGGATGTATATGGGGTACAGTATATTACTAAGCTGGGAGGCTGTATATGGGATACAGTATATTACTAAGCTGGGGGGATGTATATGGGATACAGTATATTACTTAGTTGCAGGGGTTGTATATGGGATACAGTATATTACTAAGCTAGGGGGATGTATATGGGATACAGTATATTACTTAGTTGCAGGGGCTGTATATGGGATACAGTATATTACTAAGCTGGGGGGCTGTATATGGGGTACAGTATATTACTAAGCTGGGGGGCTGTATATGGGATACAGTATATTACTAAGCTGGGAGGACGTATATGGGATACAGTATATTACTAAGCTGGGGGGATGTATATGGGATACAGTATATTACTAAGCTGGGGGGATGTATATGGGATACAGTATATTACTAAGCTGGGGGGATGTATATGGGATACAGTATATTACTTAGTTGCAGGGGTTGTATATGGGATACAGTATATTACTAAGCTAGGGGGATGTATATGGGATACAGTATATTACTTAGTTGCAGGGGCTGTATATGGGATACAGTATATTACTAAGCTGGGGGGCTGTATATGGGGTACAGTATATTACTAAGCTGGGGGGCTGTATATGGGATACAGTATATTACTAAGCTGGGAGGACGTATATGGGATACAGTATATTACTAAGCTGGGGGGATGTATATGGGATACAGTATATTACTAAGCTGGGGGGATGTATATGGGATACAGTATATTACTAAGCTGGGGGGCTGTATATGGGATACAGTATATTACTAAGCTGGGGGGCTGTATATGGGATACAGTATATTACTAAGCTGGGAGGATGTATATGGGATACAGTATATTACTAAGCTGGGAGGCTGTATATGGGATACAGTATATTACTAAGCTGGGGGATTTATATGGGGTACAGTATTTTACTAAGCTGGGGGGATGTATATAGGATACCGTATATTACTAAGCTGGGGGCTGTATATGGGGTACAGTATATTACTAAGCTGGGGGGCTGTATATGGGGTACAGTATATTACTAAGCTGGGAGGCTGTATATGGGGTACAGTATATTACTAAGCTGGGGGATGTATATGGGGTACAGTATATTACTAAGCTGGGAGGATGTATATGGGATACAGTATATTACTAAGCTGGGGGGATGTATATGAGATACAGTATATTACTAAGCTGGGGGGCTGTATATGGGATACAGTATATTACTAAGCTGGGAGGCTGTATATGGGATACAGTATATTACTAAGCTGGGGGGATGTATATGGGGTACAGTATATTACTAAGCTGGGAGGCTGTATATGGGATACAGTATATTACTAAGCTGGGGGGGCTGTATATGGGATACAGTATATTACTAAGCTGGGGGGCTGTATATGGGATACAGTATATTACTAAGCTGGGGGATGTATATGGGATACAGTATATTACTAAGCTGGGGGGGCTGTATATGGGATACAGTATATTACTAAGCTGGGGGGGTGTATATGAGATATAGTATATTACTAAGCTGTGGGGCTGTATATGGGATACAGTATATTACTAAGCTGGGGGGGCTGTATTTGGGATACAGTATATTACTAAGCTGGGGGGATGTATATGGGATACAGTATATTACTAAGCTGGGGTGATGTATATGGGATACAGTATATTACTAAGCTGGGGGGATGTATATGGGATACAGTATATTACTAAGCTGGGGGGATGCATATGGGATACAGTATATTACTAAGCTGGGGGGCTGTATATGGGATACAGTATATTACTAAGCTGGGGGGCTGTATATGGGATACAGTATATTACTAAGCTGGGGGGGCTGTATTTGGGATACAGTATATTACTAAGCTGGGGGGATGTATATGGGATACAGTATATTACTAAGCTGGGGGGACTGTATATGGGATACAGTATATTACTAAGCTGGGGTGATGTATATGGGGTACAGTATATTACTAAGCTGGGGGGACTGTATATGGGATACAGTATATTACTAAGCTGGGGGGATGTATATGGGGTACAGTATATTACTAAGCTGGGAGGCTGTATATGGGAGACAGTATATTACTAAGCTGGGGGGATGTATATGGGATACAGTATATTACTAAGCTGGGGGGACTGTATATGGGATACAGTATATTACTAAGATGGGAGGCTGTATATGGGAGACAGTATATTACTAAGCTGGGGGGATGTATATGGGATACAGTATATTACTAAGCTGGGGGGACTGTATATGGGATACAGTATATTACTAAGCTGGGGGATGTATATGGGGTACAGTATATTACTAAGCTGGGAGGCTGTATATGGGATACAGTATATTACTAAGCTGGAGGGCTGTATATGGGGTACAGTATATTACTAAGCTGGGGGGACTGTATATGGGATACAGTATATTACTAAGCTGGGGGGGCTGTATATGGGATACAGTATATTACTAAGCTGGGGGGATGTATATGGGATACAGTATATTACTAAGCTGGGGGGGCTGTATATGGGATACAGTATATTACTAAGCTGGGGGGGTGTATATGAGATACAGTATATTACTAGGCTGGGGGGCTGTATATGGGATACAGTAAATTACTAAGCTGGAGGGGCTGTATATGGGATACAGTATATTACTAAGCTGGGGGATGTATATGGGATACAGTATATTACTAAGCTGGGGGGACTGTATATGGGATACAGTATATTACTAAGCTGGGGGGATGTATATGGGGTACAGTATATTACTAAGCTGGGAGGCTGTATATGGGATACAGTATATTACTAAGCTGGGGGGATGTATATGGGATACAGTATATTACTAAACTAGGGGGATGTATATGGGATACAGTATATTACTAAGCTGGTGGGGATGTATATGGGATACAGTATATTACTAAACTAGGGGGATGTATATGGGATACAGTATATTACTTAGTTGCAGGGGCTGTATATGGGATACAGTATATTACTAAGCTAGGGGGATGTATATGGGATACAGTATATTACTTAGTTGCAGGGGCTGTATATGGGATACAGTATATTACTAAGCTGGGGGGCTGTATATGGGGTACAGTATATTACTAAGCTGGGGGGCTGTATATGGGATACAGTATATTACTAAGCTGGGGGGCTGTATATGGGATACAGTATATTACTAAGCTGGGAGGACGTATATGGGATACAGTATATTACTAAGCTGGGGGGATGTATATGGGATACAGTATATTACTAAGCTGGGGGGATGTATATGGGATACAGTATATTACTAAGCTGGGGGGCTGTATATGGGATACAGTATATTACTAAGCTGGGGGGCTGTATATGGGATACAGTATATTACTAAGCTGGGAGGATGTATATGGGATACAGTATATTACTAAGCTGGGGGGATGTATATGGGATACAGTATATTACTAAGCTGGGGGGATGTATATGGGATACAGTATATTACTAAGCTGGGAGGATGTATATGGGATACAGTATATTACTAAGCTGGGAGGCTGTATATGGGATACAGTATATTACTAAGCTGGGGGATTTATATGGGGTACAGTATTTTACTAAGCTGGGGGGCTGTATATGGGATACAGTATATTACTAAGCTGGGAGAATGTATATGGGATACAGTATATTACTAAGCTGGGAGGCTGTATATGGGATACAGTATATTACTAAGCTGGGGGATTTATATGGGGTACAGTATTTTACTAAGCTGGGGGGATGTATATAGGATACAGTATATTACTAAGCTGGGGGCTGTATATGGGGTACAGTATATTACTAAGCTGGGAGGCTGTATATGGGGTACAGTATATTACTAAGCTGGGGGATGTATATGGGGTACAGTATATTACTAAGCTGGGAGGATGTATATGGGATACAGTATATTACTAAGCTGGGGGGATGTATATGAGATACAGTATATTACTAAGCTGGGAAGCTGTATATGGGATACAGTATATTACTAAGCTGGAGGGCTGTATATGGGATACAGTATATTACTAAGCTGGGGGGATGTAGATGGGGTACAGTATATTACTAAGCTGGGAGGCTGTATATGGGATACAGTATATTACTAAGCTGGGGGGGCTGTATATGGGATACAGTATATTACAAAGCTGGGGGGCTGTATATGGGATACAGTATATTAATAAGCTGGGGGATGTATATGGGATACAGTATATTACTAAGCTGGGGGGGCTGTATATGGGATACAGTATATTACTAAGCTGGGGGGGTGTATATGAGATACAGTATATTACTAAGCTGGGGGGCTGTATATGGGATACAGTATATTACTAAGCTGGGGGGGCTGTATTTGGGATACAGTATATTACTAAGCTGGGGGGATGTATATGGGATACAGTATATTACTAAGCTGGGGGGACTGTATATGGGATACAGTATATTACTAAGCTGGGGTGATGTATATGGGATACAGTATATTACTAAGCTGGGGGGGATGTATATGGGATACAGTATATTACTAAGCTGGGGGGCTGTATATGGGATACAGTATATTACTAAGCTGGAGGGCTGTATATGGGATACAGTATATTACTAAGTTGGGGGGCTGTATATGGGATACAGTATATTACTAAGCTGGGGGCTGTATATGGGATACAGTATATTAATAAGCTGGGGGGCTGTATATGGGGTACAGTATATTACTAAGCTGGGGGGGATGTATATGGGATACAGTATATTACTAAGCTGGGGGGCTGTATATGGGATACAGTATATTACTAAGCTGCAGGGCTGTATATGGGATACAGTATATTACTAAGCTGGGGGGCTTTATATGGGATACAGTATATTACTAAGCTGGGGGCTGTATATGGGATACAGTATATTACTAAGCTGGGGGCTGTATATGGGATACAGTATATTACTAAGCTGGGGGGCTGTATATGGGATACAGTATATTACTAAGCTGGGGGGCTGTATATGGGATACAGTATATTACTAAGCTGGGAGGGCTGTATATGGGGTACAGTATATTACTAAGCTGGGGGATGTATATGGGGTACAGTATATTACTAAGCTGGGGGGCTGTATATGGGATACAGTATATTACTAAGCTGGGGGGCTGTATATGGGATACAGTATATTACTAAGCTGGGGGGGCTGTATATGGGATACAGTATATTACTAAGCTGGGGGCTGTATATGGGATACAGTATATTACTAAGCTGGGGGGCTGTATATGGAATACAGTATATTACTAAGCTGGGGGGATGTATATGGGATACAGTATATTACTAAGCTGGGGGGCTGTATATGGGATACAGTATGTTACTAAGCTGCAGGGGCTGTATATGGGATACAGTATATTACTAAGCTGGGAGGATGTATATGGGATACAGTATATTACTAAGCTGGGGGGCTGTATATGGGATACAGTATATTACTAAGCTGGGGGCTGTATGTGGGATACAGTATATTACTAAGCTGGGGGGCTGTATATGGGATACAGTATATTACTAAGCTGGGGGGCTGTATATGGGGTACAGTATATTACTAAGCTGGGGCTGTATATGGGATACAGTATATTACTAAGCTGTGACTGTATATGGGATACAGTATATTACTAAGCTGGGGGGCTGTATATGGGGTACAGTATATTACTAAGCTGGGGGGGATGTATATGGGATACAGTATATTACTAAGCTGGGGGGCTGTATATGGGATACAGTATATTACTAAGCTGGAGGGCTGTATATGGGATACAGTATATTACTAAGCTGGGGGGCTGTATATGGGGTACAGTATATTACTAAGCTGGGGGGGATGTATATGGGATACAGTATATTACTAAGCTGGGGGGCTGTATATGGGATACAGTATATTACTAAGCTGGGAGGCTGTATATGGGATACAGTATATTACTAAGCTGGGGGCTGTATATGGGATACAGTATATTACTAAGCTGGGGGGCTGTATATGGGTTACAGTATATTACTAAGCTGGGGTGGATGTATATGGGATACAGTATATTACTAAGCTGGGGGGATGTATATGGGATACAGTATATTACTAAGCTGGGGGCTGTATATGGGATACAGTATATTACTAAGCTGGGGGGCTGTATATGGGTTACAGTATATTACTAAGCTGGGGTGGATGTATATGGGATACAGTATATTACTAAGCTGGGGGGGATGTATATGGGGTACAGTATATTACTAAGCTGGGGGGCTATATATGGGATACAGTATATTACTAAGCTGGAGGGCTGTATATGGGATACAGTATATTACTAAGCTGGGGGGCTGTATATGGGATACAGTATATTACTAAGCTGGGGGGCTGTATATGGGATACAGTATATTACTAAGCTGGGGGGCTGTATATGGGATACAGTATATTACTAAGCTGGGGGGCTGTATATGGGATACAGTATATTACTAAGCTGGGGGCTGTATATGGGATACAGTATATTACTAAGCTGGGGGGCTGTATATGGGGTACAGTATATTACTAAGCTGGGGGGGATGTATATGGGATACAGTATATTACTAAGCTGGGGGGCTGTATATGGGATACAGTATATTACTAAGCTGGGGGGCTGTATATGGGATACAGTATATTACTAAGCTGGAGGGCTGTATATGGGATACAGTATATTACTAAGTTGGGGGGCTGTATATGGGATACAGTATATTACTAAGCTGGGGGCTGTATATGGGATACAGTATATTACTAAGCTGGGGGGCTGTATATGGGGTACAGTATATTACTAAGCTGGGGGGGATGTATATGGGATACAGTATATTACTAAGCTGGGGGGCTGTATATGGGATACAGTATATTACTAAGCTGGAGGGCTGTATATGGGATACAGTATATTACTAAGCTGGGGGGCTGTATATGGGATATAGTATATTACTAAGCTGGGGGCTGTATATGGGATACAGTATATTACTAAGCTGGGGGCTGTATATGGGATACAGTATATTACTAAGCTGGGGGGCTGTATATGGGATACAGTATATTTCTAAGCTGGGGGGCTGTATATGGGATACAGTATATTACTAAGCTGGGGGATGTATATGGGATACAGTATATTACTAAGCTGGGGGATGTATATGGGGTACAGTATATTACTAAGCTGGGGGGCTGTATATGGGATACAGTATATTACTAAGCTGGGGGGCTGTATATGGGATACAGTATATTACTAAGCTGGGGGGCTGTATATGGAATACAGTATATTACTAAGCTGGGGGGATGTATATGGGATACAGTATATTACTAAGCTGGGGGGCTGTATATGGGATACAGTATGTTACTAAGCTGCAGGGGCTGTATATGGGATACAGTATATTACTAAGCTGGGAGGATGTATATGGGATACAGTATATTACTAAGCTGGGGGGTTGTATATGGGATACAGTATATTACTAAGCTGGGGGCTGTATATGGGATACAGTATATTACTAAGCTGGGGGGCTGTATATGGGATACAGTATATTACTAAGCTGGGGGGCTGTATATGGGGTACAGTATATTACTAAGCTGGGGCTGTATATGGGATACAGTATATTACTAAGCTGGGGCTGTATATGGGATACAGTATATTACTAAGCTGGGGGGCTGTATATGGGATACAGTATATTACTAAGCTGGGGGGATGTATATGGGGTACAGTATATTACTAAGCTGGGGGGCTGTATATTGGGTACAGTAAATTACTAAGCTGGGGGGGATGTATATGGGGTACAGTATATTACTAAGCTGGGGGGCTGTATATGGGATACATATATTACTAAGCTGGAGAGCTGTATATGGGATACAGTATATTACTAAGCTGGGGGGCTGTATATGGGATACAGTATATTACTAAGCTGGGGGCTGTATATGGGATACAGTATATTACTAAGCTGGGGGGGGCTGTATATCGGGTACAGTATATTACTAAGCTGGGGGGCTGTATATGGGATACAGTATGTTACTAAGCTGCAGGGGCTGTATATGGGATACAGTATATTACTAAGCTGGGAGGATGTATATGGGATACAGTATATTACTAAGCTGGGGGGCTGTATATGGGATACAGTATATTACTAAGCTGGGGGCTGTATATGGGATACAGTATATTACTAAGCTGGGGGGCTGTATATGGGATACAGTATATTACTAAGCTGGGGGGCTGTATATGGGGTACAGTATATTACTAAGCTGGGGCTGTATATGGGATACAGTATATTACTAAGCTGGGGGGCTGTATATGGGATACAGTATATTACTAAGCTGGGGGGATGTATATGGGGTACAGTATATTACTAAGCTGGGGGGCTGTATATTGGGTACAGTATATTACTAAGCTGGGGGGGATGTATATGGGGTACAGTATATTACTAAGCTGGGGGGCTGTATATGGGATACATATATTACTAAGCTGGAGAGCTGTATATGGGATACAGTATATTACTAAGCTGGGGGGCTGTATATGGGGTACAGTATATTACTAAGCTGGGGCTGTATATGGGATACAGTATATTACTAAGCTGGGGCTGTATATGGGATACAGTATATTACTAAGCTGGGGGGCTGTATATGGGATACAGTATATTACTAAGCTGGGGGGATGTATATGGGGTACAGTATATTACTAAGCTGGGGGGCTGTATATTGGGTACAGTATATTACTAAGCTGGGGGGGATGTATATGGGGTACAGTATATTACTAAGCTGGGGGGCTGTATATGGGATACATATATTACTAAGCTGGAGAGCTGTATATGGGATACAGTATATTACTAAGCTGGGGGGCTGTATATGGGATACAGTATATTACTAAGCTGGGGGGCTGTATATGGGATACAGTATATTATTAAGCTGGGGGGCTGTATATGGGATACAGTATATTACTAAGCTGGGGGGCTGTATATGGGATACAGTATATTACTAAGCTGGGAGGGTGTATATGGGGTACAGTATATTACTAAGCTGGGGCTGTATATGGGATACAGTATATTACTAAGCTGGGGGGCTGTATATGAGATACAGTATATTACTAAGCTGGGGGGCTGTATATGGGATACAGTATATTACTAAGCTGGGAGGCTGTATATGGGGTACAGTATATTACTAAGCTGCGGGATGTATATGGGATACAGTATATTACTAAACTGGAGGGCTGTATATCGGATACAGTATATTACTAAGCTGGGGGGGGTGTATATGGGGTACAGTATATTACTAAACTGGGGGGCTGTATATGGGATACAGTATATTACTAAGCTGGGGGGGGCTGTATATGGAATACAGTATATTACTAAGCTGGGGGCTGTATATGGGATACAGTATATTACTAAGCTGGGGGATGTATATGGGATACAGGATATTACTAAGCTGGGGGATGCATATGGGATACAGTATATTACTAAGCTGGGGGGGCTTTATATGGGATACAGTATATTACTAAGCTGGGGGTGTATATGGGATACAGTATATTACTAAGCTGGGGGGCTGTATATGGGATACAGTATATTACTAAGCTGGGGGGCTGTATATGGGATACAGTATATTACTAAGCTGGGGGTGTATATGGGATACAGTATATTACTAAGCTAGGGAGGCTGTATATGGGGTACAGTATATTACTAAGCTGGGGGGCTGTATATGGGATACAGTATATTACTTAGCTGGGGGGGCTGTATATGGGATACAGTATATTACTAAGCTGGGAGGGGGCTGTATAGGATACAGTATATAAATAAGCTGGGGGCTGTATATATGATACAGTATATTACTAAGCTGGGGGGGCTGTATATTAGGGAGTGCTATATATTTACATTGGTCAGGGGAGCACTGTATGTAAAATCATGTAACATAATAACAGTGTGGGATATATTAGTTATAGGATACATTAGATTACTTTGCATAATTTAAACTAAATGTTTGGTGTCTGTATTAATAAATTGGGGGTGTTGTATATTGATTGGTGCTGTGTATGCTATAATTCCAGTAGAATATATATAATGAAGGGATGTTTTATAAGTGGGGTAGCGTGCGATCAGTTATGTTGTGAGGGGTATATATTATTTAGGAGCACAGTGTGTTATCCAGGAGACTTCATACTGTAAGTGACTGTGGTATTTTTAGGGACGCCGGGTGGAGATGCTGCACGGAGCTGAAGATATCTGCCCGTGAATTCAGCAGTGATACGTCATGGATTGGAGAACCCGGAATAAAGTCCTCCTGATGGAAGAGATTGTCATCTATAAGGTACTAGATGTCACTAATAACTCCCAGAACCTGTAGTCAGTCACACAGTGTCAGGGAGCTGTCTGTAGGGTTGTTACTTGTTAGTAAAGTTTTCAGCATTTACTTAACAGGGAGGGAGGGCAGCATTTTAATATTCGCCTCAGGCAGCAAATATGCTAGAATCGGCCCTGGCTGCATCTGCTGACATGCTGCATCCTCCTAATACACATGTGAGAGACACAGACATCAGCTACACATGAATCTGACATGTTCTGCTGTAACATGGCTGCAGCCTGGATCTGTTGTATCTCTCCTATACACACACACAGGCTGCAGGGGGCGCCAGCACCAGGAAGCACATCATTATACAGCCTCACATCATTATACAGGCTGTCAGTCAAGCACTGGGGGTGTGGCTGTGCCTCCCACTCATGAAGAGAGTGGACAGCTTGAATATGCTAATGACTCATTGGACATTTCATAGGTCATTTGCATACAGCTTTAGGACCTCATTGCTTAGGGTTACAGGCATGTAGAGGGACAATGAAGGGATAGAGGCAATGCTCTCTAATGGCAGTTTATGAAAATATATTTAGTTTAGGGGGGTTATTTTGCATGACGGGTTCTCTTTAATGAGTCCAACGTCGTTGTTGCAAATTCATAAGATCTGGGAGTTGCAGTCAAAATCCATTCCCGAAAACTAGATAGTGGATTTTGTCCTGGTACTTGTCCTAAATTTTGCAACAAATGTTTCAGTCATGTGAACAGTCCCCATAATCATGAAAAAGGGGATACCTACCAAAGCAAAACTCCAGCTCCTGCACCCACCAGACTCATAGTCATTGCATATGTGATGTTGGAACATCATGTCCTGTTCATGTATTTTCATGTAGTTAGGTATATAGGAGCACATACTCATCTTTATTGCTGTGCTCAACTATTTTTGGCGCTCCTAAAGTATTTGAGAAGAGCGCCAGGACCCACACTTGACCGGCGGCTCCATTCATTAATGGGAACAGGATACGTTGTCATCTTCATTGAAGGTCCTATCAGTTGGATTCTCTTTAATTGGATTGTTATTCCCTCCTGTTGATAGGGAACAACAATAAAACTCGGGACATCCCCTTTAGCTCATTACTATGTACCAAAACCATTACAAATCAATATACTTGATTACTTGACCTGGTGGTGACCTGCAGTGACTTGTTAGTTAGGGTCACAGACTCCTCCCCTATGACATTAGAATTAGGAAAATGGAGCATGGTTACGGCTGATAGAAAAGGGTCATTAGTTTTTTGCGTTGGATATATCAGACACCTTTTAAACTTCCCTACCTCCCAAAAAGAGGCAGGTCTGTGACACTACTAATGAAGAGACAGGTGTTCTGAAATTACAGGGGAAGCATTTTATACAGTTACAAATGAAATCATCTATCATCTAATTATCTCTTATTATCCTGCAGAGCGATGAAATGCAAAAAAGCAGAACCCAGATGGAGCAAAATACCGAGAAGCCGAACTAACAGTCCATGTTACCACAATATGATGGAAAGGAAAGTAAGGAGATGTGTACCTCTCCCGGGTACTAAGCCTAAGCCATGAACCGCTTAACGCAAATGTATTTACAGGTACAGCGATCTGACGTGATCCCTGTATAGACAGAGCTCATGGACTCAGTCCTCTCCATGCCTCCATGTCTGATGTACTATAAGACAGCCGCGATAGGTAGTGGCACCGAACCAACCATGGAATTTAGAAGACACAGTATCTTGACTCAGATACTGGCCCTTCGTGATGCCTTTGGGTGCCTCTGATTGGTTGCTATGAAAGGTGGGAGCCTCTCAGAGGGAGAGGAGTGCAGTGACTGGGTTAAGCGTGGCCACGACCACAAAGCTATGCTGGGTTCACCTGGCACCATCGAGTTATCACCATGTGGTGCTGCTCTCCAAAAAGGATGGTAAGACGTGTTGCACCCTAATGGCAAATAAGACCATAGAGTCATGGTCTGCAGTGAACAGTTTCCTTCTTTGCTTTCATGTGGAAAGCAATACAAGCAAATCATAGGACTGATTCTCCAATCTCCTCCCTGGCTGAAGAAGTATTCTATGCTGAGGAAAGGTCTGGGCTAGCTGTCTCTTTCTTTCTCAAAAGCCTGTACCCTGGTCACCCTGTGTCAGCTTCTTCCACTGGTTGTTCAGGTAGATTGGCAGTTTTCTCCTCCAAGCTCTGTTCTCTAACTGCAAGACACTAAGGACTGGGACCGTTCCCCGTATATACCTTCTACAAGGGGAGGAATGGTTACATTTTAGCACAAAAACAATGACAAAACGTTCTTTCATAGACTTACATTGAGTCCCCATAATATTTTATGACAGCAAGTTTCTAAATTGTAAACAACTTTCCAGACAGCAGCTGTCTTTCTAAATGTCAGGCTGTCTGCTTTTTGGTAAATAAGTCTGTTTTTCTTCTGCAAAACAATCACTACTCTAGCTGGAATATAACTAGTTACTCTTAGAGTTGGAGATACACCGTCAGAAATGTCTCTCACTAAAGATTAATGCAAGTTAACCGTTGATGCAAAATTAAGTAAGAAGTGCTGAGTTCATATAGGGGACATATGTCCACATATGGCAAAATTTGAATGCTCTTACAGGGCGCTACAGGAGAAGTGCTGAGGGAGCAGGGGAGAGGGAGACAGTTTAACAGCCTGTGAAGCCACAGCACATAAGGGTTCTGGTAACGACCCCCTGATCCCTCATTAGCATTAGCATTTTAAAAGTTGATTTTAAAAGGAAGGAGGCCATGGATAACAAATATAAGAAGATACCACAGTCCCGGTGCCTGGATCTATGAGTAATGTCCCCGGTTTATCAGGATGGATATTGATGGTAGATTTCCTCTAACTTTAGCTCAAGCAAAATGACTACCCCAAAGTTGGGGGTTTTTTTTGCATATTTTTCAGTATCTTTTCAATGTGTGAATAATGAATGAATAAAAATAAGTTCTTTATGTTATTCATATTTTTTAAGACTTCTGTTTTTTTATGCATTTTATCTCATTTCATGTCACTATTTAAAATTGAAAATAATTTACATTGAAATTATAGTTCCTTGACCACTAAGAAGAAATCTCTTTGTCATCACAGTCAGGATTATAATCTATTATCGGATCTTTCCTACACAGTAGATCATATCACATGTTATCTCTTCCCCCTCCCTTGCAGAGTGACCTATGAGCAAAGAGGTCACAGAGCATGCCCACAACACTTCCGTCGAAGTCAGTTGGTTATCTCTACACTGTTGCTACCCATGTGACTGCTGTAAAGCAAGTCTCTAAATGCTGTCCACCACAGCTCCAGTGACATCCCCCCCCCTCCTTAATCATGTATATAATATAAAATAGAATAGAAATAAATCTACAGTCAGAGAGAAGGATTAGAAAATGAGGTGATACATTTCCTTTTAATTAGTAAATCTTTGTAACGTTCATGTTATCGTGCGGCCTGAACACTGAGCCGCGGCGTAAATCCCTCCATAGCGCAATGTAATAATCATCGCATAAAATCAAATAATAAAATCAGATATTTCGGCGGATTACGCTTCTTTTATTCTTTTCTACTGTATTTTAAAAGGAGGCAAACAATCATCTCTAAAAGCTTCTGTCATTATTTCTCATTTCTATAAACCCCCGGTTTATTTTTATCTCCGTACAATTTCTGGGCAGCGAGGTCGCCGCTTTCATTTTCCAGCCGGTTTTAGAATAATGAGAGCTAATTATTTTGTGTCACTATGGGCAACGCTATTTTTATTTGTCCTGTGTTTTATAAGATCAGCGTGCACAGCTCCGCCTCACCGGCCCCTGTCAGTCAGCTCCAGTCAATATCCATGTCCTGAAACATTGCATTGTCAGGGGAGTTTTGCTTCCATTAATAGTGTCAGGAATTTTTTACATTTTTTTTTTTTAACAACAAATTTAATAGAAAACAACCATTTGCTTTAATGTATTGTGAACCAAAAATACCTTGAAAATGCTGTAGCTGCACTGATGCAGAAACATATCTTGTTTAATCTATGAATTGAGTGGTTTGGCTGAAAAACCAATTGTAAAATTGTAAAATTATGATAATGAAGCTCTGTCGCTCCTGTGCTGGCTCAGCGCTTCTCCTCTTACATTAGTTATGCACTGCTCCAGAGAATGATGTAATCACTGTGTTGTGCCTGACAGGCAGAAGTAATCAATTGTTGCACCATCACCCAGCTGCTGTGTATGAGTCATCCAGCTCAGGTTGATTAGTCCTGTCTGGACAGTTTAGAAAGCTTCATGTGTAATGTGTTTAGGTAGGCACTAATCTTTCCCAATATCCTGAATTTTTTATAATTGTTTTTGGGCAAATGCACTCAGCACAGGGATTAAACAAGATATGCTTCTGCATCAGTGTCAGTACAGCATTCTCAAGGTTTGTTTGGCTCACAATGTATGAAAACAAATGGTAGTTTTCCTTTAAAGGATTTTCTATCAGATTTACTGATGGTAGATTGTCCATTGTTACATGCTGTTTTTTTTTAGGAAAGTGCTTTCCCCATTTTCCTGATGAAATGCAATGTTCGGAAACTGCTTAAAAACACTTCATAAGAATATGGAAATGAGTCGGAGGCACTCTGGCTATATCACCACAGCGCCTGTTGCCTTGTGGTTAGATATGCACGCCCCCGATATCTTCATGATAGCCTGGTCCTGCACTGCATTTCATCAGGAAAACAGGGGGAAGCGACTTTCCTAAAACACCAGCACATAACTTTGGACAATCTACCATCAGTAAATCTGATGGTAGATGTCCCTTTAAGGGGTTTTCCCATCAAACTAGTAAGGATAGGGCCTAACTTTCTGATTGGTGGCGGTTTCAGTGAAGAGACCTGGCGTAGAATAACTGCTGCGCACCCGTCTGCCACGATACATCAAGAAGTGGAAGTCGCTGCGAAGCTGGGGCAATCCCTTGTGCGCCGGCGTATGTTAAAAATGGGTGTCTGATCGCTCTTACACTACTACTGGTGTTTGCTGCATAATACCTTAGGAAATCCCATAGAAGTCAGCAGAGCTCTGTCCTGTGCTCCATTAACATCTATGGGACTTCTGGTCAGCTAACACAATGAAGTCCCAATGGGGAACTTATGATCCACCATTCTGCCCATTGCGGGTGGTCCAGGAAGTACAGGAAGTACTTGGAATACAGGAAGTAAGAAACAGAATCAGGCTACATTCACACAACTTTTAGGGGATGTATATACGACCGCCATATATACGTCTCCCATAGGCCGGCAATGGGCACACGGAGCGGTATGGAGCGTTACGGTGCAGGACACATGTGGTGTTCCGTACCCAGGGAAAAAATATGACATGTCGTATGCGCCATGCACCATGTATCTCAATGGAGAGGGACGGGGGTGAGCAGTAGTCACCCCCTCCTCCTCTCCCATGTGCCAACGTGTGCCCACCGTGCTACGGTACAGCGGTTACACTTTCGTGTGAATTTAACTTGACAAAAATTGAAAAGGGCTTGGTCCTAAAACGGTTAAGAGTAGAGATGTTGAATCTATTTATTGGTTCGTAAAAGCAGTACAAATCTGACTGTTTTCAGGTTCCAAATCGCAAATGAAACTTTAGTTGAAGGGCGATAAATGGCGGAAGGGAAAATGAAAATATTTGTAAACAATATTAACGAAATGAGAAATGAGATGATTCGAGCAGCATCGGCTCTGACTGGCAAGATTTGGATCTTTATAAAGTTTCAAAAAGTTTCTAAAAATCGAATTGTTGATGAATCCCTCATCTCTAGCTTACAGCAACTTTTAGAATTATTATAAATACTATTATTTTGTAAAATAGTTGTGTATTTTTTTATGTAAAAAAAATTTGCATTTTTGTGTTGTAAAAAAAAACATTTCATAAAAATAATTTACCAAAGTTTACTTTTATTTACCCTACACAATATACACTCACCGGCCACTTTATTAGGTATACCTGTCCAACTGCTCGTTAACACTTAATTTCTAATCAGCCAATCACATGGCGGCAACTCAGTGCATTTAGGCATGTAGACATGGTCAAGACAATCTCCTGCAGTTCAAACCGAGCATCAGTATGGGGAGGAAAGGTGATTTGAGGCCTTTGAACGTGGCATGGTTGTTGGTGCCAGAAGGGCTGGTCTGAGTATTTCAGAAACTGCTGATCTACTGGGATTTTCACGCACAACCATCTCTAGGGTTTACAGAGAATGGTCCGAAAAAGAAAAAACATCCAGTGAGCGGCAGTTCTGTGGGCGGAAATGCCTTGTTGATGCCAGAGGG
This sequence comes from Engystomops pustulosus, assembly GCF_040894005.1. Taxonomy (NCBI): domain Eukaryota; kingdom Metazoa; phylum Chordata; class Amphibia; order Anura; family Leptodactylidae; genus Engystomops; species Engystomops pustulosus. The sequence continues at coordinate 242,246,731 of NC_092412.1, forward strand.
CAGAGGAGAATGGGCAGACTGGTTCGAGCTGATAGAAAGGCAACAGTGACTCAAATCTCCACCCTTTACAAACAAGGTAGGCAGAAGAGCATCTCTGAACGCACAGTACGTCGAACTTTGAGGCAGATGGGCTACAGCAGCAGAAGACCACACCGGGTGCCACTCCTTTCAGCTAAGAACAGGAAACTGAGGCTACAATTTGCACAAGCTCATCGAAATTGGACAGTAGAAGATTGGAAAAACGTTGCCTGGTCTGATGAGTCTCGATTTCTGCTGCGACATTCGGATGGTAGGGTCAGAATTTGGCGTCAACAACATGAAAGCATGGATCCATCCTGCCTTGTATCAACGGTTCAGGCTGGTGGTGGTGGTGTCATGGTGTGGGGAATATTTTCTTGGCACTCTTTGGGCCCCTTGGTACCAATTGAGCATCGTTGCAACGCCACAGCCTACCTGAGTATTGTTGCTGACCATGTCCATCCCTTTATGACCACAATGTACCCTGTAACATCTGATGGCTACTTTCAGCAGGATAATGTGCCATGTCATAAAGCTGGAATCATCTCAGACTGGTTTCTTGAACATGACAATGAGGTCACTGTACTCAAATGGCCTCCACAGTCACCAGATCTCAATCCAATAGAGCATCTTTGGGATGTGGTGGAATATGGACCAAAATCTGTGAGGAATGCTTCCAGCACCTTGTTGAATCTATGCCACGAAGAATTGAGGCAGTTCTGAATGCAAAAGGGGGTCAAACCCGTTACTAGCATGGTGTACCTAATAAAGTGGCCGGTGAGTGTACATAAAGTCTACAACACATCTTGTAAAAAAAGGTCTCCCATAGTTAAAAGGGCATCATGTTTATAAAACAAACAAAAAATGGGCCCAAAGTAATAATAAAAAATACCGTATTTTCTGGACTATAAGACGCACTTTTTAGCAAGAAAAAATCTTGCTAAAAAGTCCCTGCGTCTTATAGACTGGAGGTCAGGAGGACCCAGCACTGCCACACCCTCCTGACCGCTGTAATGGAGATCGGGTGATGCCCTGATGTAGAACTGCACCCGATCTCCCAGAGAGGAGGCTCTGTACTACTCTCACCTCTCCCCGATGTCCTACAAGTCCAGTACCTGCGGTGATGTCCGAATCATGTGACTGATCACATGCTTCTTACATCACCACAGGTCTCTTACTGCCATGCTGCACTGGGACAGGGTAAGAAGAAGGAAAATGGGGGAAGTATGTGTGTGTATGTATATGTGTGTGTGGTTCTGTGTGAGTGTGTATAGGTGAAGCAGTGTTGAGTGTGTATAGGTGATGCAGTGTTGAGTGTGTATAGGTGATGCAGAGTTGAGTGTGTATAGGTGATGCAGACTTGAGTGTGTATAGGTGATGCAGAGTTGAGTGTGTATGTGGATGGATGATGCAGGGTTGAGTGTGTATGTGGATGATGCAGAGTTGAGTGTGTATGTGGATGGATGATGCAGGATTGAGTGTGTATGTGGATGGATGATGCAGGGCTGAGTGTGTATGTGGATGGATGATGCAGTGTTGAGTGTGTATAGGTGATGCAGACTTGAGTGTGCATAGGTGATGCAGACTTGAGTGTGTATGTGGATGGATGATGCAGGGTTGAGTGTGTATGTGGATGGATGATGCAGGGCTGAGTGTGTATGTGGATGGATGATGCAGTGTTGAGTGTGTATGTGGATGGATGATGCAGAGTTGAGTGTGTATGTGGATGGATGATGCAGAGTTGAATGTGTATGTGGATGGATGATGCAGAGCTGTCTGTGTAAATGTATGTCTGTGTGTGCTGTGCTTTGGTGCGATGGAAAAGGGAAAACATTTTATGTTTCTAAAAGGAAATGTATTATATGTTTATTTTTTTACTTATATCAATCAGATTTTTTTCAAAAATACCAAAAATTTTTAGTAATTTTGTTTATGATTTGATATCATATTTCAATGACTTGTTCCCCTTAAGATCAATAATTGATTTGGTCCTTTTTAAGGTTAAATGTACTTTTATTGTGTTCCGTACGGCACAAATGTACAAACTCCATAATTTCCTCCCTGGAATTTTTAGATCGATACAGACTGACTCCTAGTACACAATGTGCAGCAGTCTAATACCAGACCAATAAGTGACATTCAGAGTACAATGGAGTAGCTCTCGTCTGTGTGTGGCTTCTGCAGTCATGGCAATGGTCGGCAGATTGCTCTTTTCTGCTGGAGGGAAGCGGGCTCACAGCAATGTACAATAACTCAAGGTTAAATGGTTTTCACTTTTTTCAAACCTTTTTTTGCTGTTGTCATATTTTCTTTAACATCTGGTACAAAGCGGCTGATGCCAAGGTACAAAATACAAAGAAACACTACCACGCGTTGCCAGGAGGTTAAATATTCGGCAAACACTAGAACACTAAACTAGAAGATGTCGCTGTATCAGCACTGACCGGCCAAGGAAGATAACGAGTAACAAGGCCCCCCCCCCATTTATAACGATGGTGTCTTTCCTGTACTTGGATGGAACATAATAACATATCACCTACAATTCTTTTCACATTTGATCTGTGTCTTTAAAGGGTTTTGCAGGAATTTGGATAATTCTAGGGGTCATACAACTCATTTTGGCCAATCTGTGGTCTTCTTGGACCATGGGATGTCACCTCCTCCAAGTGATGTCCTATTTTCAAAGGAGACCATAGATTTGCCTAAGGGGGTCACGTGGCCTCTGGCAGAGCAGCCAAAGACAGGAAGTAACATTCCAATACAGGAAGCTGGAGCCTAACCTGGGTAAGTACATTGCCCCAACTCCCAACAGGTTTTCCAGAATTCCTGGAAAACCTTTTTAAGCCATTACCCTCTGCTGGACATATGTCACAAGTTTGATGCACGTAGTTTTATTTATTCCAATGAGGGATGATAAAATCTGTGACAGAGCCTCCATGTGAACACCCCCCAGAGGTGGATTGGTCATTGATGCTACAGGGATAAATCAATGTCATGTCAGGCATGTCATTGGTCAATGGGGGTAGTCAATAGACAATTGGTGATAAAATGTGCCACAATCAGTGTTGGACGGGTCCACCATAATACAAAATGAACCTCTAGTGGACTCAAGCTCTAACCCATTACTACCCTCCAAAGGTGAAGCAGAAGACAACTCATATTGGATGTTACTAGGGCTAATGGATTGTGTGCCCCAAAATAACTTTATCAGGTAGAGCATAAAAAAGACACCAGAAAGTAGCAACACCAGGCTCCTCACACAACCCAGACTACATCATATTTCCAGGTCCTAAGACCAAATAAAACTTGTTGATCCATTGGATCTCAATCCAAGTATTACATGATGTGAGACCTCCATCTATCGTGAATATGCTTCCTACTCCTCCTGTACTATATCTGTACAGTCAATGAGTTTAGTTGCACCAGCTTCCAATTTGCTGACCCTACCCACTTGTGTTCACCCTGACTGCCATTTTGAATCCAACTCCACCATATGGCCGCTTTAAATTCCTAATCCGTCATCATTCCAAACCAATAGATTTTGCCTGCAATAAAGTTGCTTCTACTGGATACACGGAGCTGGGTTCCCCTCTTTTTTTTTAAATTAGACCTTCTGGTGATTATGATAACTATGTACCTATAAATCTAAGGTTTAGATACTGTTGGAATTATACATTATATCAATAGTATCTTCTTGTAGTAGACATCTAAAGAGCTTTTTGCCTTGTCATTTCCTCTGAGATTTTTAGCAGACTTGAAAGCTTCTCTTGGAGACTTATATGTAACGTTCTAGGACATTAAAGCTGGAGACTGATCTGTTACACATCTGTTATATCAACAAAGTAAAGGGTCCTCACATTATTGCCTTCTCTTCCACAAACTAAACATTGAGCCATGGGTAAGCAGAGCTAAACCTTTATCTCCACTAGCGGCTGGATGTCATGTGAATGAATATACAGTATGATCTATAAGAGTGATGGCGAACCTTTTAGCGGCCGAGTGCCCAAACTGAACCCAAAACCCCCCTTATTTATCACGAGGTGCCAACTAAAAATTAAATCAGTAACTTATTGCTCCCTGTTCAACAACTTTCAATCACATTGGCCTCCTGAGAACAGCAACACAGTAGAAAGATGGAAAATTTACATCACTTCTTTCCAGTGTCCCTCTGTACACAGAGAATCGTGGGACCAGCTGAAGGTCCTCCAAAGATAATTCAGCCCTGTGTACTCATTCTCCCTCTTCCTACAGTCCCAAGTAGCGAAGGAAGTATCAAAATATCACTGAAAGCAGCATCTTTTAAGTTGCTTGGAACTGGAGGAAGATTCTTTGAGTCTTCTCTGGTGTGCTGGGGCGATGGCCCGGGTGCCCACAAAAAGGGCTCTGAGTGCCGCCTCTGGCACCCGTGCCATATGTTCGCCATCACTGATCTATAATGTGGATGTGAAAACCTTACCTTACAGGCAACGGGTTGCAACTACTGTTTCCTGTTACCTTTTTGACTTAAGGTCTTCCCAAGGACAATCTATGTGACCATTTTGTTTTTCACCCTTAAACATGGATCCAGTCATTGCTAAGATAACTTTGCCAACTTCTGTAAAAGTCCTAGTATAGGTGACAGGTGTCCCTGGTGGGTTAGAAGATATTGATATTTCAAGGTCAGGTGAAGCTGCAGTTGTCAGACTGAAATACATAGAAATAAAAGTAAAAAGAAGGCAATAGTGAATCAGACTATGCTCAGTAAAATTCTTGTTTGGGAAGGCACCTTGTAAAACCAGGGATCAACTGGGATTGATTGGGGGCACTATTACTGGGGATGCACTGGACCTGGGGGAGATGGACCTGTTGACATGTTACCTTGTTTGTTGGACAAGGACCACAAGTTTTACACTTCATCTGCCACTCAAAGCCAGGAGAAGTGTTATATATTGTCATGGTTGCTCCTGTGACCCAGGTCTCGGGTTGCAGGTATACACGTGCCCCTCTTCGTTGCGGTATCCCAGCCCGGGCTCACTTACTTTTCCACGCTCCTGCTCCCGTCCCGGCTTCCCAGTGTGAGTCCCCGTTCCCTAGGGCGCGCACTCCAGCACTCACAAATTTAAAGGACCAGAATGCCGCTGATTGCCGCTGGCCACTTCCCGGGAGTCCTTAAAAGCCGGATTCTCCCAGCATTCCCTGATGCCTCAGAGAAAGCTTCCTGTGAGTTATTCCCTTGTATTGACCTCCCGTTGTGACCCCAGACCTGTTCCTGATTCTGCTTCTTCGCTGCCAGCCCTGACCTACTGCCTGTCCCTGACCACAAGATTGCCTGCCGACTTTATACCTCAACCTTGGCTGCTACCACGGACAAGTCGTACCTGTGGAACGACCTGGTGGCACCACGCTGCAGCAAGCCCAACCCGCTTTGCGGGGCTCTGGTGTAAACCTGGTGCCATTTAGACTCTGGTCCCAGATGTCGGCTTGTGTCATCGTCCGCGGTGGTCCAGGGGTTTCACTACCCCAAAAGCCTGACATTAATGTGAGTCTGAAAGTCAAATTGCTTGCAGTTTTTTAGACTGTCAATAACTGAATGGTATAATGAGTGTTAGTGGTCCCTGTACTTGGACATGCCATTGCATTGTCTCGGAGTGGCCTGGATAGGTTTTTTTCTTGAATTCCAATAAAACCCTTTAAATTACTAGACTGGACTGGACTTGTCATTTAATGGTAGGTATTACATTCTACCAATTAATTCTAAATCGAGAGTAATTGTGGTGACCGCTCATGTTAAACCACAATTGTACAATCAATGAAGTGACCATATTAATTAATAATGAGATTTAACTAATTGACCATAGATATAATTGATTGTAGTGAGTAATAATTAACCTATATTTCACTATTTATTCACTATTTATTATTTTATTAACCTTCATCTCCACCAAATGTCCCCATACATTTAACGTTATACAACAAAGAAAATTTAAGAAGAATCAGCCAGTTTACAATGAAATTTCTTAGCAATTTCTAAACTCCCTAACAAGTTTTTTTTGAGGACATCAAGATCTTCAAAAGAATTGGAGGCGTCTATGCTTCAACTAATTTTAAAATTTCAACTTCTGAATATGGAAAATGCAAAGAATGAATGTAGGACTAGACATTTATTTTCCTTTTCCCATCCTAGAGACCATGTTTGCATTTTACTTTCCCAGAGTTCTCTGTGGAGCATAAGTGGCCTTTATAAGCTTTATATACTTGCAAAGGTGGCCTTCAAAAACCATCCCCAGTAGGAGATTCATTCTCCCTTCCAAGTTGTCCATGTGCATTTACTGCCATAATAATAATTCCTGAATGTTTATCAAGTGATTCAGCATTCCTGCTACTTACTTCTGTACTGTGTGCAGACTCTCTGTGATTCTCTCTTTAGATGTGTAAGCACTGATGAATAGGAGGAGCTGAAGTAGGAGAGTTATGACGAGGGCCGTAACTACAAGGGTAGCATCCAAAGCAGCTGCTATGGGGCTCCCCAGTCTCAGGAGGCCCCGGAATCCAACCTGATACCCTAAAGAATGGGAATATGCAGCATTATATACATTATACTGCTATGTATATAACAGTGAAATCTTCTACACTACACAGCTGAGTTGAGGAACTCAGATAAGAAATGCTGGCGGAGGAGACAGTAGGACTAGGAATCTCTCATCTTTAACTTCCTGCTGTCTACTCCCCCCATGTGTTTTGCAGTTACTGTGACAGATATGTTTCTTCAGCCCCCAATGGATAAGAAGACTGCCTGGCGAAGGGAGACCCCATTCAGAAGTCTGCTAGTTACGCCCCTGGTTATGACTCATCTTGCTCACCCTCTCTCTGTGTGTCTGTAAGTGAGACAGAAGGTATGAGAGAGACACAGTGGGTGACGCCATGAGGAAGGGCTAGAGCAGAGAGTAACAGGAAGTTGTGTATATATGCAGAGGGCAGCATGGGAAGAACAGGGAAAGGCTGACGCTCTCAAAGGAGGCAAAGACACAGATACATATACATGGAGAGATATGTCTAATGGAAGAGATTTAATTGAAAAGAGGCCAATACGTATAAGAGTAGGCAGGTGCCATAAACCGATGCGGGTAACAGTGGCTTGTATGACACAATGGAATATCGCCACTTTAAGGATCACTAAAGGGGTAGTAACCTACTAAGACACATAATATACCTATTGAGTGATGTGTTTTCTCAAGATTGTAAGAGATTCATTCTCCTTCTTGACCAACTCATGAGTGAGAAAGAAGCTAAGGCTATGTCAACCTATCTGAGCCTTCAACATAGATACACAGACAAGAGAAATCTGCCTACATGCCATAAAGTGTCAACCCCCTAATAGACGCTCAATGGATCGGATTATGGTCGATGGGGTTGTTTAAGAACCATTGGTGTAGCTAATTTTTCTTTAATTTTTTTGTACAGTTTTGCTCCTACAATGGAGCAGGACAATGGAAGCCCCAGTTCTTGTGTGTTTTCCGGGTCTAAGCCATGGACTTTCAAGGGTTCGGCACCAAACTGATCAGATGTTTGCAGCTTCCACTGCACAGACTTATGATGTCCCCTCCATCAGTCACATAGGCCATGGTTTACTCCTAACCTGGAATCATAAAATTTTATACTCAAGAAACATAGACAGATGTGTTTATTTTATATTTTTTGTATTGTATTATGTGGCGATAGTGACATGATGATCTCCCTTATGGGGACTATAAAGTTCTATCTATCTAACTAATCTTACCATACAGATCGGCCTCATTAAAAATACTTACTAGAATTGTGCTTGAAAGTAGTGGAGGAGAAACAAAAGTGATGCTCATCCTTTCTGAATAGTGATTCTGCGAAATAACCTAAAATTAGCAGGAAATGTGTGAAAAACAACCATTGGCTGAATAAAAGCGGAAAAAAGTGAGACTCCTTAACAGCAGCAATGTGCAAGACTATATTACATCCCAGCAGGTGCTGAGCAAACAAAGGCTATAATTTTATATCACTACAACCAGTATCAGGTTTTATAACCCCTCATATAAGGACATATAAGGGTTTCCTAGGTTTCCTTTAAAAAAAATGGTTGGAGTTTGAGTGTCCGGGCACAATGGAAATGGATAGGGACCTAATACTAAATCCCCAAGATGCCCCTTCCGACTTGACAAAAGTAGTCCCCTGACTGGGAGACTAGGTAAAGTGGAGGTGGGATGTAGTACTACAAGAGTCAGCAAGCCAAGGTCAGCACCAGGAGTGAACGTCACAAAAACAAAATCACTTGCCAGAAGATAATCCAAGTGTATTCCAGAAATAACAACAAGAGGTATACACAAGACCCAGGGGTGGATAAAGACTGCCAAGGGCCCTGGGCTGTATGGATATTATAGCCCCTACATATGATACTAGAATCAGCTACTTGGGGAATGGAGGTTGTGCCCCTTCTGCTGCTTTCAGTCTACAGTTTCAGGACCTTTGGGGGACCATCAAAGGCCCTGAAATGGCTTTACATGGAAGGTCCCTCTGAATATAATATGTGTTGGGTGATTTGGGAGGCCCTGGGCCCCCTAGGAGGCTTGGGCCCCAGGCTACCTCCCAAACCGCCTTTATTATAATCCACTACTGGCAAGTCTGAATCAGAAGTCCAAAGAATAGTCAGAAAAAGCCTCAAGGTCTAAACAAAGATGACCCTAGGAGGATACAAACTCACAACTAGGGAGATCAACTGGCACCTGGGTCAGGTCTGGAAGAGAATATATCTGGACAGCAACCAGGTGATTACCCTCTTTATGCCAACTCCACGCCAAGTGGGTATGGAGGATTGTGAGGGGAGGAAGACCCGGTGGCGGAGTGGGCCAGTGTGGGGCCTGCACACTTGTTATAGACCTGCATCTGTTCAAACCTTAGAGATCTACAACTCTCAGGAAACTAGTTACAGCCGAGCTGTCATTAAAACCTGCGGGATCTGGTACAGGACATAGGAATAAAGGATCTCAGTAATAATGTATACTGCTGGTCTCTTATGGGTTAAATATTTAATACAGATATATATAATAATAAAAAAGGTGCTTTCTTTTGTATCATTTTGCTTCTATTCCATTACGGTACCTCTTTACAGCCCCGTGGCTCTATAGTTTTACCTTTTTAACCCTTTGTAATGCTTCCATATGTGCAGTAATATCACAGAATGATGTGTAATGAAAATCATGTATCAGAGAGCAGGCAATGACCTTCCTATTACTTCCTTCTACATTAAAACAATAGCGGCAAATATTCAGTAGGCAGCTAAACTCTTCACTTGTATATATGCCCTGCGGATTTTATGGAGAGCAATAGAACCGCAAGGATGTGGTGTGTGCAGGTAACGAGAAATGTCAGCAATACTGTACATGTCCTGATACAGGGATACCCAGGCTGGCTGTAAGAGGAGGAGAGGATCAAGGGAACAGTAGTACTTTTATTTATTATTCATGGTCTCCTTCCTTAAAAAAAAAACTTTTAAAATTATGCTAATGAGTCTGAAGGGCTTTGGTGGGCGTTACCAGAGCCATTCCGTGCTCTAGCTTCACAGGTTGTTACACTGTGCAGGACAGGGAAGTGCTGAGGGAGCAGGAAGGAGGAGGAGACAGTGGGGCAGATTTACCCGGTCCATTCGCGATCCAGTGGCGCATTCTCTGCGGTGGATTCGGGTCCTATCGCAGGTGATAGGCGGTTTTTCCGAATCCGGTGGGTTTTTTCGCGGCCACGCCCCCCGATTTCTGTCACGTGCATGCCACAATCCGATCGCATGCGCCAAAATCCCGGGGCAATTCAGGAAAAATCGGCGCAAATCGGAAATATTCGGGTAACACGTCGGGAAACCGCGAATCAGGCCTTTAGTAAATGACCCCCAGTGTAACAACGTGAGCAGCTACAGAATTCAGGGGCTCTGGTAATGCCCCCCCCCACTAGCTCATTAGCATAATTTTAAAAGTTGATTTTAGACAGAAGAAGGTCATGGATAACAAATATAAGAAGATTACCACAGTCTCGGTGCCCGGATCTAGTGTAATGTCCCTGGTTTATCAGGATGCATTTTGATGATAGATTTCCTTGAAATTAGATGATTAATTTGTTACTAGCTGTTTTTCTCTGTACTATAAACTATTGGTATTTACTTTATTAAAGGACTCAACCCAAAATATACATTATCCTCTATGCCCAGCCAGATTAGCAAAGTTGATTTGGGACAGACCACCAGGACCAAAAGGAAAAGCCGTCTCCGGGCACTGCTTTATATGAGGACAATATTTCACACTCACTATAATAATATGAAGGTTGTAAGACCTGGGGCTGATGCACCCTAATAAATCTATCACCCGGGTGCTGTTCCTGTATTTTCCACAGATGATGTCATGTAAAGCTGTATATATAAGTGTATAGCTATGTAAGTGTATATAGTGATCCAGCCATTGACAAGCTCCGGCATAGAATATCCTCATCCCTTTATATATGGATACATCGCACGGTCAGAGACGTGTAACTGGCTGACAGATGGAGGACGACATTTTTGGCTGATACCACTAAAACATTTACAGCCAAACATACTGACACATCTTCAGAGGCAGCAGCGAGCAGAAGGGGGAAGAAATAACTTATCACAGTTGTCTGATCTTACTATAATCTATAGTTTAGAACAAGCGGCTGGGTAAAATCATTGGATGTTACAGCTCAGAACTCATCATATTATCAGTGGGGCATCAGGGCGATCATTTGTATCTATATCCCTGGTGATGTCTCATCTCCTGCCAGTTTCAGCATCTTCTATGGACGCAGATAGGGTAACTGTATAATGTCCCTTTGCCCTCTTATATATTTCTGTAAACTAAGGGGAAAGGCCTGTGTTCATTGTCATGGTAATCAATTGTACCGCTGTCTTAAAGACACTGCTACAATTGATAAGAGGGGGAAATACTGTGCTTCCAAGGTCCAAGGCCCCTTTTCTGGCAGGGCCCATAACAGGGGTCCCAGTATTTCAAGAACCTGGCAGCCCTGGGTGAAGGTCCATACTGCATGACTAGATTGGGAGGTACACACTACAGAACCAAACTGGTGTTACAGGGGGCGGTCCAGACTACACAGCCAGACTGCTGTTATAGAGGGAGGTTCAGACTACACAGAATAATCGTATACATGATGCTCCTCTCTACACAGTTGGAGCGGTGGTAGAAGGGAGATGTAAAGACACGGGGTACAATTGATAAGAGGGGGAATGCGTGTGCCTCCAGAGCCAGCTCCCCTTTCTAGGTTGGCCCATAACACTGGTCCCAGAATTTCCCACCCACATCTGGAAGCCCTGGGTAAAGGTCCATACTACACAGCTAGACTGGAAGATACAGACTACAGGAGGAAGTCGAGATTACACAACCAGACTACTGTTATAAGGGAAGGTTCAAAGTATTTAGCCAGACTGCTCTTACAGAGGGCAGTCCAGACTACACAGCTAGACTGCTGTTATAGAGGGCGGTCCAGACTACACAGCCAGAGTGCTGTTACAGAGGTAGGTCCAGACTACACAGCCAGACTGCTCTTACAGAGGGCGGTCCAGACTACACAGCCAGACTGCTCTTACAGGGGGCGGTCCAGACTACACAGCCAGACTGCTCTTACAGAGGGCGGTCCAGACTACACAGCCAGACTGCTCTTACAGAGGGCGGTCCAGACTACACAGCCAGACTTCTCTTACAGAGGGCGGTCCAGACTACACAGCCAGACTGCTGTTACAGAGGTAGGTCCAGACTACACAGCCAGACTGCTGTTACAGAGGGAGGTCCAGACTACACAGCCAGACTGCTGTTATAGAGGGCAGTCCAGACTACACAGCCTGACTGCTGTTACAGAGGGAGGTCTAGACTACACAGCCAGACTGCTGTTACAGAGGGCCGTCCAGACTACACAGCCAGACTGCTGTTACAGGGGGAGGTCCAGACTACACAGCCAGACTGCTGTTATAGAGGGCGGTCCAGACTACACAACCAGACTGCTGCAATAGAGGGAGGATCAGACTACACAGAATAATCGTATACATGATGCTCCTCTCTATACAGCTGAAGCAGCGGTAGAAGGGAGGTGTAAAGACACTGGCCCATGACCCAGTATTTACCTGGAAGCCCTTGGTGAAGGTCCATACTGCATAGCAAGGTCCAGGTAGGCCGCTCAGAATTGTCAGGCTGTGCAGTCGGCCACCAAATTTATCATGAGGCCAAATCCTTGTGATGGATCCAGCGCGGCAGTATGGTGGTGAGGTTTCATCTTGATAAGGGCTCTATTGCCAACTATTGCATGGGGAAACATACTAGCGTGTTACACCCCTGGTCCACCTTGATGCTTCTGCCTTACTCTAGTTTTCCACAAGTCCTTCCACAGGAGGAAATATTGGACCATCCTACATGTGGGAGTCAGCAAGGGTTGGGGTGTAACCTGATCCATACAAAGTTTCTCCATCATTGAATTCATTCTGGTAAATCCCATGATCATTTGAATGAAAGAAATCGAAAATGGGATATCAGAGTCCGAATTTACAGGCTTCAATGAATTTCCTTTACCAGCCAGAATATTAAACCACAGAGCTATTGGAAGGAGACCAGGGATATAAATTTTCTACACTTAGCCTCTGCCAACCGATATCCTGCAATTCCTGTGTTCATTAAGCCGCCTTGAGGTTATTACTGCGAGAGAAACATTTAAAATATGAAACGGCCGCCACGGCAAAGATCTGAAGTATTAAAAGTGCCATCTGACCAAACAAACATATTGAAGACAATAAAGAACTGTTACTGCTGTGTCCGAGTTTTTGCTTGATATGTTTAAAAAAGAAAATGGAACATAAAGGTTTAAAATGTAGGATCACATTAAACATGAGAATGATAAATAGCCGGAAAACCCGAAAAGAAGCCAATTTATCACAGACTTTCAAGAGCTTTCAGCTTTGATCATCTCCTCCAATGTCCTCTCTGACTCAGATCAGAGCAATACTAAAAAAAGAATAAAAAAATCCCAGCGGCTCATGGAATGGTGCGCCGCTACACGTGGGATATCGGAAGCTTTACGGGTGGGAAACTGGTTACCCTATGCAGCTGTGTGATGAATACAACAATCTTGCTGTATGTGGTGTAGTGAATCAGGCCTTTAACAGCAACTGATCTCCCTATAATAGTAGTCAGGCTATGTAGTCTGGACCGCCCCCTCTAATATAAGTCGGAATCCCTCATAATAGTAGTCTGTCTGTATAATCTGGATCTCTGCTTATTATAGTTGTCTGGCTGTGTAGTACTTCCTTCTGTAACAGAAATCTGTCTGAGTTGTCTGGACCTTCCCCTGTAACAGCGATTTTGCGGTCTTAACTGCTTATAAAAGTAGCCTGGCTTTGTAGTCTAGACTTCCTCCTATCAGTCAGATTTTGTAGTCTTGACGTCTCTCAAGTCTAGCAGTCATGTAGTCTGGACCTCGCCCTATAACAGCAGTCATGTAGTCTGGACCTCCCCCTATAACAGCAGTTATGTAGTCTGGACCTCCCCCTATAACAGCAGTCATGTATTCTGGACCTTCCCCTATAACAGCAGTCATGTAGTCATGTAGTCTGGACCTCCCCTTATAACAGCAGTCATGTAGTCTGGACCTCCCCCTATAACAGCAGTCATGTAGTCTGGAACTCCTCCTATAACAGCAGTCATGTAGTCATGTAGTCTGGACCTCCCCCTATAACAGCAGTCATGTAGTCTGGAACAGTGGCGTAACTAGGAGAGACAGGGCACCATAGCCAACTTCTGAATGGGGCCCCACTTACCCCTTAAAAATATACATACAGTTTATACATACTACATATACATACATACAGCATATACACACATACATACAGTACCATATAAACCCATGCAACATGTAAACATTCCAAATACACACATACAGCATATATACAACACATATGTATCCATATTTAGAGCATAAACACATCACGAATAGACACATACAGTATATAGGCTACTGTGGGAGGAACTTTGAATATAGTCTAATATTGGGGGCACTGTGGCTATAGGCTACAATATGGCACTGTGACTAAGCCCTTCTTTGGGGCACCTGTAGCTATATTGGCTACTGTGTGAGTTACTGTAAATATAGGCTCCTGTGAGGGGCTCTGTAACTCTGGGCTACTGTGTGTGTGTGTGTGTGTGTGGGGGGGGGTAGTAGTCCAGCTGTGTAGTCTGGACCTCCCCCTGTAACAGCAGTCCGGCTGTGTCGTCTGGACCTCCCCCTGTAACAGCAGTCTGGTTGTGTAGTCTGGACCTCCCTCTGTAACACCAGTCCGGCTGTGTAGTCGGGACCTCCTCCTGTAACAGTAGTCCAGCTGTATAGTCTGGACCTCCCCCTGTAACAGTAATCCAGCTGTGTAGTCTGGACCTCCCCCTGTAACAGCAGTCTGGCTGTGTAGTCTGGACCTCCTCCTGTAACAGCAGTCCGGCTGTGTAGTCTGGACCTCCTTCTGTAACAGCAGTCCGGCTATGTAGTCTGGACCTCCCCCTGTAACAGCAGTCTGACTGTGTAGTCTGGACCTCCCTCTGTAACAGCAGTCCAGCTGTGTAGTCGGGACCTCCCCCTGTAACAGCAGTCTGGCTGTGTAGTCTGGACCTCCTCCTGTAACAGCAGTCCGGCTGTGTAGTCTGGACCTCCTTCTGTAACAGCAGTCCGGCTATGTAGTCTGGACCTCCCCCTGTAACAGCAGTCTGACTGTGTAGTCTGGACCTCCCTCTGTAACAGCAGTCCAGCTGTGTAGTCTGGACCTCCCCCTGTAACAGCAGTCTGACTGTGTAGTCTGGACCTCCCTCTGTAACAGCAGTCCAGCTGTGTAGTCGGGACCTCCCCCTGTAACAGCAGTCTGGCTGTGTAGTCTGGACCGCCCTCTATAACAGCAGTCTGGCTGTGTAGTCAGGACCTCCCTCTGTAACCGCAGTCCAGCTGTGTAGTCTGGACCTCCCCCTGTAACCGCAGTCTGGCTGTGTAGTCTGGACCTCCTTCTGTAACAGCAGTTTGGTTCTGTAGTGTGTACCTCCCTAATAACACCATTCTGGTTGCATAGTCTATCAGTAACTACTTCTTTTTTTTACTAAATATATAATTACATTCTAATTTACAGCATGGATACATATAGAAGAGCTTTTATATTATGAAGAGGGAAAAGAATAGCATCATAGAAGAGGAAGATATGGAGCTAAGATGTTTATTTCCATTTATTTTTACTATGAGTCATCTGCTTTGGACAACCTCCATTTCTTCTTGCCAACCTAATCTCTTGGAGATCATTTCTGGGGAGCCCAGATCTCAGCCATAGTCTGTGATCTATTCCCCTCCAATTCCACCAATGAAGAAATTAAGGCTTGGTACAAATCTGTGCTGTGATTTCATAACAAAGGCAGGACAGCGAAGCTTGTTGGACTACTTGGTCTGGTGACATGCCAGTCTCCCTGAGGGTCTTTTATGGGGCTGATTAATGACATTTGTGTTATACTGTGAGAAAAAAATAGAAATTCTAAGAGACTTTTAAATAAGACTCAGTTTGCACCTACGTTTGGCTCGTTCTGTTCCACCTTCTGGTAAAATGGTGGAAAATATAGCGGGACAGTCAATGGGGCTTATTTACTAAGGGTCGCGTTGCTCACTTTAGTCGGACTGTTCGCCTTTTTCAGGGATTGCACGGCTTGCACAGCTATTTCCTACTGTGCCTGCAGTCGGATTCTGTCGCACAGTATTGGTTTTTGGCACAGCTGGCTTCCATGCGACACAAATCGGGGCGGGGGGGGGGGTGTCCGACTGATTCGGACTGAGCACGGGATTTAACTTTCAAATTGTGTCGCAGGCTCAAGCACTTAGCTGCACCACTAAAAAGAAGGTGAACTCTGTCAGACCTGAGCGGGGAAGCCACACATGCAGGATATCGGGCGCACGATCTTAGTGAATCGCCGCACATTGCATTATCGTCGGACAATGCAATTTTATTTAACTACTACTGGAATGTAAGTAAATCTGGCCCGTTATCTTTTTCCCGCTATTATAGGTGGAAAGGAACCTTCCGTACACTCATGTCAATGGGAAACTGAGAACTGAGAACTTTTCAAATCGCCTTCTATTCTTAGTTTCTGTTACACCTCATTTAAAAAAGTAAAGTTTAGCGGAACCCTCAACGCAGGTGTGAAGTGACCCCAAGTAGTTTGAAAACAGCTATTTCTTAGAATTCATCAAATGGGCCGAATTGCGCAGGTGTCTTTGCTATAAGAGGTCCACTCACGTGTAGATGCCCGACCCGGGACCACGGCAGGAATAGGACAGTCGGCTCATACACAGGGCTGTGGAGACCATGACACTGTGTATGATCTCATAGAAATACATGAGGGTGTGAGATAGTGCTGGAATTGTACAAGCAGTGATGTAGTCACAATTGCCAGCGCTGCAGCTCAGCAGGAAGAGAGGGAGTCCTTGCATCATAGTTCTGGATGATGCAAAGGCTCCCGTCCTTAGAAATTTGTGCAGTCCATGAGATCGGTCTCACACTGACACGTGACACGTCCCTTTTACACACTCCTCTTGGCATTGAGTTCTCTATTGGATCCCTTGTGATTCATCTCATGATATTGTAAGAGTCATTCAGGGAGTCGTCATTGTCTGAATTTTTAAGGAGGTAAATGGAAGTCTCCCATCATCTCGGGATGACGATCCCTGTATGGTAAGCAGCGGATTGGCTCCTGTCTGACTATTCCTATTCTGTGGGGTGTATATATGGGAGACGTGTGACATGGATCTGGATCTCGTTTCCCGACCTCCTCTGCCGCTGCTCCTCTGTGATTGTGAGGTGGGAGGGGAAGATTTCGCTGCATCAAATGTGTCACACAAAAGCCTATTGAAGGGAGGACCAGACTCATCTCTGTATCAGGAATAACATGGAGTGTGGAGAAGCATGGAAGTGCGTCACTTAACCGAGTTAACCCCATGCTGCCCGGGATACATGGCCCTGCTTGTACAGTGATACCTTCCCACAGAGGTCTCTCATATACTGTATATAAAGATATATGACATATATATCTGTCTATATGTCACTTTTTGGTGTAAATAAGTGGCAGAAAGGTTGCATTGAGGTTTTTTGTGATTATTTAGTTGCAAAAAATTACATTGGTCTTTTCCCACCACTCAGAAATACTGGGGCACATTTACTTACCTGTCTGGAGGAGTTCACCGAAAGTGCATTGTCCGTGTATAATGCACTGTGCCGCGATAAGATCGTGCGCCCGCTATGTGTCGCTTCCCCGCTCAGGTCCGACAGAGTTCACCTTCTTCTTCCCGGTGCATGTAAGTGCATTAGCGTGCGACACAATTTGAATATTAAATCCTGCGCTCAGTCCGAATCAGTCGGATCGACTGGCGGCACATTCCCCGATTTGTGCCGCATGGAAGTCATAATACATTTGTGTGCGACACAATCCCAGCGCAGACACCTGTTAAATATCTGTCCAAGCCGTGCCCATCCCCGTAAAATACTAACAGATGGACAAAAGTGAGTAGCGCGACCCTTAGTAAATGAGCCCCGGTGTCTCACTCCGGTACGCTCCTGGTGTGTGCTGCAGGGATTATTTAATTCTTCTTTATTATTTAGTAAATATTTTGAACAAATTGCAGACACACTGAGAGATTTATTAAAAGGCCAATGCCACTGCATTAAATCTGAAGGGCAGGGGATCTCCATGGGATGACACAGAACTATCACAAGGAGCCGCCCAATGATGAATGTGATCCAGTCCCAATATTGGTGCATTATTCAACAGACCTGACCCAAAGGTGAATGTGAAAGAATCCACAAAAGCCGCCTCCAGCCTTATCTTTCTATTTTGCCATAGAAAAAGCTACAACATTTCAGTTTCTCATCAAAGCCAGTTGTAATGAAGACCTGAAATGTTCTATCTGTTGTGCAGAACTCTTTGCAGCAGTCGAGCTTTATCTGCTGATATTGCTGCAACAGACATCATCTTCACAAAGTATGGATTGTACAGGAACAATCACAATGGACAATTTATTCAAATTGACCAGGAGGAGGCACTGAGCAAATTAATAATCTATTCCTATTGCTAACAAAATTCTCAATGTTTCCTCTATGTAGTACAATGGTCCGGGTACTGTATCTGTGAAGTAAGCTTGGTTCTGGTACCGTATCCATGTAGAAATTATGGTTTTGGTGCTGTATATATGTAGTAAGCTTGGTTTTAGCACTGTATCTATGTAGTAAGCTTGGTTCTAGCACTGTATCTATGTAGTAAGCTTGGTTCTAGCACTATATCTATGTAGTAAGCTTCGTTCTAGCACTGTATCTATGTAGTAAGCTTGGTTCTAGCACTGTATCTATGTAGTAAGCTTGGTTCTGGTACCACATATATGTATTAAACTTATTTCTTGTTCCTGTCACAAAGAGCCGCTTAATGAAACATAACACCCAGTATTTTCATAGTAAGCTTGGTTCTAGTACCATATCTATGTAGTTAGCCTCGTTTTGATTCTGTATCTTGGTCCTGTTTCTGTTATTATATTTTAGTGCTGTTATTATTTAGTAAGCTTGGTTTTAGTGCTGTTATTATGTAGTAACTTGGTTTTAGTGCTGTTATTACGTAGTAAGCTTAGTTTTGGTGCTGTATCTAAGCAGTAAGATTGGCTCTGGTACTTTATCTATGTCCAGGAAGTCTCTGTAACAATAAAACTTAATTTCAGACACCTCTGATAACAGTTGATACAGATAATCATTCCAGAAGGGCCTAAAGTTTATTAAATTACCAGGACCCAGAGAGCATCACCAGAGTTGAGAGTGGGCAGAGAAGTCTGTAAGGGGTCATCTCTAAGTTGCATGTTCTTAAAGGAAATCAACCATTGCAGAAACAAGAAAACCTAGAACTACTCCCCTCCACTCCTCTTTTAGTTTTGACATGCTGGGATCACCTACAATAGAGAATTGTAATAAACAGCACAGAGCACAGGGACAAGATGTCCGGAGCTTCGGGTTACTAATTATGCACCACTCTGGCACCTCCCATGCTGGGAGAGGGAGGTGATGTCACGCAAAAGGCAAGAATTTACATGATGTCAGCCTCCCGCATGACGTCACCTCCCTCTTCCAGCATGGGAGGTGCAGGGGGCGTGCATAATTAGTAGCCCAGAGCAACGGATATCTTGTCCCCGTGCACCGGGTTGCTAATTATAAGTTTCTTTTGTAGGTGATCCCGGTGTGTGTCAAGCTTAACGACAGACAGTGCCGGGATCAAGATGAAGAGGAACGGAGATGAGTATTTCTAGTTTTTTTGTGTTTTTGAGATGGTTGATTTCCTTTAAGAAGTTAAAAACAGCTCTGTAATAAGCTGGAGATAATTTACCCCTAAACTGCTGGTGGCCTATTATGTTCATACAGCCAAGAGTTCATGATAATCGTTATTTGACCTTGTGCATTATGGATGTAGGAGGGCTGATCCCTGCGGCACCATACTATATATGACATAATAGCTGCAATATTGGGGGGGTATAATAATGTGACATGGAATCGGTTTTATTTTCCAAAATCCCCTACATGTTTACATTGCAGATATGTTGCTGTATAGTTTGTCCCTATGGATGTCCTGAAGTTGTCCCATATAAAAACTTCTCCTAAACTTATATCACAAGTCCGGCCATGTTTAGACTCTTCGTATGAGCGCCATTCCTCCTCGCTGTCACCATCTCTCCGTCACGCTGGGGTTTTATTAGCGGCCCCTGTTAAACAGCTTTCCTAGGCACAAATAAAGCTCTTTATTCACTTTCAGCTCCATCACCTGAATTACCCGGCAGTAGTAAAACTGAAGTACTGCGCCTGCCATAGCGTTCTCCAGAAAACTGCCTTTGTAATGGAACAGGAATTGAAAACAATGCAATTCATTGGGTTTTGGGGGGGGGGGGGAGCGGCGCTCATCTGCAGAGGGAGATTTATTGATTCCTCACTAGAAGATAAGAAGCGCGGATAGAGATTGGGTCGCGTTATTCTGACAGGCCACAGACGATGGAACGGATCTGTGAGTTATTGCTCTATTTCATATCTGTTATTACAGACAGAATAAACATGGGATTAGTGGAATATCCTTAGTTCACAAGGTCCTGTGAAGAAAAAAAATGGAAGAAAAGTCGGGCAGTTACCGTAGGAGAGTTGCACAAGGCACCGTGCCATCCTGTAAGTAGACGGTCTGACCATCCTACCAGTAGGTATAGAGGTTGCCAATATAGCAGTGCCACCTGGGTGTAACGGGTGCCCCCGCGATCCATGTCTCGAATCGCGGGCACACCCTTGCTCCTCTCCGTGGTGCCCAGCTCTCAGCAGCAAACTCACCTCTCCATGCTCCTGCCCCGTGCGCATGTCCCCGCTCCCTAGGGTGCACGCACGCCGACACTCCGGGATTTAAAGGGCCAGTGCATCTCTGATTGGCAATGGTTCTCCCGGGTTCCCTTTAAGGCTGACTGTTCCCAGGATTCCCCGCTGGATCTTTGAGCTCTATTGCCTAAGAGAAAGCTTGTGTTCCTGTACCTGTTCTCCTGCCTGCCTTGCATATTTCCCTGTTGTGACCTCGGACCTGACCTCTGCATCTCTGCCGCCTACCCTGACTGTGTGTCCAAGCCTGGATTCCGATTCTGTACCGTAACCTCGCTTGCCACCTCGGGCTAGTCGCGCCTGTTGAACAACCTGGTGGCACCACACCGCAGCAAGACCATCCCACTTCGCGGTGGGCTCTGGTGAAGCCCGCGTGCCATTTAGATTCCGGTCCCAGGTGTCGGCTAGTACCATCTCGCGCTGTGGTTCAGGGGGCCCCCTGACCCCGAATCGTGACACCGCACCCAGGCTCAAAAGCCCCTGTGGCCTGGAAGATGGGCTTTTGAATTAATGTTTTGTTGAATTTATCCTTCATTAGAGATGAATGGACCCCACGGCCGTGTTCCACGTTTGGTCAAGTGAACCGGACATACTGCCAGATTGGCTGCCGTCATGTTGGAAAAATTGATATCCCCTTTAAATGGAAATTGTCCAGTTTATATTTCATCCTTATAGCAGCTAGAGAAAAGAATGAAAGTCATGTAAGTAATATTTTAGAACCCCTCGCTACCAAATGTAAAGGATTTGGTCCCAGAGTTTGGACCCCCATTGACCATAAAGAGATAGCACAAAAATGTGTTCACTTTATAGAGTGGGAATGACATATCCATTTAAAATAGTTTTCCTTGAAAAGTTCCTATTGGTTTCATTCCACGGTGTGTATAAGGATCTAGGTTTCTCCATGGCAACAGACAACAAAGTTTGTGTAGTCTGATTCAGCAGTGATACTTCCTTCTATTTGTCTTGTACATCTAAACACGGCAGTAAGTTTTGTTCTTGATGCGATGAGTAAAAACAAAATAGTAGACAAAGGGTATAGTCTTATTCTGTCCCAAAGGGGGCGCTTTACTGATATCCCGACTATGTAAACGTGATATGACACAATGGCAGTGAAGGGTGCAAACGATGCTTACATTAGAGTGGACCTATGCATTAGGGGGACCCAGACCTGTGCCCCAGTCCCCCCATAGCACCATGGCAGTGGCAATCTTATATTTGTTATCTATGACTTCCTTCTAAAATCAACTTTGGGGGGTTATTACCAAAGCGCTTCCATGCTGTAGCTTCACAGGCTGTTACACTCTGCAGTAGCACTTCCTCTCTTCCACTGTCTGCCATGAGATTATAGCATGTGGGAAGTTCTGAGGAAGCAAGGAGAGGGTGTACATGCTCCTGTACAGTGTAACAGCCTGTTAAGCTACAGTACAGAGAGGCTCTGGTAACACCGCAGGAGCCCTTATGTTTCATTAGGATAATTTTAAAAGTTGATTTTAGAATTAAGGAGGACATAGATAACAAATATAGGAAGATTAGCACAGTCATGGAGTAAGTGTCCCCGGTTTATCACAACGGAATTTTGGTAGATTCCCGTGAATGGCGCCCTAGACAACTGCCTGCTCTCCCTACCCGTGCGCCTCCCAAGAGAACTACTCAACACCAAAGCAAATGCCGTATCTGAGGCTCCAAGTAGCATTTGAAATACAGGCGGTCCCCTACTTAAGAACACCTAACTTACGGACGACCCCTAGTTACAAACAGACCCCTGGTAATTGGTAATTTACTGTAACTTAGCCTTAGGCTACAATAAACAGTTATCACAGTTAATAGAGGTGTCTGCAATTAAGATTTATTGTTAATCCTGGTTCTTATGACAATTCAACATATTTAAAATCCAATTGTTACAGAGTCCAAAAAAAATTTCTCTGGG
This sequence comes from Engystomops pustulosus, assembly GCF_040894005.1. Taxonomy (NCBI): domain Eukaryota; kingdom Metazoa; phylum Chordata; class Amphibia; order Anura; family Leptodactylidae; genus Engystomops; species Engystomops pustulosus. Next base: position 242,269,128 of record NC_092412.1, read on the forward strand.
ATTACAATTATAAAATATACAGTTCCGACTTACATACAAATTCAACTTAAGAACAAGCCTACAGAACCTATCCTGTATGTAACCAGAGGACTGTCTGTACAATGAAATACTTTCCCATGGTTTATTATTATGATCATCATGCAGTTATTTGCAGGATTTACAATGGCCGCCTCTTTATTATCACTTCCCCGCAGACGTTGTATAATGAGCGGCACAATGGATGTATTTTTGGAGCGCACATTTAATTTGTGCCACTATTTATATGACCGGGAGAAGATATCAGTCAGAAGACGTTTGTGAAGCTTCTGTTAGTTATGTGGCGCGAGGATGGTGCAGCCTCCTCTGTGCCCGGAGCTGATAAAGAGCTCGAACAGCACTAAAAACTCCCCGGGGGTAGATTCATCTCTGGGAACCTCCTCGCTGGAGCCGCTCGGCCAGATATCCCGATAAACGGAATTGGGTTCAATTATTTATTTATGTGTTAAAGGAAACCTACCACTTGTACCTGCCTGCGCCGGCTATAAAGTTTAAAAAGTGTTTTAAACCGCGATACCGCGGTTTAAAACACTAACGAAAATGAGCTCCGGCACCAGCTCACCCTGAGCTGGTGCCCGGTATTTCCATCAGAAACCTGCCACTACAAGTGGTAGGTTTCCTTTAAGCAAAACAGAGGAAGCAAAGCCAGTGATGTGCAGGTATGTGCAGAGAAGAAAGGGGGCGCTATACCTGCTACACCCGCTGCCCCTGTTGTGCATTTTACCACGTGGGATATCATGGGCATAATTTACACCAACAATGATCAGTACGTTCCCATTTTTTTGTATCTTTTTAATAAAGTTAACTTTTTAAGTTTTTTTGTGCACTAAATATCTAAATTATGACCTGGAAACCATTGGGACCCCCATCAATCATTTAGGGAGAACAGGACCTTGGTTCAGTGGAGCTCCATTATTGTGATCAGTGTGGGGTTGGGGTCCATTCTTGTGACCTTGGATGGTCCATTCTCGTGATTGGTTGGGTCTATTCTCGTGATTGGTGGAGGTCCATTCAGGTGATCGATGAGGGTCCATCCCTTTGCTTGGTGGGGTTCCATTCTCATGATCCTTGAGGGTCCATTCTTGTGATCGGTTGGGGTCCATTCTCGTGATCGGTTGGGGTCCATTCTTGTGATCGGTGGAGGTCCATTCTTGTGATCGTTGGAGGTCCATTCTCGTGATTTGGGGGGGGGGGGGGAGGTCCATTCTCATTATCAGGGGAGGTCTTTTCTTGTGATTGGTGGAGATCTATTCTCATGATCAGTCTAGGTCAATGACCATGATCAGTAGGGGTCTATTCTTCTATTTGTTGGGGGTCCATTCTTGCGATGGTTGGTGGTTCCAGAAGTCGCCCCCACCAATCACATCGCTATCCCCTATCGCATGGTTTTTATACGTTTGGAAACTAAGTGACTACTATGACCATGAACTAGCAAAGAAATTTGGCAACAGTTTTTTTGGCTATATGGGCTTCCACCAAAACTGCTCTTAATGGGCATTACCATTTTTGGTAAATTTAGTTAAATTAAGCCACACCTGAAAAAGTTTTTGTGCGCAAAGAGGTTGAGTCTTCACCATATTAGATGGTCTGCCCCATAGTAACATGAGAAGCCCCTACCCCCCATAATGTAACTGTGTTACCAGCGCCCCCTTGGTGGACAAGGTGACAAAATGTATCACAAAACCATAAAACATGTAATACACAAAGAAAAGCAGAATTCTGGGGCATTTATCTTGGTAAATTGCCCCCATTGGGAGCATCGTCTCCTTTTGTAGTAAAGTTGGTGCCACATGTGCCCTACACTACATCAACTCCCAAAATACACCGAATGACATCACAATATCCACAATGTTCTGATATGTGGCTCCAAATTGTACATTTAAATTATTTATCAACTTTATTACTTTCCTATGATGGACAATGCACGTTATTCCCCGTTCTCACTTTCCCCACCGTCTTTTTATGGTTTATGGCTTTCAATTTGCAATAGCCGGACCCTCCTGACCACGGGAAGGGACATTTCCGTGGTCTTTTTGTATATCTTTTCCGAGAATTCACGGCTCCCCCGGCTCATATCACATTTATAGAAAGAGATGCTGCATATCGGAGATGGTGATAGTTGGATAGATGGATACAATGTAATGAGGCTGTGTGCCGAGCTGTGCCGAGCTGTGCCGAGCTGTGCCGAGCTGTGCCGAGCTGTGCCGAGCTGTGCCGAGCTGAGGGGTTTGCTCCAGAGCGGCTACCTACTACTGAGACACACCGGGCCACTGCTACAGCCCCTGAAAATACACCTAATACACACAGTGATGTCACAGTACAGAGATAATACACACAGTGATGTCACAGTACAGTGATAATACACACAGTGATGTCACAGTACAGGGATAACACACACAGTGATGTCACAGTACAGGGACAATACACATAGTGATGTCACAGTACAGGGATGATAAACACAGTGATGTCACAGTACAGGGATAATACACACAGTGATGTCACAGTACAGGGACAATACACACAGTGATGTCACAGTACAGAGATAATACTTTCAGTGATGTCACAGTACAGGGCTAATACACACAGTGATGTCACAGTACAGGGATATTACACATAGTGATGTCACAGTACAGGTATAATACACACAGTGATGTCACAGTACAGGGATAATACACACAGAGATGTCACAGTACAGAGATAATACACACAGTGATGTCACAGTACAGGGATAATACACACAGAGATGTCACAGTACAGAGATAATACACACAGTGATGTCACAGTACAGGGACAATACACACAGTGATGTCACACTTCAGATACATTACACACAGTGATGTCACAGTACAGGGATAATACACACAGTGATGTCACAGTACAGGGATAATACACTCAGTGATGTCACAGCACAGGGATAATGCACATTGTGATGTCACAGTACAGAGATAATACACACAGTGATGTCACAGCACAGGGATAATACACATTGTGATGTCACAGTACAGAGATAATACACACAGTGATGTCACAGTACAGAGATAATACACACAGTGATGTCACAGTACAGGATAATACACAAAGTGATGTCACAGTACAGGGATAATACACTCAGTGATGTCACAGTGCAGGGATAATACACACAGTGATGTCACAGTACAGGGACAATACACACAGTGATGTCACAGTACAGGGATAATACACACAGTGATGTCACAGTGCAGAGATAATACACACAGTGATGTCACAGTACAGGGATAATACACACAGTGATGTCACAGTACAAGGATAATACACACAGTGATGTCACAGTACAGGGATAATACACTCAGTGATGTCACAGCACAGGGATAATACACATAGTGATGTCACAGTACAGGGATAATACACACAGTGATGTCACAGTGCAGGGATAATACACACAGTGATGTCACAGTACAGGGATAATACACACAGTGATGTCACAGTACAGGGATAATACACATAGTGATGTTACAGTACAGGGGTAATACACACAGTGATGTCACAGTACAGGGATAATACACACAGTGATGTCACAGTACAGGGATAATACACATTGTGATGTCACAGTACAGAGATAATGCACACAGTGATGTCACAGTACAGGGATAATACACACAGTGATGTCACAGTACAGGGATAATAAACACAGTGATGTCACAGTACAGGGATAATACACACAGTGATGTTACAGTACAGGGGTAATACACACAGTGATGTCACAGTAGAGGGATAATACACACAGTAATGTCACAGTACAAGAATAATATATATGGTTATCCAGTTACCCAGAGGCTTCATGCTGCTAATTATGCACGCCCCCACACCTCCCTCTCTTATGCTGGGAGCATGGGTGAAGGAGGTGCGGGGGTGTGCATAATTAGCAGCCCGGAGGGCCAGACATGTCATCCCTGTGCTCCATGCTGCTTATTATAAGTCTTCTTTCTAGGCGATCCTGGCGTGTAAATATTAAAGAAGTCTCATGCCGGGATCGGAATGAAGAGGAGCTGGGATGTGTATGTATGGTGTATTTTTTGGTATACTAACTGATAGTTTTCCTTTAATTCATTTTATCCCTAAGACAACCCAATCGATTTCTTGGGGTTCCAGAGATAACAGGGGGCTGCACAGTGGAGGGGTGCAGCCCCTTCTCCCAGACCAGCTTTTAAATTAAGCTTTTGACAAAAATAACCTTTCCAGAAAATTTGTTATCAGTATCACAGACAGTCATGGAAACCGTAAAATCCTACCCTAAAGGACATTATCCTTAAAGGGGCGTTCCAGTTACTTTAAACCAACTCAATTGGCAGGAATGGAAATGCTTCATTTTCCAGGGACGGTCGGCCAGTCTTGAGGCTCGCCATACATTACGGTAACGTTGCCGGTTGCCGGTTTTCTTTAAGATGTGCGACTTCACAAATAAACAAAATGTCATTTCCCATTAGCTGATGTGAGGAGCTGCCGGGACGTCTGACTCTATTTATACCGTGTCAAGTGTGATATTTGCTAATGAAATGCTAACTTAATTTCTATGTATAACGTGTGAGGGAACATGGCGCGGCTGGGAGACATCCGCATGGAGAATGCAAATAAGGTAGAAGGCAACGGATGGCAGCGCTGCCGGGATAGGGGGAAGTCTATCATTCCTCATTAGATCAGTACAAGCTTAATGTTATGGCGTAATTGAAAACTCTCTCCGGATGTCCACAAAAAAAGCCTGCAAAAATTGGCTCAATCTCCAGCAGCTAATGAAAAGCTCCCGAATCCACTGAACACATTGGGGCTCATTTACTAAGGGTCCGAATGCCGCACTTTCGTTGGGTTTTCCGACAATTTTCGATTTGCGCCGAATTGCCCCAGCATTTTGGAGCATCGGCGCCGGCTTTCACGCGACAGAAATCAGGGGCATCGCCGTCGGACAACCCGACGGATTCGGAAAAAACGCAGAATTTGAAAAAGAATTTGTGTCACAAGATCAGCACTTACATGCACCGGGACGAAGGTGAACTCCGGCGGACCTCGGTGCAGCAGCGACACCTGGTGGATATCAGGCGCACTACCTTAGTGAATCCCGGCAGACCCGAATCCTTGTAGGAGAACGCGCCGCTGGATTGCGACTTTACCGGGTAAGTAAATGTGCCCCATTGGGGCTTACTTAATAACGGTCTGTGGCCGCACTTTCGTCGGATTTTCCAACGTTTTCATTATTTCTGGCACTGTGACAGCTACTTAACTGGGGATTGTGTCGCACAGGATTGGATTGTAGCGCGGCTGCGCTGCTTAAATGCAACAGAAATCAAGGGGGTTGACTCAGACCCTGGATTTAGCATTCAAATTGTGTCGCAAGATATCAGCACTTACATGCACCAGGAAGAAGAAGGTGTCGGACCTGAGCGGGGAAGCGACACATGCAGGATATTGGGCGCATGATCGGTTGGACAATGCACTTTCGGGGAACGCGCAGGATGGGTAAGTAAAGGTGCCTCATTGGGCCACATTTATTAAAGTGTTTGCGCCAGTTTTCTGTCTGACTTTGCACTAAAAAGTTGCAATGTAACCTCACTCTTCTATGCTCCCAGCATGGGAGGGGGAGGTACCGGGGCGTGCATAATTAGCAGCCCAGAGCTCCAGACATCTTGTCCCTGCGCTCTGTGCTGCTAATTCTAACTTTCTTTTTTAGGTGATCCCGGCGTGTCAAGATTAGCGATGGACAGAGCCAGAATCAAGATGAAGAGGAGCGGCAGTGAGTATTTATTAGGTTTTTAATGTTTTTTCAGTGTTTGATTTCCATTAAGAGTCCCAGACCCAAGTATGGCTCCAACAGCTTGTTGTGCCGGCGTTAGGGGCAGAAAACTAGGCATTTGCATGAGGCCCCCTGCTCTTTTAATGCCCTTTGGTTAAATGCTGTGTGAAGATACTTATCATTTATTTCTGTCCATCTATCATCACTAGATTTGATAACTGTTTGTGCTGGTCATCCCTAGAAAAGGTCATAACTAGGATGTGTTAGGTGGTAAAAAAAAAGTAGGTGGCAAAGACCCCCAAAAGAAGGTGTGGCTAAACCAAAATGGGCGTGGTTTGCCACAAAAAATTTCACAAAGTGCAGTTTTGTGGATTATAATATTTGGCAGAAGGTGGGGTGGGTATGTAATATAGGTTGTTTTTCTTCCAGTTTTCTCCTCCTTCCTAAATTGATATTGACTCTGAAATACATCTTGATATAGCAACACTGACTGACCTTACAGAGGTATTAGGTTACATAGAAGTCTGTGGAGAGGGGAGGAAGAATGACACCCAGAACATATAGGCACAAACTGAAAAGTGTCAGGATCAGTGCTAGTGGATCTTCTGTACCACCACGGATGATGACGTAAGCCGACAGCTGGGACCAGAGTCTAAGTTGTACCCGGTCTTCACCAGAGCCCGCCGCAAAGTGGGTTGGATTTGCTGCAGCATGGTACCACCAGGTTGTTCCACAGACGTGACTTTGTCCATGGTGGTGGCCAAGGCGGAGTACAGAATCATAAGGCAAAGTTGTGGTCAGGGACAGTCAGAAAGTCGAGACAGGCAGCACAGGATTAGCGTCGGGGACGTTGCGGTAGGTCAGGATGGGAAGCACAGGAGCAAAGTCAGGAACGGAATTGAGGTCACAACGGGAAATCTCTAAGGCTGTGAGGCACAAAGATCCGGCAGGGGACATAGGACGGGTCTGGGAATTTATCAGGAAAGGCAGCTGGCCAGTGCCAATTATAAGTGCGCTGGCCCTTTAAATTCAACAGAGCCCGCGAGCAGCCGCGGGAGACGCCGCTGGAACCCAGCAATATGAGTAGCCAGTGGCCCACACAGATGTACATGGGATGCGTCTGTGACCCGAGACAGGGATCACAGGGGCACCTGTGACAAAAAGTAGCTAAATAGGAGGTTTCTATCTCACCCCAAGTGCTTTATTGACATGAATACAGGTCAGTTCATCTTTACAATGTCCTATATGATCCTGCTGCTACAAAAGAAAGAAAGAAAGTTATGGAGCAGATTTCTCTCTACTTGCTGTGTGCAGTGTACGGGAGACAACATAGCAGCTAGTCACCAGCCACCATCATAGCGGCCAGTCTCCAACAACCGGCTCTGAGACAACAGAGTCTGCAGAGGGGAAAACTGCTAAAATCCAGAAGATGAGGCATATAATGATCAGAAATAGCGTTAACCCTCATGTTCACACTCTCCACTTCTCATATCCATCTTTCTTGAAAGGTTGTATGTTCTTCAAATTGCAGATGTTGTACAAATCCATCACATTCCGGAGATGCAATGATCCTCAGGTGTAACGTAGAGAGGGAAGAAGAGGAGTTAAGATTCAATGGTTTATCCTTGTATAGAGCCACTTGACAAAAATAAACCCTTTTCCTCTGTGTGAGTAGAAAGCATCTATTATTAAAGGCTGACCTGGCGGTGGGCGAAGTCATTCAGCGGAGCTGAGCCTGCCAGGACCTCAAGTCAATCTGTGTCTTTGATAATGAAAAATTGAAATGCACCTTGTACATACGATGGAAGAGGTGGAAGAAGATGATATTTTATCCTGAATCCTAGCAACAGGGCTCCCAGTGGGAGTGAATGGAGATGATCTCAGCCTCTGACCTACACTTCTTCGTGATGTCTTTAAGGGAAAGTTGAAGCCAATAGGACTGTTCAGATGTTTTTATTGTTTTTTTTTTCTATCTTTTGGGGCTGCGACTAAGGTTTCCAACAGTTTCAAATATATATATATATATAATCCTGACACATTTCTGCCCTCGTATTTAAACTCTAAGTCCTGGTCCATATTGTCCTTTGGGTGCATTTAGACGTCCGTGTGCTTACCCGGATCGGATCCTGGGCGAGCACAGGGCCAGGAGGAGTAGGGTGAGGGGCGAGTGCTCTTCACCCCTCCTCCCTCTATAGGCACTGGGGCAGATTTACTTACCTGGTCCAGTCACATTCCAGCGGCGCGTTCTCCGACAAGGATTCGGGTCTGCCGGGATTCTCTAAGGTCGTGCGCCCGATATCCAGTAGGAGTCGCTGCTGCGCCGAGGTCCGTCGGAGTTCACCTGCTTCTTCTATTTTTTGAATTCCACGGTTTTTCCAAATCCGTCGGGTTGTCCGACGGCCACGCCCCCCAATTTCTGTTGCGTGAAAGCCGGGGCCGATGCGCCAAAATCCGATCGTGGGGCAATTCGGCGCAGATCGGAAATCGGAAATCGGAAACATCAGAAGCCATAGAAGTCTATGCGGCTTTCTGAGTGAGCCCTAAGCAAAAACATCCAACTGCAAGTCCCATCCTACATGTAGGTTAAATGACTATAACTCCCACAATCATAGAAATACAGGGGAGTCAAAGGTTCCAAGACAACTTTTATTTCAGAAATGGAAGGGAAAATGACATATCCAGCCAGTATGGGGTGAGAGGTCTTTCTTTTAGGCTATATCCGGTACATGGCCACCATCTTGAAAGCCGCCATATTAGATCAAGGGCAAGTTTTTGCAATAGGAAGGTGATCACATAGTAGATCAAAGTACAGGCAGTCCCCGACTTAAGAACACCCCCTAGTTACAAACGGACCTCTGGATGTTGGTAATTTACTGTACTTTATCCTTAGGCTACAATGATCAGCTGTAACAGTTATCACAGGTGTCTGTAATTAATATTTATTGTTAATCCTGATTCTTATGACAACCCAACATTTTTAAAATCCAATTATCACAGAGACCAAAAAAAATGTTGTCTGGAGTTACAGTTATAAAATACACAGTTCTGTCTTACATACAAATTCAACTTAAGAACAAACCTAAAAAACCTAACCTGTATGTAACCGGGGGACTGTCTGTATCGTATCAGATTTGCAATTTCTCTTGAAAGTTGCAACAACTGGGGATGTTCCCTGCACAGCTATGTGTCCTTTGTGCTAAAGAGCTGGAAATCAACCTTTCCAAGATATACACTCGAGTATAAGCTGACCCAAGTATAAGCCGAGGCCCCTAATTTTACCACAAAAACCTGGTAAAACATATAGTTTTTTTTTATTCAAGTATAAGTCAAGTTTGGGTTTTCAGCACATTTTTTGTGCTGAAAAACTAGGCTTATACTCGAGTATATATGGTATGTGTATTTTGTTTATTAATTTGTATATATTATGGTGTAAATTGCATTTTATATTTAGTGATTTTATGTTAAGACTATCAGCAATCCCACTCCAGATTTTGCACCCTGCCCAGCATCCAGGTGAGTAATCAGTAGGTGGCATCAGTGAGGTTTATCTTCTGGATTGTGGTATTCAACAAACAGCCTTGAGTAAAAGCGCGGTCCGTGTTCGAAACCTCTGGTAACGCTATCAAACACTGCGGCGGAGTACAATGTAATTGTCGGACAGCTCGCAAAGCTGTCCGACGTATTCATGAGGGAGTGGGGTTGGGGTGTTGTTAGGGGCGGTGACTGCCGCATGACGCGCGGCAGTCACTGCCGGCCTATGGAGCGAGTGGGACGGTCCGGGGAAGAGGCAGCGCCTCGGACCTTCCCTCATGAATACATCGATGATTACACTGTGACAGGTCCTCTTTAACTCTAGCCCGTTGTCCTTTCCACATAAATGATGTTAGAAGTGTTTGTAGCCTGCAGAGATCGTGTCCAGGCAGTTGTATCAGGACATTCATGAAATTGTATAGGATCTTTGGTAGGATCATCATTTTTAGTGCCGAAACCCTTCCTAGCCAGGAGATTAGAAGAAGACTGAAGTTCCTTTGTCAGCAGGGGAATCGGTGGGGTGTAATAAGCTGAAAATAATTTGCTCGTTGGATATGTCAGTTTGACTCCAAGGTACGGCACCTTCCCCCTCAGCCCAATGGAAGGCATATAACCCGTTTGACGTAGTCTGCACGATTGGGTGAAGCCCAAAATCCAGTATTAGGGATTTAGTTGGATTGATCTTATAGTAACTAATATTGCTACATTGCTCTATGATAGCTGGAACACCTCTTAGGGACCTTTCCGGGTCAGTTATATCTATTATATTAAGCCTGTGTGGAGTTGTCCCTGGTGCTGAACACAGAGATGAAGGCACCGGATCATGAAAAATCTCTGTACAGGCAGTCCCCGGGTTACATAAAAGATAGGGTCCGGAGGTTTGTTCTTAAGTTGAATTTGTATGTAAGTCGAAACTGTATATTTTATAATTATAGATCCAGACAAAAATTTTTTTGCCCCAGTGACAATTGGAGTTTAAACATTTTTTGCTGTAATGGGACCAAGGATTATCAATAAAGCTTCATTACAGACACCTTACAGCTGATCATTGCAGCCTGGGACTAGAGTAATATCCAGAGAGCTTCACCAGAGGTCACAGGGGTCTGTAACTATGGATTGTCTGTAAGTCGGGTGTCCTTAAGTAGGGGACTGCCTGTACTGATTAAAACCTACAAAAAGGAGTTGGGAGACCTACTACTGCCTAGTATTGGACCGGAAGGAGAGAAATATTTCTTGGCCTAGCCAGGGAAACTTCAGAGAATGACTTTCTGTTGTCTTACAAGGGTCACTGGTAGGGATGAGTGGACCCCATATTTGGTCAAACACAACCTAAAAGTTCGGTCCAGGTTTAAGTACCCAACCTGAACCCGAAGACTCATCCTCACCTGTAATATCTTCAAACGGTCCTGGCACCGATGCGGGCATTACCCTTTAAATGCAGCCAGCAAAGCCACCATTGTTACCGCCATTTTCCCAATGATCGTTGCTTCCCATGAAGGAGCAAAGCTTTGCGACCACTAATCCTGGACTTCTGGATGATGCAATGACAAGGACTGCACCACAGACAACCACAGTTAATGCTGATGATTACACAGACTCCGGTCACACAGTTTTACTAGAGAAGATGAGACTGTAACCTCCCTGACTGTATACTTATGGTAGAAGGATATAAATGGGGATGTTGTTGAATATATGGAGAGGTATAACTACTGTAGGGAACAAGTGTCTCGCTGTGTTCTTTAATCCAATTGTAGGGTGTAAAAGGGGGAATCGTTTTTTGTTTCTGAGAAATATGCAAATATGATTTCCTAGATGGGACAAGGAAAACCACACGCCTCTTCTCCTACCTTGTAAGGCAGCCCTCTTACCATCAAGCATGACTTTCAGGAAGCCTAATGACATGATGTTTTTCTGGTTCCTTAATATGAGATGAGGAGACATCTGCCCTCCCGTGCTAATGACTTTATAGACGTCCTAGAGGTAGTGTCGCTACACGCTAGATATCCAGAAGCCGACAGCTCTGTCCATTGTGTGGTGGCGGTACTGGGTACTGCTTCAGGGTGAAGTCACATTCACTTTAAAGGGATCTGCAGTGCTGCCATACAATGGACAGAATTGTCTGCTTCTGGATACACCCAGTGATGGTGACTGTGCCCCCATCAAACTCATATTAAAGGAAATCGACCACCAGGATGAAGGATTGTAAACAAAGCACACTGACATACTGGTGTGCGCCCCCTCTGGCAGGATCCACTATTCTTTAGGCTTCTTATGTCTTTGTTTTTAAGAATAAAGGCTTTAAAAATTATGCAAATAATCCCGAAGGGGCTCCAGCCTCCATAAAAACCCATGGAGCCTGGAGCCCCTCAGGCTCATTTCCATCATTTTAAATCTTTATTTTGTAAATAAAGAGGTAAAAGAAGAGTGAATCCTTCCAGAGGAGGCACACACCAGTATGTCAATGTGCTTGGTTTACAATCCTTCATCCTGGTGGTACATTTCCTTTAAGTATCCTATGGATAGACCATCAACATGTTGGGAATAGAAAATCCCTTTACAATCCGGAGATCTGCTGACATCTCTTCCCCTACATCTACTCTTACTGTATCTTCGAGGCAAATAGGAAGTACACCATGAAAGTTCCTACAGAACAACAGCGAGCATAGATCTGGAAAAATGCACGAAATTTATACTGGAACGACACAGCAAAATGTTACTACTTTTCTAGAATCATCTTAATTTTTTACTGAAATCCAAAGTCTCTTCTCCCGCTCGTGATAGTGCACATAGTGAGACATCTGCATGATAAATAATTTGATAGAAATTCATATTTCCAAAACAGATTTTGTTCCGTTTCATCATCAATTCGTAAGCGGCTTTTACGTACGAAATGGCATAAAAGAAAACAAAAAGCTTATGTTTGATGCAAATGCCCAGCCAAGGCATGAGTCAGGCAGCATATAGCGGTACGTTGGCTCCCATGCGATTCCTCAGCCTGGAGCCGGCACATGATAATGCAGAGCTGTGTAGTAGCACTAGAATAAAGATAACACACTGCTTTCCTCTTTAATTGCTGGACCCCCGGATGAGCACAGTGTGCGGCAGAGCAGCGCTCGCAAAGGCTCTCATTATAATTATGTTTAGCTTGGGTTTTGTTTATATTGTTCTTAATTGAGAGAGTAGAAGATGAAAGTGCATCTTCAGCGTGGAGTCAGCTACAGGCACCAAGCTGAGCATTTATGTCTCTGTAATAACTTACCAAGAGGAATACTAAACCTCCAGAACCAGGAGAATCTTCATCATAAAGGTTCAAGTAACAAAGTGGATATTAAAGTGACTATCCAGTCCGGAGCTGAAAAATACTATGTCAGTAAGTGCCTACAGGGTAGAATAATTTGCCCATAACTTCATTCTTATCACTGTTAGCCTCCGCTCCATTAGAGGGGTATTCCCACAAAGACAAGATTCTTAAATATAACAAAAAAATTTTGGTTGGTTGCCCCGGGATCCAACCATAAATCAGAAGGTCTAGGGTCGGGCAGGACTGATTGTTCTCCTGTCTGGTGCTGCAGTGAGCTCCTCTCTGCCTCCAGCCCCCACACTACCATTCCAACCCGAGCTCAAACAGAGACTTCCTGCAGCAGCGTTAGGAGAGTAAATCTACGAGCTACAGACAGATAAGGTCTATCCCAGGGAGAGGCAGGGAGGCACAGCAGAGCTGACAGAGTTTGTTGTAGCTCAGATGAAGCAGGGCTGAGAATGTCATTGTGTGTTATATCCATTTCATGGATTTCATCATCTCTGATCCGTTTCATCTCTCTTTTTCTATGTATCAGATACTAGTGAATGTTCAGAAGCTAAATAAAAGTGTAGATAAACCCTGGACCCTGATAATCTAAGCACCTTGTCAGCACACAGCATTTCATAGCACAGAGGGATCATGAAGTATCTGCTTAGAGAGTCTCCACTCACTGACCATCACTGCCCACTGAGTTATAGCTAAAACAGCAATAAAACTTAGTAAAATTGTAAATTAAGGACTTAAAAATGATCTCTATTGTGTAAACATCACTCGGATATAGAAATTTGAATTCACAGAGAGTCTGCACACAGCACTAAAGTACATATCAGGAATGCTGACTCACTTGATGAACATTCGGGAAATATTATTAAGGCACATGGGCAACTTATGTGAAAGAGGGGCCAACCCTTTTATTTTGATATATCACAGCATTTCTTAAATTGACTTGTACTATGCATTTATGAAACATTTTTTTTAATTAACTCCCCTAGCAGACAAAGCTTGGGCCTTTCCTTGTACATCCGTATATAGTGAGGGACTGCACATCCATCCTGCTGTATTCAGACCCCAGGACCTCTGCTGGAGCTTTTCATTCCATGGCTGCTTTAGTACATGACCATATGGAGAAGGGAGGCTCTGTGCAGCAGCTCAATGCTGGTAGCTGAGAGCACAGGTGTGTGAGGATATGCCTCCAGTGCTCCAAGTCCAGCTACAATACTGGATTATACAGTAAATGCATATTTCACTGTCCTTCTGTAACAAACAACAAACACACACAGGTATGGTTACACATCTCCAGGACTAATACCTGACACTGTCTACAGCTTTTTACGGTCCCGTTAATATTTAGAAGCATAAATGTGAATTTTTTATCAATTATTTTCAATTCTATCATAAAAGTTAGGATATGACATATAAGAGATGTCAGGCAGGTTTCATCGGAAGGGGCGGGAAAACAAAAATGACGCACTCTGGGATGGAGAGAAATGATTTCAGTTGATTGATAGGGTCATTTTAAAAAGCCCCATTTTTGTTTTCCTGTTCCTTCCGGAGCCCTTCCAGCACCTCACCCCCCTACACAACCCATGGTACAACCAGCCGATTGCCACTATATAGACCTGCAACCCTCGACCCACGTCCTGGGTCGCAGGTGCACCCTTGCCTGTCTCTGTGGCGCCCGCTACCCCCTGTGGAACGACCTGGTGGTACCCTGCCGCAGCAAGTCCAACCCACTTTGTGGTGGGCTCTGGTGAAAACCGGGTACCACTTAGACTCTGGTCCAAGGTGTCGGCTTACGTCATCGTCTGTGGTGGTCCAGTGGATGCACTACCGACGGAGCCTGACATGCAGTAGCTCATAAACCTCTCGATTTGGTATGTTTTTTGGCAACCCTTGCCTCCCTCGCCAATAGCCAGGTTTCATGCAAGACTTCGATGATGACTGATGATGTTACATTGAATCAGAAAACACATCCATACATCTCTATTGCTCCATTTTGTATGGTCAGAGGGTCAAGTTTCGGCGGATTCTGTAGCAGATCGCCGGCTATGCAATTTTTTGTTCTTTTATCCATATTTCATGCTTTATATGTTTTCTATGAAACGTCGTGCAGAAATTTTTTAACCCCTATCAACAAGCCGCCATTTATTAAAGGTCCCCCCCCCCCATGAGTCTCAGTTCATGTCTATGAAACGAGAATATTCTAGAATAACAATCCTCTGAGTGATTGACATTTGTAAGCTGTATTCCCACGGCCATAATCATTGTCCGTTCCTTATCTTCTCCGCTGCAGTCTATTCCTTTAATGTTAATGGCATTTACAATCCTGTTTGCCTTCCACTAAATAAGAGACGTGTACCATAAATGCCCCCCCAAAAATAGAAAACATCAAAGCCTCCGCTGTGTCTAATAATCCATCATAGAGAGTTATCTACATCATCGGAATCAATTTTTTTTCTCTCTATCCGAGATCACCAAAACCTATGTAAAGAACAAATCTTGAGAAAAAAACTGAAAAAAACAACAAAGGCTGTTTATTATCAGAATATGTCACTATAAACTCTGAAACCCAGATAATCGGGTGATCCAGGAATAGCAAAACTATCAACGAGGGCCCAATGTCATGAAAGAACAATCTCAGTCTTATAATGTGGGGTTTACGGTGACGGGTGGTGGTGGTTAGGGGATATTGTCAAATACATTTGAGATGTGAACCCATGGGGGTCACTTATTGGGTCACTTAAGGCTAAATCAGAGGTTAAGGGCTGAAGAATTGTATCGAAAATTTGTGGGTTTGACCGGAACTTTATGATGTCTGAGGTGAGCTATAGAACCCCCCATACAGAAGAGGTATATTGGGTTATTTTTTCAGTAGGTGGGTTCTCCATGCAGAGTCACACAACGATGGCCCCCATTTATCAAAACCAGTCTTTGCTATGTGCAGTTTGCTTGTGGAGTCTGCAGAGGGTGCCAGATTCATCTAAACCGGAGCCCGATCTTTATGAATCTGGCGCCCCCTGCACTGCTTGGGAAGTGTGCACCACTTTTTTTTGGTGCACTTTGTTCATGCTGAAGAATGGCACAGACAATTGTGGTGCTCGCCATTAATAAATGTGACAAACTACAACTAAGCAGTAACAGCCCCTTAAGGTGCACATTTTTTTTCTGCAGCTGCAACACAAAACTGGGGCAGACAAGAAGTTTGTACATTCTTTTAAGTGCAAGGTCAGACAGAAAACTGGCGCAAATGCTTTGATAAATGTGGGCCAATGTGTACATAAAAACAGCACCAGAACAAAGATTAGAAAAAAAAGCACCAGCACCAAGAACAGTAAATAAATACAAATACCAATACAAGTATATAGGACTTAAGTTACCATAAACCATACACTATAACTCCAATATAGTAAGACAATTATTCCAATTTTTATTAATAGATAATATGGCAAAAAAAAGACTAAAACATACAATAAAATCCACAAAAGCAAAAGGTGTGGTGGTGGTCTTATCAGTCAAATATACCCCTAGTAGACACAACCGGAATATACAATTTTAGGTATAAATAATTACATTACCCACCCGGGCATTGCATGGTGTTAGATGGTTAGAGAACAGTAATTGACCACCACCACACCACCAGAACCCAGCTCAGTATATAAAAATAGAACCAAGCACAGGGTAAAAATATTGAGCATTGAGTGCAGAATTGTGAGCTAATGGTTAATACCAGCACTTACTATAAATCCAATGTCATCTTCTTCTTCTACCTGGCTGCCATTTCAGCTTCTTCCAGCCACGACTCCATTCACTAACGATCGGTGCTGTCAACAACTTCACCGATTGCAAGTGCTACCGGCAAGGTTGAACACAGACACTGAAAATGAAGTTCTGGCTTTAGCCCGGTTTTGGCAACTCAACCCAGTTATGAGGTGAGTTGAGCCTTTTGCTTCTAGCAGCAGAATCTGCAGCAAGATGGGGGACAGCTTCACAACAAAAAAAGAAGACATCAGGGGAGCAGTCACCTGCTACAAGGCAAAACTTGACACTTAAAAATAGTAGCTGCGGAAAAGCAAATCACAGAAACGTGGCTTGTCCTGACCTACAAAGGATAAGGCTTATAGTAAATGCCAGCTAAAATGTACGTTCTTGCACAAAGTGAAGTTAGTTTTTACAAGAGAAAAGGTATTTATCGGTATTTATGGTCACCCATTATATACATAAAAATAAAATGAAATCTAATAAATACTTCCCCTTTAAAGGAATAAATCAAAGAGTAACTGCTTATGACACATCTACACTAATCACATAAATTGTTGGGGTTAGAGGTCACCCGTAAAGTATTAAACAAACAAATGTTATTAGAAAATCATAGATTTGCTGGTGTTGGTCCGCATTAGTTTCCAGGCAGTGTCTCCATAGCATCATTACATGTAATGCTTCATTACGCCACCAAATGAGCCATTTGTACATAAGTCAAGGCCTGTAATGACCCCCCTGGGTGGTGGTTCAGCTTAAAATGACATTGTTAACAGGTGGAAGCTTGAAAGTCATTAAAATAAATATAAGGTGATCGATCCCAATCCCCATGGAGACCAGGAATAATCTATACATGGAATAATCTTGGATACTTAGTATCTTTCCCTAACTTTCTAATCTTGGGTTAAGCCACAAACTACTTTTCCTTCATCCACCACTAGGGACTTGCTCATTACATTGTTCAGAAACTACATGAATATATCCGAAAGCAGTTTGCTCCACCTAGTGGTGGCTATGGACAGACAGAATTTAGGTAAAAAAAATGCAGTTCTAATGGACCTTACAGAGATGAAAGATAACAGAGAATGAGGTCCTTTATGTGTTTCAATATTTCTATCTACAATCTATTTTTGTTGTTCTTGTTTAAAGAACATTTAGACTAGATGTGGTATGATACACTACTGTAAGATATACCTTAGGTCTTTACACCCCTCAGATATGTTCAGTTCTATAACTTTAAACCGTAAGTTGGACATATATTTTAGGCCGAATACAGGCGGTCCCCTACTTAAGAACACTCGACTTACGACCCATAGTTACAAACGGACCTCTGGATATTGGTAATTTGTTGTACTTTAGTCCTAGGCTACAATAATCAGCTATAACAGTTATTACAGGTGTCTGTAATGAAGCTTTAATGTTAATATTGATTCTTATGACAACCCAACATTTTTAAAATCCTATTGTCACAGAGACCAAAAAAGTTCTGGCTGGGATTACAATGATAAAATATACAGTTCCGACTTACATACAAACTCAACTGAAGAACAAACGTACAGACCCTATCTTGTATGTAACCCGGGGACTGCCTGTACTAAAAACTCCCCCTATATATTTATGATGCTGAGAGTCACTGTCTTCCTATAAGAATAATGTACTCTAAGTAGGTAATTTGGGCATCATAGATGACAATTAAAGTTAAAAGACCTTTGGAGGACCTTCAAAGGTCTAGTAAAGGCTCTTGCATAAGTGTTGGGAGCCAGCACACATGTATGAAGAGTGAGTGGGTGAAGGTCCATTTCTTGTTAATCTCTACAGGACAGTATACCCTCTTTTGGATGTTTGATAAGCTATTGGCACCCAGAAACCTTGGGCCCAGGATGGCTGCCCAAACCGCCCTTATTATAATCTGCTACTGCACATACCCATCTTAGATAAGATGACAAGTCTTGGTTTACCTTTTGGTTGTGATGTTAATTTGGAGAAATTTTGTTGAAACAGTGGGGCACATTTACTTACCCAGCCGACGGAGTTCACCAGAAGTGCATTGTCCGGCCGGAATGCACTGTGCCGCCATGCACTAAGATCGTGCGTCCGATATCCTGCATGAGTCGCTTCCCCGCTCAGGTCCGCTGGAGTTCACCTTCTTCTTCCTGGTGCATGTAAGTGCATTGGATGCGACACAATTTGAATCTTAAATCCTGCGCCCAGTCCGAATCAGTCGGATCGTCTGAGGGCCCGCCCCCCCATTTCTGTCGCATGAAAGCCGGCACCGCAGCGCCACAATCCGATCGTGTGCGCCACAATCCGATCGTGTGCGACACAATCCTCTACTTAATACCTGTCCCAGCAGCACAAATCCCCAAAACGACGGGAAGTCCAACAAAAATGTGATCCGCGGACCCTTAGTAAATAAGCCCCAGTGTGTTGGAGACTGTCACACCCCCAAAGATGTGAAAGTGCTCACGTTTCCTCTGGACAGGTCATCAATATCGTTATAGTGGAAAACCCCTTTAACGTGACATCTATGCATCTTTTATTAAAGCAATTCCCTGATATTTTTGTAGATTTTTCTTAGACATCAGGGATTTCTTTCTCATCTGAAATGGAAAAATTTCGTAAATGATTCCACATCTAACACCGGATGAAGCGTCCTTTCGAGCCTCACTATAGAAGGGGACTGTCAGAAAGAATTAAGGACGATCTTGCCTACGGTCATCTGCCATAAGCTTTAAATGACTTTATCTCAGTCTTATTGCCTCACTAAACACGGTTTGGTCGGGAACAGTAGGGGAAATCTTCCCCCTCATTTAGTAATGTGTCAAGCAGGTCTGACGATTAGCTTACTATATAAAATTCTTCATGGCTGGGTTACCGCTCCATTGGTAGAAGTCAGAATCCCAAGTGTTTTTCTACAAAGATTCTGACCTTTCACAATGTTGTTGTATCAGATAAGCTTAGCTGCTTCAGTCTTCAATGGACACAGCAATGAAGTGTGTTCATATTGCAAGTTACATGTAGTGAATGGAAAATAATTAGAATTTAAAAAAAAAAGTTGTACCAGGAGAAAATTGGGAATTTGAGGTGGTCTTGGAAACTTTTTGTAGTAAAAGGGGCCCTATGAAGTATTTGGATACACATTAGCAGTCAGGGTCAACATAAGTGGCCAGGTTGTAATCGTAAACTGGTGGAGAACCCATTAATTATCACTAAAATTTTCCAAAAATTGGTAGTGACTAAAGATGAGCGAGCACTAAAATGCTCGGGTACTCGTTATTCGAGACGAACTTTTCCCGATGCTCGAGTGCTCGTCTCGAATAACGAGCCCCATTGAAGTCAATGGGAGACTCGAGCATTTTTCAAGGGGACCAAGGCTCTGCACAGGGAAGCTTGGCCAAACACCTGGGAACCTCAGAAAAGGATGGAAACACCACGGAAATGGACAGGAAACAGCAGGGGCAGCATGCATGGATGCCTCTGAGGCTGCATAATCGCACCATTATGCCAAAATTATGGGCAACAGCATGGCCATGACAGAGTGACCGAATGAGGCTAGGTAGCATCTAAAACATCCAATAATTGACCCTGACACTATAGGGGACGGCATGCAGAGGCAGCGGCAGCAGGCTAGAGAGTGTCATGGCGACATACCCTAAATGGACTCAGGCTTCAAACCAATGGGTGGCAGAGAGGAACCAAAGGAGGTGAGCAAGAAGCGCTCAAATAATATCGGTACATGATAAAAGTTTGCCAGTATATTTTGTGGATTACACAGCAGGGTGGCGACAAAGTTAACATGGAAGCCATGAAAACAACCCAAAATTCTGCCTGATACAGCTCGTTTGATAAGGGGACCATGTATGGAGGCAGTGAACTAGTAGTAGATTAAAGGTGCTGCAGTTAAAACTATGTTAGTTGGATCTTGGCATGGAGCTGGCGCTCCGCTGCCAGGCGAGCTTTCGCCAATCCAAGCCCCTGTCTCTAGGCTACTCCCCAAACAGCACTTCTAAGAACCTTTTGTATAAGATCAAGTGTAGTAGCGTTCTTATAAGTTTAGGATATGGCGGGTGAGGGGAATGTAAACAGAAGCGCAAGAAGCGCTGAAATAATATTGGTAAATGATAAAAGTTTGCCAGTATATTTTGTGGATAACACAGCTGGGTGGCGACAAAGTTAACAACTTTGATGTGGAATCCATGAAAACAACCCAAATTTCTGCCTGACACACCTCGTTTGATAAAGGGACGATGTATGGAGGCAGCTATATGGACGACTTTTGGAGGTAGCAATGGAGACAACGTGTGGAGGCTGCTATGGAGACAATTTAATTTGGATAGTGCCTGTATGTGGCAGTCCAAAAAAGTTTTCAAACCAGAGGAGCAGGTAGGTGGCCCTCCAGAAAAATGAAATAGATTGAGTGCCTGTATGTGGCAGTCCAAAAAAGTTTTCAAACCAGAGGAGCAGGTAGGTGGCCCTCCAGAAAAATGGAATAGATTGAGTGCCTGTATGTGGCAGTCCAAAAAAGTTTTCAAACCAGAGGAGCAGGTAGGTGGCCCTCCAGAAAAATGAAATAGACTGAGTGCCTGTATGTGGCAGTCCAAAAAAGTTTTCAAACCAGAGGAGCAGGTAGGTGGCCCTCCAGAAAAATGGAATAGATTGAGTGCCTGTATGTGGCAGTCCAAAAAAGTTTTCAAACCAGAGGAGCAGGTAGGTGGCCCTCCAGAAAAATGAAATAGATTGAGTGCCTGTATGTGGCAGTCCAAAAAAGTTTTCAAACCAGAGGAGCAGGTAGGTGGCCCTCCAGAAAAATTGAATAGATTGAGTGCCTGTATGTGGCAGTCCAAAAAAGTTTTCAAACCAGAGGAGCAGGTAGGTGGCCCTCCATAAAAATTGAATAGATTGAGTGCCTGTATGTGGCAGTCCAAAAAAGTTTTCAAACCAGAGGAGCAGGTAGGTGGCCCTTCAGAAAAATGGAATAGATTGAGTGCCTGTATGTGGCAGTCCAAAAAAGTTTTCAAACCAGAGGAGCAGGTAGGTGGCCCTCCAGAAAAATGGAATAGATTGAGTGCCTGTATGTGGCAGTCCAAAAAAGTTTTCAAACCAGAGGAGCAGGTAGGTGGCCCTCCAGAAAAATGAAATAGATTGAGTGCCTGTATGTGGCAGTCCAAAAAAGTTTTCAAACCAGGGGAGCAGGTAGGTGGCCCTCCAGAAAAATTGAATAGATTGAGTGCCTGTATGTGGCACTCCCAAAAATTGTTTAAAACAGAGGACCGGGTCGGTGGCCCTCCATAAAAATTAAATGCATAAAGTACTATAGCTAGAGCCAGTGGGCCCTGTCAAAAAATAGCCAGTTTCCTCTGCTTTACTGTACAAAGAGGAGGAGAAGGAGGAAAATGAGGAGGAGGAGGAGTGCATAAATTATTCAGGTTGAGCTTCCTTCACCTGCTGGAGATTGGAAATTATGAGAAATCCAGGCTTTATTCATCTTAATAAGCGTCAGCCTGTCAGCGCTGTCAGTCGACAGGCGTGTACGCTTATCGGTGATGATGCCACCAGCTGCACTGAAAACCCGCTCTGACAAGACGCTAGCGGCAGGGCAGGCAAGAACCTCCAAGGCGTACAGCGCCAGTTCGTGCCACATGTCCAGCTTTGAAACCCAGTAGTTGTAGGGAGCTGTGTGATCATTTAGGACGATGGTATGGTCAGCTACGTACTCCCTCACCATCTTTCTGTAAAGATCAGCCCTACTCTGCCGAGACTGGGGACAGGTGACAGTGTTTTGCTGGGGTGACATAAAGCTGGCAAAAGCCTTGTAAAGCGTACCCTCGCCAGTGCTGGACAAGCTGCCTGCTCGCCTACTCTCCCTCGCTACTTGTCCCGCAGAACTACGCACTCTGCCGCTAGCGCTGTCAGAAGGGAAATACTGTTTCAGCTTGTGCACCAGGGCCTGCAGGTATTCATGCATTCTCACACTCCTTTCCTCTCCAGGGATGAGAGTGGAAAGATTTTGCTTGTACCGTGGGTCCAGGAGAGTGAACACCCAGTAATCGGTGCTGGAATAAATTCTTTGAACGCGAGGGTCACGGGATAGGCAGCCTAGCATGAAATCTGCCATATGCGCCAGAGTACCAACGCGTAAGAATTCACTCCCCTCACTGGCCTGACTGTCCATTTCCTCCTCCTCCAACTCCTCTTCTTCTGCCCATACACGCTGAACAGTGAAGGACTCAACAATGGTCCCCTCTTGTGTCTCGCCAACATTCTCCTCCTCTTCCTCCTCATCCTCCTCCACCTCCACCTCCTCTGATATGCGCTGAGAAACAGACCTAAGGGTGCTTTGGCTATCAACAAGGGAATCTTCTTCCCCCGTCTCTTGTGACGAGCGCAAAGCTTCCGACTTCATGCTGATCAGAGAGTTTTTCAACAGGCCAAGCAGCGGGATGGTGAGGCTGATGATGGTGGCATCGCCACTGACCATCTGTGTTGACTCCTCAAAGTTACTCAGCACCTGACAGATATCAGACATCCACGTCCACTCCTCATTGTAGACTTGAGGAAGCTGACTGACCTGACTACCAGTTCTGGTGGAAGTTGACATCTGGCAGTCTACAATCGCTCGGCGCTGCTGGTAAACTCTGGATAACATGGTCAGTGTTGAATTCCACCTCGTGGGCACGTCGCACAACAGTCGGTGAGCGGGCAGTTGGAGGCGGCGCTGCGCTGCCCTGAGAGTGGCAGCATCTGTGCTGGACTTCCTGAAATGCGCACAGATGCGGCGCACCTTCGTGAGCAAATCAGACAGATTGGGGTATGTCTTGAGGAAACGCTGAACTATCAGATTTAACACATGGGCCAGGCATGGCACATGTGTCAGTCTGCCGAGTTGCAGAGCCGCCACCAGGTTACGGCCGTTGTCACACACAACCATGCCTGGCTTCAGGTTCAGCGGTGCCAGCCACAGATCAGTCTGCGCCGTGATGCCCTGTAATAGTTCTTGGGCGGTGTGCCTTTTATAGCCTAGGCTCAGCAGTTTGAGCACCGCCTGCTGTCGCTTAGCGACGGCACTGCTGCTGTGCCTAGAGCTACAGACTGATGGCGCCATGCCCACGCATGGTAGTTCGGAGGAGGAGGTGGAGGAGGGGTGGGAGGAGGAGGAGGCATAGTAGGCCTGAAACACCTGGACCGAGGTAGGCCCCGCAATCCTCGACGTCGGCAGTATATGACCAGCCACAGGGTCAGACTCGGTCCCAGCCTCCACCAAGTTAACCCAATGTGCCGTCAGCGATATATAGTGGCCCTGCCCGGCAGCACTCGTCCACGTGTCCGTGGTCAGGTGGACCTTGTCAGAAACGGCGTTGGTCAGGGCACGGATGATGTTGTCTGACACGTGCTGGTGCAGGGCTGGGACGGCACATCGGGAAAAGTAGTGGCGGCTGGGGACCGAATACCGAGGGGCGGCCGCCGCCATGAGGTTGCGAAAGGCCTCGGTCTCTACTAGCCTATAGGGCAGCATCTCCAGGCTAAGCAATCTGGAGATGTGGACATTAAGGGCTTGGGCGTGCGGGTGGGTTGCACTATATTTGCGTTTCCGCTCCAGCGTCTGGGGTATGGAGAGCTGAACGCTGGTGGATGCTGTGGAGGATCGTGGAGGCGACGATGGGGTTTTTGTGGCAGGGTCCTGGGCAGGGGGCTGACTATCAGCTGACACAGGGGAAGGAGCAGTGGTGTGCACGGCCGGAGGTGAACGGGCTTGTTGCCACTGAGTGGGGTGTTTAGCATTCATATGCCTGCGCATAGTTAAGCTATTAGTGGTGGAACCCCTGCTGATCCTGGTTTGGCAAATGTTGCACACCACAGTCCGTCGGTCATCCGGTGTTTCCTTAAAGAACCTCCAGACTTCTGAAAATCTAGCCCTCGCCGCAGGAGCCCTCGCCACGGGAGCTTCACTAGTTGACACATTTGGTGCTTATGCACCAGCTCTGGCCCTGCCTCTCCGTCTGGCCCCACCACTGCCTCTTCCAACCTGTTCTGGTCGAGGACTCTCCTCCGTCTCAGAAGCACTGTGTTCACCCGGCCTATCAACCCAGCTTGGGTTTGTCACCTCATCATCCTCCGATCCCTCAGTATGCTCCCCCCTCGGACTTCCTGCCCTGACAACAACTTCCCCACTGTCTGACAACCGTGTCTCATCATCGTCGGACACCTCTTTACACACTTCTTCCACTACGTCAAGAAGGTCATCATCACCCACAGACTGCGACTGGTGGAAAACCTGGGCATCGGAAAATTGCTCAGCAGCAACCGGACAAGTGGTTTGTGACTGTGGGAAGGGTCCAGAAAACAGTTCCTCAGAGTATGCCGGTTCAAATGCCAAATTTTCCTGGGAGGGGGCAGACTGGGGGGGAGGAGGCTGAGGTGCAGGAGCTGGAGGAGTGCCGATTTCGGTGACATGGGTGGACTGCGTGGAAGACTGACTGGTGGACAAATTGCTCGAAGCATTGTCGGCAATCCACGACATCACCTGTTCGCACTGTTCTGGCCTCAACAGTGCTCTACCACGAGTCCCAGTAACTTCAGACATGAACCTAGGGAGTGTAGCTCTGCGGCGTTCCCCTGCTCCCTCATAAGCAGGTGGTGTCTCACCCCGCCCAGGACCACGGCCTCTGACCCCTGCAGTAGTTGGACGCCCACGTCCCCGCCCTCGTCCTCTACCCCTAGCCCTCGGGTTAAACATTTTGAAAATGAGAGTTATAACTTTAATTTTTTTTTAACTTTTTTTTGTGTTTTTTGTTTTTTTTTGTGTTTTTTAGTTTTTAAAACCAAACGATGCTATCCTATTGCTATGGCTATTTTCTAGCCAAGTATTAAAGCACACTGCTATGCTAGATGAGATGACGCTGAGTTATTAAAAAAATAAACGTAAAATAAAAAAGGAAATGGCAGACTGTGCCTAATTGAAATCCAACCCCTAATAAATTTTCCCACTTCGGTCTTTGCGATGGATATGTGCGTCACTAAGCGCAAAACACAGTGGTCACAAGTCTCACTACAAATTGCTCACAATTTGCTAGTAGATGCACTGCAGCAAGTACAGCCACCAGCAGATCAACCAGAAATCAAATATATATAACGCTACTGTAGGCGTAAGTAAGCCGTTTGGATTCTCCTATGGCTATTTTCTAGCCAAGTATGAAAGCACACTACTATGCAAGATGAGATGACACTGAGTTATTAAAAAAATAAACGTAAAATAAAAAGTAAATGGCAGACTGTGCCTAATTGAAATCAAACCTCTAATAAATTTTCCCACTTTGGTGTTTGAGGTGGATATGTGTGTCACTAAGAGCTAAACACAACGGTAGCAAGTCCCCCTGCAAATTCCTCACAATATGGTACTAGCTGCAAATAAAAAAAAAAAAAAGTATAACGTTATTGTAGCCCTAAGAAGGGCTGTTGGGTTCTTGTAGAATCACTCCTGCCTAACAGTAAGCTAATAGAACACCCTATCGCTTTCCCTGACCAGCAGCAGCTCTCTCCCTAGCGGCATCCAGACACAGAATGATCCGAGCAGCGGCTAGTCTATCCCAGGGTCACCTGATCTGGCCAGCCAACCACTGCTATCGACGTGTAAGGGTACCACGTCATGCTGGGTGGAGTGCAGAGTCTCCTGGCTTGTGATTGGCTCTGTTTCTGGCCGCCAAAAAGCAAAACGGCGGGAGCTGCCATTTTCTCGAGCGGGCGAAGTATTCGTCCGAGCAACGAGCAGTTTCGAGTACGCTAATGCTCGAACGAGCATCAAGCTCGGACGAGTATGTTCGCTCATCTCTAGTAGTGACTAATAGTTCAGGGCACATGCTACATTTTGGCAAAGGTGTAGGCAGGGGTGAACCTAAACTCTCCGCTGCCTGAAGAAAGTTATAGAATGGTGATCTATCTGCCCCATCCAATAGTAATTTATCAGGTTAGTCTTCTTAGTAAGTGGGTTCTCCATCCTGTCTCATATAACAGCTGTGAAGAGACACTATTTTTAAGTATATAAGGATGGGTTGGCTAGATTCTACGGGCGCTGACCACTGACTGAGAGTATCAGCGAATGTATCAAAGATTCCTATCTTTGAGAAAGGGTCGTCCGACCCGAAACGCGTTAGGAGGATATACTATACATTCCTGTACTTTTGTTTTACCATTCTGGTTTTATCAATAAATTATTTGGAGTTGTAACCAGTGATACATTCGCTGATACTTTCAGTCGGTGGTCAGCGCCCGTAGAATCTAGCCAACCCATCCTTATATATTGCATACCGCTGACTACGCTTCTTGGAATTGGCGTCTTCGTTTTTTGGGCTAGAGGAGCAGCAGACCGGGACCGCGTCCATTCCCTTGCTACCCTGTTAAAGGGCTTGATGCATACTAGCCAAGGTGGCTAATGGTGAGCACCCAATTTGGGACTTTCTTTACATTCACTAATTGCCTTACGATATCACCCGAGGCGCCGCCCTCTGTTGTCTCTGTTTTTTGTCTTTATTTTACTATTTTTAAGTGACAAGGCCTGTGTCAGGGCTGTGAGTCTGAGGACCCTCTGGACCACCGTGGGAGATGGTACTAGCCGACACCGGGGACCGGAGTCTAAGTGGCACCTGGTCTTCTCCAGAGCACGCCACAAAGCGGGATGGTCTTGCTGCGGCGGAGTACCACCGGGTCATTCCACAGGTGCGACTTGCCTGCGTGGCTGCCAAGGTAGTAATGCTGGAGACAGTCTGTATCCGGGGTGATAGCAGGAGAACAGCACAAGAAGGCACACGTCAGGAATCGCAGGAGCTGGCACACGGATCAGGGACACAGCAACAGACTGGCACACGGATCAGGGACACAGCAACGGACTGGCACACGGATCAGGATTGGACTTGCACACGGATCAGGAACACAGGGACGTACTGGCACACAGGAACGCAGGATAGACAGGAACACAGGATACACAGGGGAGCTTTCTCTTCAGGGGATGGCTTGTAGATCTGGCAAGGGTCACAGGAAGGGGCCGGAACTTATAGCAGGCCAGTGCCAATTATCAGAGTGATGGCCCTTTAAATCTGTTCAGGTCTGGATAACAAATCCAGACCTAAACCCCCACCACTAACACGCAAAATTAGTGCTGACAGCAATTGCATATGTTAATGTCTAGGAGGTGGAGCCAAACCTGAACTTCTAATGAACTTTGCGGTTTGGGGCCACTCGACACTAGTCACTAGTAACACTCCACGATCTGAAGCCCAAAGTGGTTCTTGCGATCAACGTCATTTTCTACAGAGCCATCAATGCTCGAGATTGGAAGACCAGTGCAACACTGGGGCAGGGTGTCCCCTTCTGCCCTGTACCCTAGGGGTTTTTCGAGATTTCTGGAAGAACTGCAGGGATCCAAGGTATACACTGTTTCTAGCTCTGGTGGACCATGTACCACCAAGTATTATATACTCCCAGCCAAGTCTTGGTGGCTACAGAATCAGAATCATCAGAATCAGTACATGGGGACATCACATTACATTATGAGTAGCCCACAAAATTTTCAATGGGTCATGAGATTACTTGCCCACCAGTTTTTATCCCTGTAGAGTCCAAATTTTATTCACCCCTGGGCTCTATCATATGTATTCATGAAAATGTTCCTGTGTATGACGAGCCCATTCCTAACCCTCAACAATGGAGAAAATTGATGACCTTTTAATAAAAATTTATTTCTTCCAACCTTCTCACCTACTTCCCGACTTAATGATTTATTTAGAATCATCTTCTTCTATTTTGAGTTATAAAATTTTTGGAGACTTCCCATCTTCCTCTATTCTGAGTTATACAATTTTTGCCCTATACAAGATTTTGCCTCTTGTTCTGTTTGTTTTTTA
Source organism: Engystomops pustulosus (assembly GCF_040894005.1). Lineage (NCBI taxonomy): Eukaryota > Metazoa > Chordata > Amphibia > Anura > Leptodactylidae > Engystomops > Engystomops pustulosus. The sequence continues at coordinate 242,297,407 of NC_092412.1, forward strand.
TGCCTCGTTATTTGGTGACAGAAATCCATGATATCTACAGGTACTATAATAATTTTCTAGCGCGTTGTTTGTGACATAAACAGCAACACAACAGATTTCCCATACACTATATCATAATATTTTTAGCAAGGTAGAAAGTAGGTCAGAAATATTGCATTGTGTGATGCCTGAGGTGCTCAGACATATGGCTCACCTGCCGGGAATTTATGTAGTGATCCAAAAATAGAAAATACTACTGTTTCGGGAGCAGATTCTGCTTCTTCTTGTAATATCTTATTATTTACTTAAAGATTAGTCGGAAGAATTACTTCACGTGTGTCATCAGCATTTTATCAGTGGATCGGTAGAAGCTTCGTCAAAATTTTTGTGGTTGGGAGTCTACAGTGGTTAATAGGATTTTCCAGGAAGGTTGGGACACCCTGTGGTGGCTGGTGGCTTTCAGCATCCACTTAGAAGTTCCAGGGGTCATGGGACCTAATGAGTTGCATCCTTGGACCATGGGACATCAGTTTGTCTACATGACAAGAAACATCTTGAGGGTTGAGAAGGCCACACATTGGCCAACACTGGTCCCATGACCCCCCTGGATTTTTAGTAAAGCACAACCCCGGTAGCCAGAGCAGGGCGGCAATTAAATAAAACGTTTTTGAAAGGAGGACATTGCCTTTAATTTAGAAAGGTCATAGAGCATAAGGTTTCTGTTTCTTTCTTTAAGGGATCTTTGGGGACTTCAGATGTTAGACTCTTCCTTTTATAATACTATTGTACTTTATAAGGAAACTCTTAGATATTCATAGGATATGCAGACAGTCTCGACTTAAGAACACTCGGCTTACAGACAATCCCTAGTTACAAATGGACCTCTGTGACCTATTTATTGAAAGTTAGTTGAAGGCTGCAATAATAAGATGTCTGCATTAAAGCTTTCTTGACAACCTTATAATTGAAATCCAAAATTTGAAATTTGAAAAATCCTATTGTCACAGAGGTCAAAAAATACTTTGTCTTGAATTACACTTAAAAAACAGACCTGTTCCAACATACAAATTACAAATTACATACAAATTCTTCTTCAACAAACCTACAGAACCTATCTTGTACATAATTCGGAGACTGCCTTTATAGGATAACAATCAGATCGCTGGGGGTCCCAGGAGTTGAACCTCTACCGAATTCATTTTTATCACCATCCTGTGCATAAGATTAACAATCAAACTCAACATGCTGGGTTTCCTGTCCTCACTAAATGATGCAGCAGCAGGTAAAGCTCCCTTACTGCTGCTCCATTCAATACTATGGGAGCGTCAAAATTGTTGTGCACAGTGCTGGAGTGTCTCCATGAATCAGTGAATGTGAGTGCTAGAGATACTGGAGTGTCAGGCTTCTGGGGTAGTGAACCCCCTGGACCACCGCGGATGATGACACAAGCCGACACCTGGGACCGGAGTCTAAGTGGCACCCAGCGTGGTATGCCCAGGTCGTTCCACAGGTGTGACTTGTCCGCCGTGGCAGCCAAGGTCATGGTACATTCAGCAGGCAATCTCTTGGTTGGGGACAGGCAGGTTGTCGAGGCAGGCGGCAACGGTTCAGGGTCAGGGACAGAGCAGGAGGTAAGGGCTGGCAGTGGGGGAGCGGAATCGGGAACAAGTCCGGGGTCACAAAGGGAGGTCAATATACAGTATGCTTTCTCTGAGGCATATGAGCGTAAAGATCTGGCGGGGGATGCTGGGAGAAGTTGGCTTTTAAGGAATCCCGGGAAGTGGCCAGCGCCAATCAGTGGTGCGCTGGCCCTTTAAATTTGCGGGCGCACCCTATGGAAGGAGGACTTGCACGCTGGGAAGCCAGGACAGGAGCAGGAACATGGAGGTAAGCAAGGTCGTGAAGGGCAGCCGCTACGGAGCGGAGCACGGGTGCGCCTGTGACACGGAGTTACTTTTATAGTATTGAATGGAGTGGCAGTAGGTGTGCTCAACCTGCAGCTCCGATAATTAGTGAGAACAGGACGGGTTCTTGTGAATAATAAGGGTCCCAATAGTCTGATTGTTATCCACTATCCATAAGATTATAATCAAACTTGCTACAACCCTTTTAAGACACCCTTCCTTATAGGAAGGTGCATATTCTCCCATATCCTGAACAGGTGTCTACTTACAGCTTGTATGGGTGTTAAATGGTGACAACAAGGGGATCATTTACCCAAGTCAAACTTTTAATTGCATTAGAAAATCATACCTGTGGTGATCAGTAAAAAGAGAAAACATTTATGGGTTTAAAAAAAAAATTATAATATATTTATACTTTTTACAGACACATTAATTCATCTACAAGATTTCAGTATTTTTTTAAGCAATTTTATTAAAAACGTATATATTTGCGCAGTCCACATCAAAGTAACACTGTCCGTAAAAAATGATTGGCACTTTTTTCTTCTCTAGTTTTTCTTTCTTACATTAGAAAATTCCTACAATGCACAAATAAATAATGTACTTAAAATAAGGGGTCGATATTGCAGATGGTCCTTAAGATCAGAGTTCAAGCACTTCAGGATATTATAAGGCTGCAGAATGAGAGGAATATTGCAGATACTGCACAGGATTGAAGACTTCCGTCTCTATTCTTATGCATCTTCCTTAAAGAAAGTGTTGTCCAAGATTAAAAAATAGGTCTGTATTGTTCAGAAACAGCGCCACCCTTGTCAATGGATTACGATTGGTATTACAATTAGGCCTCATACAAACAAAATCTGCAATACCAGACAAGGCCACTGAACATGAGTGGTGCTGCTTGTTAAAATAAACAACCATTTAATAAATCCTGGGCAACGGCTATAGTTATAACACATTTTTATAGATTAGTCCCAGTCTTTGCATGTTATTTTCTTGGTGGTCCAGGGTATGGAGGAGGAGCAGGATATTGCAGAGGCGCTGGGGGAGTTGGAGTATAAGGAGGAGGTAGGTCCATAGAATAATCCATCTCATATTCATAGCTGTAGGGTGGCGGCGAAACTAAAGAGATAGAAAAAAAATGACAATAATAATTATATTATGTTATTTTATTATGAATATTATGAGTATTACTAGGCTGTTTTTCCTTTACCAAAATTCCTTTTAATACAGATCTATCCCTCATAATACAGATATATCCTGCATAATACAGATCTATCCTTATAATACAGATCTATCCCTTATAATACAGACCTATCCCTTATAATACAGATCTATCCCTTATAATACAGATCTATCCCTTATAATACAGATCTATCCCTTATAATACAGATCCATCCCTTATAATACAGTTCTATCCCTTATAATACATATCTATCCCTTATAATATAGATCTATCCCTTATAATACAGATCTATCCTTATAGTACAGTTCTATCCCTTATAATACAGATCTATCCTTATAATACAGTTCTATCCCTTATAATACAGATCTATCCCTTATAATACAGATCTATCCTTATAATACAGATCTATCCCTTATAATACAGATCTATCCCTTATAATACAGATCTATTCCTTATAATACAGATCTATCCTCATAATACAGATCTATCCTTATAATACAGATCTATCCCTTATAATACAGATCTATCCCTTATAATACAGATCTATCCCTTATAATACAGATCTATCCTTATAATACAGATCTATTCCTTATAATACAGACCTATCCCTTATAATACAGACCTATCCCTTATAATACAGACCTATCCCTTATAATACAGATCTATCTTTATAATACAGATATATCCTTATAATACAGATCTATCCCTTATAATACAGATCTATCCCTTATAATACAGATCTATTCCTTATAATACAGACCTATCCCTTATAATACAGATCTATCTTTATAATACAGATCTATCCTTATAATACAGATCTATCCCTTATAATACAGATCTATCCTTATAATACAGATCTATCCTTATAATACAGATCTATCCCTTATAATACAGATCTATCCCTTATAATACAGATCTATCCCTTATAATACAGACCTATCCCTTATAATACAGATATATCCCTTATAATACAGACCTATCCCTTATAATACAGATCTATCTTTATAATACAGATATATCCTTATAATACAGATCTATCCCTTATAATACAGATCTATCCTTATAATACAGATCTATCCTTATAATACAGACCTATCCCTTATAATACAGATCTATCTTTATAATACAGATCTATCCCTTATAATACAGATCTATCCTTATAATACAGATCTATCCCTTATAATACAGGTCTATCCCTTATAATACAGATCTAGCCTTATAATACAGATCTATCCTTATAATACAGATCTATCCCTTATAATACAGATCTAGCCTTATAATACAGATCTATCCCTTATAATACAGATCTATCCTTATAATACAGATCTATCCCTTATAATACAGATCTATCCTTATAATACAGATCTATCCCTTATAATACAGATCTATTCCTTATAATACAGATCTATCCCTTATAATACAGATCTATCCCTTATAATACAGATCTATTCCTTATAATACAGATCTATTCCTTATAATACAGATCTATCCCTTATAATACAGTTCTATCCCTTATAATACAGATCTATCCTTATAATACAGTTCTATCCCTTATAGTACAGATCTATCCCTTATAATACAGGTCTATCCCTTATAATACAGATCTATCCTTATAATACAGTTCTATCCCTTATAATACAGATCTATCCTTATAATACAGATATATCCCTTATAATACAGATCTATCCCTTATAATACAGGTCTATCCCTTATAATACAGATCTATCCCTATAATACAGATCTATCCTTATAATACAGATCTATCCCTTATAATACAGATCTATCCTTATAATACAGATCTATCCTTTATAATGCAGAGAATCGTGTGGCATTCATACATAGATTTGTGGGTGTTTGTGGGATTTGATCTGCAGTAACCCTATTTGGCCACTACGTAGAGTACAGAGCTGTCACCTGTCAGAGCATTGATGTTCCAACTCTTTCCAGCTTTCCCACAGCTGATTGATGCGGGGGCAAGGGGAGTTGACCTCACTGATTAGATATTGATCAATTATAATCCCCCTTCAATGATTTTCACGTGGAATAGTTGAGATTTGATGTGACCTTCATATTTCCCATAATTCTCCCATAAAACTCCAGTCAGTAAAAACTTCCATCCCAATTTATCACCTACTTTTAAGAGCGAAGAAATTTTAATTTGCAATAAATTTTAAATAAAATTTAAAAAGCTGGAAACCTATTGTCAGACATGTTACACTGTTACAATGTGTAACAAACAAGGGAAGTGGAGCCGTACGAGTGTCAAATTATGCGTTAATGTATTATCACCACCCCTGGATTTTTTTAAGAATGAATATCAACTAATGGGTGACGATATTTCGTTCTCAACTGCAATTGTTTTCAGTTTTGAAAATTTTCATAAAAACCAAAAACATTTTCCAAAAAAGCTTTTACGTTTAGCTGAATCAAACGAACAGAGAACCTTGTGCTTTCCCAGTCCATACGAACAGAGCTGATTATCAGTCCCAGAAAATCTTCTATAAGGACAGGTCAGGAGGAAGTATGGCACAGACGTATCCCACTGTATGTCTATACCGTGGGATACATCGCCCGGGAACCCCCGCCCCCTGAATGCGGCGGGCGGGGGGAGGCGGAGTGTACATTGGCAGCAGCCAGCAATTTGCTGCTACCGAAGAATGGGGTGTTCCCCCAGTGATGTCACTGACTGTCACTGATTTGTAAGCGCGTATGTCGGGTGCTTCCCACGAGGAAGTAAGATTAGGGTCAGGAAGTAAGAGTTCTCCTTATGGAGAGTTTGCCAATTAAAGCTGTGGAGACTTATAGTCATTGATGCTCCAGCATGGGATTCTGGGAAATATGCAAATATATTTTCCAAGATGGGAAATGGAAAACAATGGGGTACATTTATTTACCCGTCCCGTTGACGCCGGTGATCCGGAATGTCCGACGAGGATTCAGAGCTGCTGCAATTCACTAAGATCGTGCCTCCAATTTCCTGCATGTGTCACTTCCCCCGCTGAGGTCTGCCGGAATTCACCGGTGCCACAATCCGATCGTGTGTGCAAAAAACCCGGGAATATTTAGGGCAAATTGGAAAAAATCGCGAAATCAGACGCAAATGCGTCCAATGGACCCTTAGTAAATGTGCCCCAATGTCTCCTTTTGCTACCTTGTAAGGCAGCCCCCTTAACACCAAGCATGACATACCTAATAATATGATGTGGGATTAAGCCAAACCAGTCTATGTATTCTAGAAGGATCAGATTCCTAACTGTAGACAGAACTGTTTCAACCTGGTTGTGTCTCTCCAGTACAGTATACAGTACAGTATGGTTTGGCTAAGTGAGAGGCTTGTGACTAGGGTCAGGAAGTAAGAGTTCTCCTTCGACCACCGATCTGGCAAAATATCCGGGTATCGCTGGTATCTCACTTAATAATATACATTTCATGTTTCCACATATTTGTTGGCACCTTACCTGAGTAGGAACTGATGGCATTGATATGTGTTGCCCTAATCACACCCACGCGGGTCCCCCGGCTGCTCTTCATACACATGCAGATACATATAGCAATTCCTGCTATCACTCCCATGATGAAGACAATTCCAAAGACTATTCCAGCTATCGCTGTGCCCCTGCAATAAGAAATATAGCATTGTGTTACATAATGATAACCAAATACAGCTCTATGATATGTAGTGATGCCGTATGGCAGCAAAATATCGTTCTCCTATTAGCCAAAACAACATATTATGGTGTACAATGTGCAGCATAATGGGGCAGATTTACTTACCCGGCCCAGTCGCGATCCAGCAGCGCGTTCTCCGACACTGATTCGGGTTCTGCCGGGATTCACTAAGGTCGTGCGCCCGTTGTCCACTAGGTGTCGCTGCTGCGCTGAAGTCCGTCGGAGTTCACCTCCTCCGTTTCGGTGTATGTGAGTGCTATTCTTGCGACACAAATTTTTTTTTAAATTCCGCGGTTTTTACGAATCCATTGGGTTTTCCAGCGGCCACGCCCCCCCCCCCCCATTTCTGTCGCGTGAAAGCCAGCGCCGATGAGCCACAATCCGATCGCGTGCGCCAAAATCCCGGGGCAATTTGGTGCAAATCGAAAAAATTTGGGAAACCCGACGAAAATTTGCGATTCAGACCCTTAGTAAATGAGCCCCATTATGTATATACAGGCAGTTCTCGGGTTACGTACAAGATAGGTTCTGTAGGTTTGTTCTTAAGTTGAGTTTGTATGTAAGTCGGAACTGTAGATTTTATAATTGTAGCCCCAGCCAAATTCTTTTGGGTCTCTGTGACAATAGGATTTTAAAAATGTTAGATTGTCTTAAGAACCAGGATTAACAATCAAGTTTAATTACAGACACCTGTGATAACTGTTATAGTTGTTTATTGTAGCGTAAGAACATAGTACAGTAATTTACAAATATCCTGAGGTCTGTTTGTAACTAGGGGTCGTCTGTTAGTCAGGTGTTCTTAATTAGGGGGCCGCCTGTAATGGGGCACATCCTCCATTCTTTAGTGTATCAAGTTGGATGCTGGGGCCCCCTGACACTGCGGGCCCCATAGCAGCTGCTATGGCTGCTTCTCCTGTAGTTACTCCCCTAATGTCACCACTGTAATATCTCCTATATCTCCCCCAGAATGACTCTCATGTAGGTTCAGTAAGTACAATCCAAGAATTGAGCTATTTATACGTTGATGAGAACAGCGGCCTAATATCATGAGAAACAGAGGGAAGTAGACATCTTCTGAATGTTGCCCGTGGGCTACAGACATCTTAATCCAGTGATAATTACTGATGGTATACGCCGGCATTTTGCTGGTGCCAGCATTATTGTAATTCTTATTGTGCTAAAACAGACGCTTCTTGTCACTCTGCACGGAAAAGTCGATTTGAGGCTGTTATAAATTGTCGCTGCCATTAGTCTGGAAAGATTAAGTAAACTTATATTCTACTGGGAACAGAAGACTTCTTCTTAGAGGGGTAGTTACATCATAGCATCTTTATGAGTAGTGGGGGTACGGATTACCCCAAGTGCAGGTGGTAGGACCCCACTTGATTATACAAGTTGTGTCTCACAATTAGATTACATTTGGTTTCTGCTATACAATGGTCCAGTCTGCTATACAATGGTCCACTCTGTTATACCCCTGGTCCACTCTGCTATACCCCTTGTCCAGTCTGCTATACCCCTGGTCCACTCTGTTATAACCCTGGTCCACTCTGTTATAACCCTGGTCCACTCTGCTCAACCCCTGGTCCACTCTGCTCTACCCCTGGTCCAGTCTGCTATACCCCTGGTCCACTCTGTTATAACCCTGGTCCACTCTGTTATAACCCTGGTCCACTCTGTTATAACCCTGGTCCACTCTGTTATAACCCTGGTCCACTCTGCTCTACCCCTGGTCCAGTCTGCTATACCCCTGGTCCACTCTGTTATACCCCTGGTCCGCTCTGCTATACCCCTGGTCCACTCTGCTATACCCCTGGTCCACTATGCTACACTCCTCCTTGTCCACTTTGCTATAACTCTGGTCCACTCTGTTATACCCCTGGTCTGCTCTGCTATACCCCTGGTCCACTCTGCTATACCCCTGGTCCACTCTGCTATACCCCTGGTCCACTCTGCTATACCCCTGGTCCACTCTGTTATACCCCTGGTCCACTCTGCTATACCCCTGGTCCACTCTGCTATACCCCTGGTCTGCTCTGCTATACCCCTGGTCTGCTCTGCTATACCCCTGGTCTGCTCTGCTATACCCCTGGTCCACTCTGCTATACCCCTGGTCCACTCTGCTATACCCCTGGTCCACTCTGCTATACCCCTGGTCCACTCTGCTATACCCCTGGTCCACTCTGTTATACCCCTGGTCCACTCTGTTATTCCCCTGGTCCACTCTGCTATACCCCTGGTCCACTCTGCTATACCCCTGGTCCACTATGCTACACTCCTCCTTGTCCACTTTGCTATAACTCTGGTCCACTCTGTTATATCCCTGGTCCAGTCTACTATACCCTTGGATCCACTCTGCTACACTGCTAGTCCACTCTGCTATACCCCTGTTCTGCTCTGCTATACCCCTAGTCCACTTTGCTATAACCCTGGTCCACTCTGTTATAACCCTGGTCCACTCTGCTATACCCCTGGTCCGCTCTGCTATACCCCTGGTCCACTCTGCTATACCCCTGGTCCACTATGCTACACTCCTCCTTGTCCACTTTGCTATAACTCTGGTCCACTCTGTTATACCCCTGGTCTGCTCTGCTATACCCCTGGTCCACTCTGCTATACCCCTGGTCCACTCTGCTATACCCCTGGTCTGCTCTGCTATACCCCTGGTCCACTCTGCTATACCCCTGGTCCACTCTGCTATACCCCTGGTCCACTCTGTTATACCCCTGGTCCACTCTGTTATACCCCTGGTCCACTCTGCTATACCCCTGGTCCACTCTGCTATACCCCTGGTCCACTCTGCTATACCCCTGGTCCACTCTGTTATACCCCTGGTCCACTATGCTACACTCCTCCTTGTCCACTTTGCTATAACTCTGGTCCACTCTGTTATATCCCTGGTCCAGTCTACTATACCCTTGGATCCACTCTGCTACACTGCTAGTCCACTCTGCTATACCCCTGGTCTGCTCTGCTATACCCCTAGTCCACTTTGCTATACTCCTGGTCTGCTCTGCTATACCCCTAGCCTGCTCTGCAATACCCCTGGTCCACTCTGCTATACTCCTGGTTTGCTCTGCTATACCCCTGGTCCACTCTGCTACAACCCTAGTCCACTATCCTAAACCTCTGGTCCACTCTGCTATACCCCTAGTCCGCTCTGCTATTCCCCTAGTCTGCTCTGCTATTCCCCTAGTCTGCTCTGCTATTCCCCTAGTCTGCTCTGCTATTCCCCTAGTCTGCTCTGCTATTCCCCTAGTCTGCTCTGCTATACCCCTATTCCACTCTGCTATTCCCCTAGTCTGCTCTGCTATACTCCTGGTCCACTCTGCTATACTCCTGGTCCACTCTGCTATACCCCTAGTCTGCTCTGCTATACCCCTAGTCTGCTCTGCTATTCCCCTAGTCTGCTCTGCTATTCCCCTAGTCTGCTCTGCTATTCCCCTAGTCTGCTCTGCTATACCCCTATTCCACTCTGCTATTCCCCTAGTCTGCTCTGCTATACTCCTGGTCCACTCTGCTATACTCCTGGTCCACTCTGCTATACCCCTAGTCTGCTCTGCTATACCCCTGGTCCACTCTGCTAGACTCCTGGCCCACTGTGCTATACTCCTGTGCTATACTACTGGTGCACTCTGCACACAATTAAAACATTATAATATAATAAGTAACCACACAAGAAAATCCTTGCTGGGTGGAAAATTGGTCACAGCTTTTACACAGTAAACCCGTGAATATGACAGTATAAAGCACTTGAATGAGTTTATCAGAAATAACCAGCTTGGTCGCTGTATAGACTCCCAGCTGGCAAGTCGGCCAGCCGAACAGTTCAGTCTCCAACATTCTCTTTCCCCAGCTTTGACTTGATAAAATACAAATCATTAAAATAATATCATAGAAAATATTATATGAACAGACAAAAGGGGAGTGAGGGCGGTACAGCTTGAGTGCTGCGGTAAAGAGAGGCAGGAGAACGAAAGTTAAATCCTTAAATCCCCCTTGCATGCCACAGGAGTGGGGGAACGTGATGAGGTCGTAAGAGGGGAGGGGCAATTTGGACCCTATGCACCTGTCCACTCCCCTTATTAAAGTGGCACACAGACCCGCTTCCAATTAACCCAATTAAATTCAAATTGCACCCATACTTGTTTTCACCTATAGCATAATGTATGTACAGGGAAGGTACTGAACTCTATGCATTTCCATATTTAGAATTCTAATATCATTAATTATCATTGTCAGATCTAATGACTAAGGTTAAATATTACAGATTGTGGGTGAAGATAATGGTACATGACTGTATCTGCATCATCAATGAGATGTGAGTGTGTGATTCCGGGTAAAGCAGATGGAGTATGAGCTCTCTGCAGTGAGGTACATAGACACATGGTAGTCATTAATTAGCGCCGCGCTCCCTGCTGCGAATCCTTGTGTTCTCAGGCAAACGACACAGAACAGGACTTCCTTTCTATAAACCACTAATTAAAGGTGTGGCGGACCACCGGCGTGTCCTGAAAAGCACACCAAGCTGTTCTCTTTTTTTTCGGGGACAGAAGGTTATGAACGGATCAGTTTTATAGAATTAAGGTAATGACGTTAAAGGACACCTGTCATCAGGTCTGTGTCACTAGTCCTGTCACCTCTTCCTGTTGGAGCAGCTCACAAGGATCCCATCCCAGCCTTTATCTAGTTATTTCATACATTATTCATTGTAAAATCATCTATTCTTTATCATGTAAATGAGGCTGGTCACATGGTCAGAGGCAGTGATGTCACCCCTGTTCCCCCTCCCCTCTCCTCCCCCTGCTCATGTCTGTGTGTAATGTATAGTAAAGTATTGATAGTGTGTGTGCTGCATCTGCTGACATGCTGCATCCTCCTAATATACAGGTGAGAGACACAGACATCAGCTACACATGAATCTGACATGTTCTGCTGTAACATGGCTGCCTGGAGCTGCTGTATCTCTCCTATACACACACACATGCACACACAGGCTGCAGGGGGCGTGGCCACCAGCACCAGGAAGCACATCATTATACAGCCTCACATCATTACACAGGCTGTCAGTCAAGCACTGGGGGTGTGGCTGTGCCTCCCACTCATGAATAGAGTGGACAGCTTGAATATGCTAATGCTTCATTGGGCATTTCACAGGTCATTTGCATACAGCTTTAGGACCTCATTGCTTAGGTTTACAGGCATGTAGAGGGACAATGAAGAGATAGAGGCAATGCTCTCTAATGGCAGTTTATGAAAATATATTTTGTTTAGGGGGGTTATTTTGCATGACGGGTTCTCTTTAAGTATCTTTGTCTGGGTCCAGGAGTGCCGGTATGGAAGTGAGGGAGGAGTGAGAAGCCTAATCCAAGGCCAAGAGGATTTTGCATTGAATGATTTGGTCAATCACTTTACTTTCCATCAAATTCTATAGTGTTTTGTTCTATACATTTAGTTTATTAGTACTGTATTTGCATAGACTAGTAGAAAGGTTTCATGAACAATAAGAGACATTGCTGACTATGTATCTCTAGTTCTCAGAGAAGCCACAGCTATAATACAGATTGTTTTGCAGAAGAAGAGCAGACAGCCTGACCTTTAGAGTGACAGCTGCTGTCTGGAAAGTTGTTTACACTTTAGAAACTTGCTGCCATAGAATATTATGGGGACTCAATGTAAGTCTATGGCAGAATGCTTTGTCATTGTTTTTGTGTTAAAATGTAACCAGTCCTCTCTTGGTAGATGGTATATAAGGAGGATAGTCCCGGTCTTTAGCAGTTAGGGTACAGAGCTTGAAGGAGATGACTGCCAGTCTACCAGAGCAACCAGAAGAAGAAGCTGAGATGAGGATACTCTGCCATAGACCCTGAGCTCCAAGCCTGTGACCAGGATACCAGCCTTCTGAGAAAGAGAGGGACAGAGAGCCCAGACCTTCCCTCAGCATTAACCCTTCTTCTGCCAGGGAGGAGATTGGAGAGGTCAGCCCCATGAGTTGATTGTACTGCTTTGTACCAGAATTTCTTCAGTAAAGAAGGAAACTGTTCACTGCAGACTATCTGACTATTGGACTTCACCTTACCCCTTACCATCCCTTCCGGAGAGCAGCAACACACCTTGGGTGACACCTTGACCGTGCCTGGTGGATCCAGCATAGCTTAGAGGCCCTCTAACCTAAACAGGACCTAGCAGGTCTATTTGGGACCCTAAACCAAGTACAGGTCCTAATAGGGTTCCAAATCTACCTTTTTAAAGTCTGCACATGGAGAAAACTGAAAAAAAACTAGATTATTATTTTTTATTTATATATTTATTATTAATTATTTATTTATAAGTATTTTTTCTGAATGAGAAGGTTTTTTAGTTTTGGATTATTGGAGATTGCATCTAGAGGAAGGTTGAAGTGTGTGACTTGGTTTTGGATCCTTCTGGTTCTAAATAGACATGTGAATGTTATCTCCTCATCTCAGTTGAATGACTGATGTGTGATGTAATGTCCGTGTGGTGTCAGCCGGGGTTCTCCCACAATTGTACCGTCACACATAGGGGGGACTATGAAGTCACAACCTAGTGTAGGTCCTAAATGTAAACTACAATCATGAATATACAGGCGGTCCCCTACTTAAGAACACCTGACTTACATACGACCCCTAGTTACAAACGGACCTCTGGATATTGGTAATTTATTGTACTTTAGCCCCAGGCTACAATATTCAGCTACTGTATAACAGTTATCACAAGTGTCTGTAATGAAGCTTTATTGTTAATCCTGATTCTTATGACAACCCAACATTTTTAAAATCCAATTGTCACAGAGACCAAAAAAATTCTGTCTGGGGTTACAATTATAAAGTACACAGTTCCGACTTACATACAAATTCAGCTTAAGAACAAACCTACAGAATCTTGTATGTAACCCGGGGACTGCCTGTACTCTATATTGTCCAGACACCCATTCTACAAAATAATTGGGAAGTGAAAAAGGTAAAATGACAAAATAAAATATATAAAACCACACAAAAAAAACATGCATAAAAATCATGTAATACTTATAACATAGCACTCAGTTTGTAGTATTAAAGACTGTGCTGAATTTTTCCCAAGCTTTACATAGTGCATGATATATTTCGGCTCCCTGGACTATTTTTCTGGCACAAAATTATAGTCATTTGCTGCAATTTTGTGTAAACAAAATTATGATGTGCTGCAGGAAACAACTCAGACCTCGCTGTAAGTCGTTGCTTACCTGACCTCTGTACTCTATCATTAATTCTCAGCCCAAAAACTAAGCCCTGATAAATAAGAGTCATCTACACACTTTACTTTGTCAACACAACAAGAAACCTGGAATAAAGCGGCATTCCGGATGCTTCCGCTAGTGGTGCAAATGTATCAACTTCAGACTCATTTGGAATAAAGTATAAATTGTGGTGGATTATCTGGATTATATAATGGATTATCTGGATAATCCCAATTGTATCTTAATAGCAGATATAATGGTAACTTCTGTATTAATTATCGGCCCTGGAGAGCTGGAGAGCAACTTTTTGTATGTATAGCCTCCTGTATTAGAGGAGCCAATGAATTTTGGACATTTGTGGAGATTCGAATACTTCTCCTATGCAAACTCAGCATTTATTACTTTATTTTACATTTATTTTGCATCTTTATTATCTTGCATTAATCTATAGGGGCTCATTTACTAAGGGTCCGTGGACCGCACAAACGCTGGATATTCCGACGATTACCATTTTGCACCGCATTTAAAAGGGGATTTTGGCGCCGGCTTTCATGCAACACAAATCGGGGGGGGGGGGGGGGGCAGGTCATCGGACGATCCGACGAATTCGGACTTTGCACGGGATTTCACATTTGAAATTGTTGCGCAAGCCATGCACGAACATGCACCAGGAAGAAGAAAGTGAAATCCGGCGGACCTGAGCGGTTAGCAAGACATGCAGGATATCAGGCGCAGGATCTACGTGGATCGTGGCACAGTACATCATCGACGGAGAGTCCGGATCAGGGATTGAGACTTGGACGGGTAAGTAAATGTGCCCCATAGTGTTATGTACATTCTGTTTATTTTTACTGTATCTGTATAGACTAGTAGAAAGAAATTGTTTTGCAGAACAAAAACAGACTTGTTTACCAGACAAGCAGACAGCCTGACCTTTAAAATGACAGGTGCTGTCTGGAAAGTTGTTTACACTTTAGAAACTTGCTGCTATAGAATTTGGGATCTCAATGTAAGTCTATTGGAGAACGCTTTGTCATTGTTTTTGTGCTGAAATGTAACCTGGTAGAAGGTATATAAGGAGGATAGTCCCAGTCTTTAGTGTCTGCAGTTAGAGAACAGAGCTTGGAGAAGACTGTCAGTCAACCTGAACAACCAGAAGAGGAAGCTGAGACTAGGATACTCTGCAATAGACCCTGGGCTCTTGTGACAAGGGTACCAGACTTCTGAGACAGAGAGGGACAGATAGCCCAGGGCTATCCTCAGCATTAACCCTTCTGCTGCCAGGAAGGAGATTGGAGATGTCAAACCTTTGAGTTGCTTGTATTGCTTTGTAACTGAATTTCACCAGTAAAGAAGGAAACTGTTCACTGTGGACCCTGTGGACTTATTTCCCATTAGAGTGCACCTCGTTTTACCATCCCTAACAGAGAGCAGAGACATGTGATGACACCTCGTTGGATGCTGATCTTGTAGTTAGTAGCAGCAGGACTGTGAGAAATGCATTTATATTCCTGGATTTTGAGCCCTGTGGCGCACTGGTGTGTGAGATCTTTTCCCTGAACACAGCAGAGCCCCTGTGCGGTGATCTCACACCTCAGTGCACCAAATTGAAGTTGTGTGTTCATCGCATGACCATTATATATTTTTATAACAAGACAGCAAGCAACAAACCTGAAAAATATGATTAATTACAGAAAGTATATTATAAAAAACCATATAACTTAATTCAAATCCATCATGATAAACCAGGGACATTAGGCACCGGGACTGTGGTATCTTCTTATATTTATTATCCATGGCCTCCTTCCTTCTAAAATCAACTTTTTAAATCATTCTAATATACCAGAAGGGCTCTAAGCGGCTCTCCCTTTGTGCTCTAACTTCATAGGCTGTTACACTGTGCAAGGACACTTCCCCCTGCCCAAAGGAACTGGGGAAGGGGGAGGTAGTGTAACAGCCTGTGAAGTCAGAGCAAGAAGGGGCTCGGTTAACATCCCCAGAGCCCATTTGGCTAATTAGCATAATTTTAAAAGTTGATTTTAGAAGGAATGAGGCCATGGATAACAAATATAAGAAGATTACCACAGTCCCGGTGCCTGGATCTATGAGTAATGTCCCTGGTTTATCAGGATGGATTTTGATGTTAGATTTCCCTTCAGTGTCTGTGTGCCATCTCCCCCAGCCTCTCGCTCTCGTCTCCTATTCCTGCGCTGCTATCGTTTCTTTATCCTCATTTCAACCTCTCTTCACAATCCGGCCCAAGTGTTAGAATAGTTGCCTAGGAAGCTGTGGGGAGGCTATACATACAGCCTAGCGGGACTTCATGCGCTCTAACGTAGCGGGGCTTGTAAAAATAGCATATGGCTGGCGCGATTGATAAATGACAGTGCAGTTTAAAGCGAATGCAAATATCAATACATCTGCTGGAAGAAGATGGTTTCTGCCTCCGCACATCTCAGGAGTGTAGAGATTGTCTATAGCGGGCAAAGAAAATGTATCAACACAATAGAGAGAAGGTTATTTCATCTGGGGACAGCTTTGTCTTCAGGGCAGAATGAAGGCAAGAAAAAAAAATACTTAAAAAAACCCATAACATACCACATGCATACGGCCCCTTTAGGACAGGGGGCCCTGGGAACATGCCCAGTTTTCCGCTCCCTAACGCCGGCCCCAGCGGGCAAGGGGGGTTGAAGCTTAGAGCTTTGATCATTATCAAACAACTTAGTCACCTTTCACTTTCATATCATTATCAAATACCATAGTTAGTTTTTTTTTTCTGCTCTTCATCACTCATTATCATTATGGATTTATTGTTTGCCAATGTCCATAGTGAATTCATAAATCATTATTGTCAAATATCATCTTTCATCATTTTGTCATTATCCATGACCATAATGAGTTTCACTGCACCCTCCACCACATGTCACCACCAGCAGTGATATTATTAGCCGATGTTTGTATTAATTTTATAATTTTCATATCTCATTGTCAACCTTTATCCTTGTGTTAATATCAAATATTGTGATTTGTATAACTTCTCACCCCCTTCATTGTTTAT
The DNA here is from genome assembly GCF_040894005.1 of Engystomops pustulosus. Classification (NCBI taxonomy): domain Eukaryota; kingdom Metazoa; phylum Chordata; class Amphibia; order Anura; family Leptodactylidae; genus Engystomops; species Engystomops pustulosus. The sequence continues at coordinate 242,314,440 of NC_092412.1, forward strand.
ATCGTAAGCCAATGTCAAATATCATTATCATCTTTCGTCATTAGGGCCTTTACCAGTATCCCCCCCCCCCCCTTGTTGCCATCACCGTTTCCCGAACTGTTGTTTTGATGAAGGATTAAGCATCTTGTTCAGTACGTAAAGGGTTACCATATAATATTTTGCGCCTTACAGTCCAATCTCATTACATCTGCAAGAAAATGACTGCATCTCCTGCCCACAGAGAACGCACTGCAATTACAGCATAGCCCCAAGGGCAATTTCATTCCAGATTTCATATCATAGGGTAGACACATGAAGGAGTATGTGTGATCTCAGGGGGGCAGGTAGCAGGGGGAGGGGGACAACAGATCTCAGCTGTGATTGCTAGGGATACATTATCAGGTGCAGGTCTTAGAATGACCTATGGAGCAAGACGTTCACATGGGAAAGTGAGTAAATAAAACCAAGGTCCACAATACAGTGTACAGATCGGTGCTGGTTCGACTACACTGTAGCTCCAAGGTTAAAGGGGTTGTCCAAAAGACCTCCCCAATTAGATGAGTAGTAAATGTTGGAGGAAATTATAACCCATATGATATGGATCCTCTATGCCACAGAATAGATTCCACTGCCGAGTAGAGTTGATCGGACCAGAGCGGCAAAGTTCATTAAAAGTGTAGGGTCCGGTTTCTGCTCAAACCCACTGGAGAAAAAGTCGCCAGAGGCATTTCAATTGTGTGGGAACAGCGATCCACCACATCGTTGCTTCCTGAGGACGTCAACAGCAGTGACGATCTTCCCCAAAATGGCAGCTCAAATCATTGCCGGCAGGTAAGTTCTGGCGCACATCCAACCATGGGTAATTTGAATGCCGCTGGTGACTTTGCATTCAAACTGCATTTAAACACTTAACCCCCCAATCGCGGGTGCTACTGGTTTGGGTCCAGGTTCTTTACCTTAACCTGAACAACTTTAAAAAATTTCCATGGGTCTGCTTATCCCTACTTCTGAGTATCAAAGCGACTGCCGGGTATTTACCCTGTAACTCATTGCTGGTACGTCTGAACTAGCAAGTCACTTCTTCTTGGACCAGTCTCCATTTGGTGATAGCCGACCCAAGTGGCTCGAAAAGGGCAAACAAGGACCTGGTCAGTGGGCAAGCCAAAGTTTGGACAGGAGAAGTTCATGTAGAGCTGTACAGCAGCTAGAGGTCCTGACAGGTGGCAGAAATTCAATATGGTAATCCGCCAGAGGTAATAATAAGGCGAGTCGAATGACACAAGCTAGGGCAGGACGCTGGAGATGTTCCTATACATTTCCCAAGCAAAGTTATGTCTTCTGATTCCCCTAATGATAAACTTTACCTATTGGTGTGTTATGACACTTTTCTGTCCAACTCTTGATTTAATTTCTTCCCCAGTGGCTAAACCATACGGGGGGGAATTAGCCCAAGAGAATGAGCCCCACATCACACCAAGGGGTGGACAGAAAGGATGTGAGTTTTCAGCGCTCTCCTCCCTGATTTCCTGCAGGTCCAATGTAATTTCATCCCATCACTGTAGGGCTCCAATGTTTATAGAGAAATCTTCTCCTGTTCCCAAGTGAGAAGGTGCCTTGAATAGGTTGGGAAAGCTACACAGCAATAGATTGGGGGTCATTTACTAAGGGCCCGAATAGCGTTTTTATGTCGTTTTACCCGAATATTACAGTTTTGCGCCGATTTTCCCTGAATTGCCCCGGGATTGTGGCGCACGCGATCGGATTGTGGCGCAACGGAAATCGGGGGCTTGGCCGTCGGAAAACCCGTCAAATTCTGAGAAACCGCCGTATTTTTTTAAAAAAAAAATTTGCCGCTGGACACGCGCTTACCTGCACCCGGCCTGGCTTGGTGTACTTCAGTGCAGTCCGACGAACTTCAGCGCAGCAACGACACCTGGTGGACGTCGGAGGAACTACCTTAGTGAATCGCCGGAAGACCCGAATCCAGAATACGCGCCGCTGGATCGCAAATGGACCGGGTAAGTAAATCTGCCCCATTGGCTCTACAAGGCTCTAGGCAGTGTAACGCTTCTGTACCTAGAATCTGGTGGTCACCTGGCATCTTGCAGTAGTAGGAAGAATCTGGTAGCCATCACGGGGAAAAATGGCCAGTGATGGACCCGCTACTGCAACCAGTGTAACGTACATGGCATATTGTGGATGGGATTTTGGTAAGACTTTATTTTTGAAGATCTCCTTTAAACCTTGGGCACCTTCTTTCTTGACAATTTTGAAAATGTTAGCAAATTTTAGGGCTTCAAATTATGAAAGTGTAAGTTTTTGGGTCCTTATGGGGGTTATCAAGGCCGGATTAAGGGTACCATGGGCCCTGGCCCTACATATGGTACTAGAATCAAGCTTCTTGTGTAATGGAGGGTGTGTCCATTCTCCCTGCTTTAAATATGCAGTTTTAGGAACCTTGGAGGACCTTTAAAGGTCTTGAGATGGCTCTTGAGTGCATGTTTTTTGAGAGCTGAAATAGATGTTTGAAGATTTCATGGGTGAAGGTCCTTGTCAGTATGAAATTTGGTGGTGGTTTAGGTGACCATTGGCCCCCCTAGAAGGCTTGATCTGGGCTACCGCCAAAACTGCCTACATTATAACCCACTAATGGTGGCTATACCCCACGTCAAGGACATGGCAGCAAACCCAATAATTGTGAGATATTCTACATGGATGATGACGGTGTCTACACTATCATTCTACCCTGGTGTAATGCTCTGCAGCACTGCCGCATCATTTTTATACCATACTATTTATGTAATATAAGACTGAAGTGAATTTACATATCCCCTCTTATATATATCCCCGTAAAATCATAATTACCTTCGGAAAATTTGATTCTCTCTGCAAGTAAAAAAATCTGAAAGCTACAAATAAAGGTCTGATCATAAACTTTATATATAATGAACTTTGAGCAGCCTGCATTCCCGCTCGCTGCCAAATTAATCTATCATGTACAATTCAATATACACTTCACTGGTTTGCACATTTAGACCCAAATGCCTTAACTTTTACAGCAGAATTCAGGCTGAGCATTTCTTAATGGGATGTCGCGGTCCGCTGCGCCCGGGAGAAGGAAAGTCATTTTAAAGTCGGGTGAGAGGATCATGATTACATATATTAAATTATAAGAAGATTCCTTTCAACAGGTTCTTGTCAATGATTTTACAAAGCCAGACTCACTGCTGGATGACAGAGATGTCTCCGAGGACTAATGAAAAGACATTTAGAGAAGCAAATACAACGCTCAAAATAGACCAAAAAATTAGGACCGAGGTCAGTGCATAATATAGATACACTGGGGGTCATTTACTAAGGGCCCAATTCGCGTTTTCCCGACGTGTTACCCGAATATTTCCGATTTGCGGCGATTCTCCTTGAATTGCCCCGGGATTTTGGCGCACGCGATCGGATTGTGGCGCATCAGCGCTGGCATGCACACGACGGAAATCGGGGGGCGTGGCCGAACGGAAACCCGACGGATTCGGAAAAACCGCCGCATTTACCTTCACTCAGCCCGGCTCGGTGAACTCCAGCGCGTTCCGATGCTTTTCAGCGCAGCAGCGCCACCTGGTGGACGGCAGAGGAACTACCTTAATAAATCCCGGCCGGACCCGAATCCAGTGCAGTGACGCGCCGCTAGATGGCTAATGGACCGGGTGATTAAATACCATGAACAGTCAGACTGAAATGCGATCTACGGACCCTCAGTAAATAAGCCCCATTGTGGTGGCTCAGCATCTCTACTATAGGATCTATCTTAAGTGAGCAAGCCGTGAACATCCACAACCACCTTTCCCATATGTGGTTGCTGTAATGTATCATAGGATCTTGGTGTTATGATGAACACCAATTTTTTGGCTACTGGTCGCCTAGGTAGCAGGCACTCGACTGCCAATCAGTTGAGTAGTCACATCGTGTACACAGGCTCATTGGCTGGAGTGGTCAGATGCCTGCCGTGGCACAACAGCACAAAGTTTAGTGCTCCTGTGTGTGTGGGGGATATTGGGGGAAGTCTACTTTTGGGACCTAAAGACAGTGAGCCCTGAACCACCAAAGGCCCTCACAGGTATGCTCGGTGGTATGGAGCAACTATATTGCTATACCTCGATACACCAAATATTCTATTCAAAAACACAGATACAAGGACAAAACAATACAAACAGATAAATGAAGTCAACAAAGCTGGGTCACAACAGAAAGGGCAGCACAGTACAAAAACACTAGACAGGAGAGTGGTCAGAATAGCAAGCCAAAGGCAGGATACCGGAAATCAAAGATACAAATCACAAAGAAGTTATGGAGCTGATAACAAAGCTTATTTAACTGGCAGTGAATGGCCTGAAAGGGTAGGCAGGACTAATATATGATCTAAAAGTGATTGAGCCAGAAATCCAGACCGCACAGAGAGCAAGTGAGGAGTGTGAAGCTGTCCATCATGCAGGTTAACTACCACTAGACCACAACTAAGCTAAAGGGGAGAAACAGTTGTGATGCTTAATCAATCAAAAAAGCACAGGAAATAAAACTCATGTTCACACTACAGAATACAAGCAAGTCACAGAAAGAAATCAGCGCCTCCTTGGTCCCACAACATGGACTGAGGATGATGTTGACACAGGTTGTTAGAGGTACTAAGAACAAAAAGGCAAAATTTCAACCTAAAATGGATAGTGGATGTATTTCAATATGAGAACACACTCTAAAGTTTTAGCATTAGTCTTGGCTTGTTTTCCCATATAAGGCCACAGCCATCACAATTATATCGTAGACATTTACTTTATATAATGGAAAGCAGCAAAAAGCAAAATGGACACAATGACATCCAAAAAGAATTATTTTCAGTTCAGTTTATACTGGTAGCAAAATAATATCTACTGCCATCTGAAAATCTAACTTCTTCATGGAAACTCAACAAACCCTAATAATATAACTACAGCGCACTGGAAACGGAAAAATCAATTTGGAAAAACACAGAGATGGAAGTCTCCAAAGAGCCACATTTGAAATCATTAAAATGTTTTCTCCTTCCACAAAAACATGTACAATTAAATCTATCATCCATGAAAGTACATTTGTCAATCAATTCCTACAAAAACATATTTTCCGCCAGTGGTCTCGAGCAGAGGTAGAATCGAAAGCTGCAGAAATTTTATCTTTATTTTACCAGTCTGTTAGCTAACATTTTGCAGGAAAAAGTGTAAGTTTTGGCCAAAAATTTGGTTTTTACACAGAAAGAACAATAAGCTATCAAAGATAGTCCTCATACATGTGATAAGGGGGAGCTATCTGGTTGTGAAATTCTTGAGAAAGTACCAAAGAATTTGCTGGAGTTTGGGTCAACTCCTAAAATTTATAGGTCTAGTGATAGAGATACATATTTTGACTCTTTGGGGGATATTTATCATATGACAGCGCTCGTGCTTCCGCCTCTTGATGTATCGGGCAGGTTGTTGCCCAGCGTCTTTTCTATGACACATGTGAAAAGTCTCTGGGAGCAGCAAGTGTGCCGGTATGGGGACAGTAACATCCCGCTACGGTCCACTCCCGGTCGCCCACGCCCCTCCTTCACACCCCACTGGCGTGAAGGAGGCAGAATGGGGCAAATAATCGCAAGTGCTAGCAATAAACTGGCATTTGACGTGGCGCAGAGGTCCTGATAAATATGCCCCTTTGACTCTCGACTCTTGAGCATGGGCAATTATCACTGGAGAAGGTCACGAAAACAAAAACACATGATCATCTCTTTTCCAGCTTTTATGGAAAATCCCGGGGGGTGGGGCATAGGAGACTAAAAAGTTTCTTCCTCTTCTCCAGCTACGCATTCTTTGGTCAAACTGTTGCCACTCCCTGGTGTGCTGAAAGTGTTAGCGGTCACATGACCAACCAGGAACGGTAACAATAAGTGAAGTCAACAGTCCTGCTTTCGTGACCCCCAACTCTTCTACCGCAAGCGGAAGTGACAACAGTCAGACTACAGGACACTTCAAAACAACGGGGTGGTAAAGAAGGGTTAGTATTTTTTTTTTCTGTCCCATTTGCCCACAATTTCCAGGTTTTCCCGAATTCCTGGGAGTTTTGGCAGGGAATAAGCAAAGGAGCTGGCAATGATGACAGACTGCATAAAGAAATGTACCCCTAATATAATAGAAAATGAGACATGCTGTGAGTGCTTATTTCCATGAGTACAATAATCCTGCCCATGGAAGACCATTTAATAGAGAATGGAAAAAAAAGAATAGCTTTAAAACATTTAGTAAGCCAAATACAGTAGTAGATTATAATTTAGGAATTTTGTACAATAGTCCCGGCCCATGTCTTCTAGAGGGCTCATGGCCACCCAAACCACCCAACAAATTTTTGTACCAAGAAGGTCCTTCACCCATTAAATCTTCATAAAACTGTCCCTGCTCTCAATACACACTCACACAAGAGCCATTTCAGGACTTTTGAAGGCCCTCGAAGGGTCTCGAAAACCGGAGAGTGAAAGGAGGCAGAAGGGACACATCCTCCATCCCCAAGAAGCTGATTCTAGCACCAGATGTAGAAAGTGATTCCTGACTTTTAGGGGCCATAAGATTCATACATCCCAGGGCCCATGGCAGTCTTAATCTGCTTCTGGATAAATATACCAGAAACCAGTGTAAATTGTAACACTTTCCGCTATCCTTGCACCTTATTAAATCTTTGTTATTGTTATTTAGGTGTAAAAAGGCATCTAGACCCTTCTTGAAGCTTTATTATGATTGCCTGGTTTACCTCCAATAAAAACTATTGAACAAAAATCTGTGTTTTGCACCTCGTTTGACATGGGGTGCAGCCATGGCCTAAACTGTTCCTTTGTGCGCCAAAACTTTTTGCAAAGAGAGGTTGTGTAAAGTTTGGCAGAAATGTAGAACCCAATGAGTAGAACATTAGAGAAGATACTGTCATGCAGCTCGGAAGAAGCCGATGACGGGATGGTCGGACATCGTTGATGGAGTCGATTTAGCTGGAAAAACAGCAGCTGCTGCATCAACAGTTCTATCTGTTTATACAATTCTAATTGTTATCCGATTGCTATTAAAAGGAAAAGTTTGGAATCTCATTTCATTGTCGTCGTGTTAAATTCTTCACGCCAGCTGTGGATTACTCGGCTCAACTGTGCAAATAAAAGCAGAGGCGCAGCAAATGTGCGAAATTACCCGCTAAATGTTTTCATTTTCTTAATGTTTGGACAGCAACAGAACCACCCGAATATCCAGATATTTGAGTATGGAAAGAATTACTGGAGACTGGATTGAAGGCCGGAGCGTGCATCCTCCGTTGTATCTGCTGACAGGATGCAGATTTATTCGTCCGTGTCACAACAGGATGCGGAGCAGCCGATCCCTGACATTGTCTGTCATCAGCTTCATAAAAAGGTTTTCTGTAGGAATGTGGGTGGTGGAGATGGATTAAATGTGACTTCAATGGAGTAACAAGAGCACATGCACCAACCTGAACCCATCTACAGCAGATATCAGAGAAACATCATTGCAGTTTTAAAGTGTATGTATATATATATATATATATATATATATATATATATATATATATATATATACATCCAAATCTTTTTTATATGTTAGAAGTAGACTATATGGGGCACATTTACTAAGGGTCCGCACACCGCATTTCCGTTGGGTTTCCCGACTATTTCCGATTTGCACCACATTTAACAGGGGTTTTTGGCGCACGCGATCGGATTTTGGCGCAATTGTGCTTTCACGCGACACAAATTGGGGGGCGTGGCCAGCGGACATCCCGACTGATTCGGACTGAGCGTGGGATTTAAAATTCAAATTGTGTCGCAAGACCAACACTCACATACACCGGGAAGAAGAAGGTGAACTCTGTCGGACCTGAGCAGGGAAGTGACACATGCAGGATATCGGGCGCACGATCTTAGTGAATCGCGCCAGACTTCATCCTCGTTGGACAATGCACTTTGAGGATCACGACAGGACCGGGTAAGTAAATGTGCCCCATTATGTGCAGTTATGACCATAAATATAACAGTAACCAGTTTACTGAAACATATTCAAGTTATAGTTACATAATGGACATCAACATAAAGTCCAGGCTTTGAGCTTTCATTTGAGGCCATCCACATTAAAACTAGAACCTCCTTTTGTGCCACCCTGTTTAAAAGGGCCAAAAATGATTGAACAATTGACTTGATCTTGCGACACAATTTGAAAGTTAAATCCGGCGCTCAGTCCGAATCAGTTGGATCATCCGATGGCCCGCCCCCACCCATTTCTGTCGCAGCATAAAAGCCAGTGCAGCCGCGCCACAATTCGATCGCGTGAAACGCAAATCCCAAAAACGTCGGAAAAAACTACAAAAGTGCCGCCGGAGAGCCTTAGTAAATAAGCACCAAAGTCTGTTTCATGTGCCGGTGTGGGCAATTCCTTCATTATATCATTCTCAATTAAGCAAATAAAATACCTGGGAGTTGATTTGAGGTGTGGTGCATTTGGAAGATTTTGCTGTAAAGAAAACCTGCAGTAAAAGGATCTCTTCATGTAGGTGAAACAAGCCATTCTTAATCATCGAGAGCAGAAAAAAAAAACATCCAAGAAATTGCTACAATATTAGGAGTGACAAAATCTACAGTTTGGCAGGTACATCCTGAGAAAGAAATCACTGGTGAACTCATCACCAGAATCACTGGTTATTAGTGGCTGCCCTAGAAGAAGTTCCTGAGGAACAATGTTCCTTTTATTATAACTCTATAATAGAGTTGGGGACGAGTGGGACCGCTGGTGCTACAGGTGGGGGATTCATACATTAAAATACAAACTCCCCTGAGGCGCTTGGGTGATGTTGCTTGAACGTCCCAGGGTAAGTAGCCTACTTTTTTATAACTCCACAATCACGGCACATACAGTTATAATAAAAGAACACCTCAGGAACTTCTTATTAGGACACATCTACCATCAGTAAGCGGTACCACTGATACCCCCAAGTCTTTTTCAACAGCAGTTTTAACAAGTAATTTACTTTTTAGAACATAATTGTACTTTTTGTTTCCATAGCCCAAGTGCATAACCTTACATTTATCTACATTAAACCTCATCAGTTAGCATAGTGGGTTCTTGCAGGGTGAGTTTGCCACCGAATACCCAGTCTGACAGCTTGCGCCAAGTCCGGTTGTGGTTTTGCTGTTTGCTGAAGAGGTAGCTGACAATAATTAACTTAATCCACACAAATGAAAATTCACAGCATATGCCATTGGTTTTTGTATTATAGAGGTATAATTCTGTATTCTTCACTCGACACAAATTTCTGCACTGGAGGGGGGCGTTTCGGTGCTCAGTCGGACCATGCACCAGATTTATCGAGCAACATCCGACAGAAGTGTGATGCACTCCCCATGTTGAAGGTGCACCAAAAAAAAAAGTTGGTGCACTCTGTCGGAGCAGTGCAGGGGGCGCCAGATTCATGAAAAATGGGCTCCACAAATCCTGAATCTGGCGCCCCTTGCAAACTACACAGGCAAACTGCACATAGTACACACTGCACTGTTCTTAGTAAATGTGCCCCAATATCTTCCAAATATGATGCCGAGGCTGGAATGGCCAATTAGAGACCAGGGGATCATCGGATGCTTCAAGGCTCATTATGACACATAATAATAGACCTCAAGGTCCATCAAAATCCAGATTTTTATAGGCGATACTTTACATCCAACATGCAGGTTCATCATGGATGGAGGGCGCAGAAGCTACTGGGGCGTGTACTAGTCTAACTGGGCAGGGCCGGATTAAGGGTGGTGGGGGCCCCTGGGCGCAAACTGGTGGGGGCCCTTCCAACAATGATTTTGGAGGTCAGTAGCCTGACAGCCCCCCTGTAGTATATAGCCTGCCAGCCCCCCTGTAGTATATAGCCTGCCAGCCCTCTGTAGTATATAGCCTGCAAGCCCTCTGTAGTATGTAGCCTGCAAGCCTCCTGTAGTATATTGAGTGCCAGCTCCCTGTAGTATGTAGCCTGCCAGCCCCCTGTAGTATAAAGCCACCAGACCCCTGTAGTATAAAGCCACCAGACCCCTGTAGACTATAGCTGCCAGTCCCCTGTAGAAAATGGCGATCTTGGCGATCTCCCCCAGCGAAGGCAGCGGTGTCTCACTGACATAGCTGATATCCTAGACCCCTATGTGCATTGCGAGTGGCCACCGGCCGCTGCGCATTGTGCACAGAGACACAGAGCTGAGCTAAGTCGCTGACTGTCCGAAACTGGTGGTGGCCCCTTAAAAAGTGAAAGTGGTGGGGGCCCCGGGGCTTGAGCCCCATGAGCCCCTCCTTTAATCCGGCCCTGTAACCGGGTACTGGGGGCAAAGGCTACTCCACGCCTCAGTAGCCTCTGCAGTTAATTTACATATTACTGAAATACATTTTTAACACATTAGGTTAGTTTCTAGTATTATTAAATTACAGCTTTGGGCAGAGGCCGGCAGGAGGAATCTACCATCAGATCCACTTCTGATAAAGTATTTGGATGCAAAGTCAGGGCCATTCAACATAGTGAGGCCGAGCTGCAGCTTTAGGCCCTCAGAGCCGTCATACAGCCACCATCTACACCACCACCAAACAATAACCCTCAGCTCAGATATATCCTAAGCTGTCACTTTGCTGATAATTGTAATTTCTCAGCCAAGACAAATACTTTTACTTCCTGCCCCCTGAGAATGTATTAAAAATAAATTGCATTAAGTCGTATAAGAAAGTGTGTGAGTTGTCACGGGGGGAGAGAGGCTTTTATTCACCTGCTCCGCCGTAATGTTCTGCCTTTTAAACTTTAATAACGCTGAGTGAGCACTAAGACATTAAAACGCTGCTCCTAATGGAGGATCTCGAGCGGCATCCGAAAACATTACCTTATTTATTCCTAATGGCAGGAACCTACAGTAACGGAAGAGAGGAAAACAACAACATAAAAAGCTGGAGAATAAAACAAACCTCTTCTATTCCGATTCTTTCAATGAGTCTTTGTTTGGCTTTAGATGTAAAATAATGGAGAGAATTCCGTGTCTAACGGCACTGAAATGCAGAAGACGAAAATTCCTGCCATAGAATTTTTTTTTATTTTAGGAAAAAAGAAAAAAAAAATTCTTTTCACGAACTCCATTCACAATTTCCTTTCCGGGCATCACATCACCAATTCTGGATACCAAGATCTGTCGGATGGGTGGTGTTAGGCGTTAACCTGTCTGCCCTGGCATAAGACCACCCATCTGACAATATAATACCTAATAAGTATATCCTGTACCAGATTGGTGCTCCTGGCCTGGGGCAGGCAGCCTGGCTCCGCCCATCAGAAAGTAGAGAGCTGAAAATTATTGTCCAGCCCCTCACATGAAAAGTCAAGTTTTCATGTGATAATTCATTTGTTTATTTAAAAAAAAATATATAAACTTTTTTATTTTAATTTTTAAATTTGCACAAGATACATTTCCAATGGTGAAGAACAGGGGTACCCACCCAAATAAAAAGAGGGTACAAAGGGGTCACAATGGGGCACATTTACTAAGGGTCCGTGGACTGCTGTTCCGTCGGGTTTTCCGACTATTTCCGATTTGCACAGCATTTAAAAGGGGATTGTGTCGTACGTGATCGGATTTTGGCGTAATCGCGCCGACTTTCATGCAACACAAATCGGGGGGCGTGTCTGTCGGACAACCAGACTGATTTGGACTGAGCGCGGGATTTAAAATTCAAATTGTGTCGCAAGACATGCACTTACATGCACCAGGAAGAAGAAGGTGAACTCCGTCGGACCTCAGCGGGGAAGCGACACATGCAGGAAACCGGGCACATGATCTTGGTACATCGCACCGGACTTCATCCTGGTCGGACAGTCCGGATCGGGGATCGCGACAAGACCGGGTAAGTAAATGTGCCCGAATGTATCTCATACTCTCCACTGCTTATAGCCAAGAAATCAGCGATAGAGAGAAGGACATTGTCATGAATGGAGCCTGAAACAACAGACAGCGGAGACGCGGGGACTGAAGGCTTTCGTGGCTGATGGCAGACGGATTTCATGCCCTGTGATGCCCACACAATAATGATGTCTTTAGGGATTTCCTCAGAAGCTCTCCGCTGCAGGATGTCTGCTGTCTTGAGATAGGCCGAGCGCGGCTCAGACTTGGCTGCACTCACCATCTCCTCTAATAGGATATTTTATTTGAAGTAAAGTTCACTGAACATCAAGCGCGGCGGCGGCACCATGTCACATATCCCCACCGCGCACATCTTGCATTTAACTCTGGAAAGTGTTACTGGCATCACTAAAACAAAGGCGGATTTGTTCCAAGGCATTCGGCAAGAATACAGATTGCTAAACTACGATACGGATGTAGCAGAGCAGAGCCGGTCACACGAAGAATCTCCAAAGATGAAGAGCTGGGGGTCAGTTCACGTAAACCGGTGACAACCATTTTCTGCCTGTAAAATCTGCTAGGGCTACATTCACACGACATGTGCCGGCCGTTCTGTAGTACGGGAGGGATACGCCGGTGCCTGAGAGAGGAGGAGGGGGTGAGCACTGCTGACTCCCGTCCCTCTCCATAGCGATGTATAACGCATGGCGCCGTATTCCGGGGAAAGATAGGACATGTCCTATTTTCTCCCATCTATGGGACGGTAAGGTGCCGCTCCCGTATGGCGCCGTGCGCCCATTGCCATCTATAGGAGGTGCATATATATGGCATATAAAAGTCGGACGTAAATACGTCCCCCATACGGCTGTGCGAATATAGCCTAACATAAATTAAGAAACACAGGTCAAAAATCTAAGGGATAACAAGCTGATCTGTGAAGGTCCGATTGCTGGGACCTCCACCTATCACAAAAACTGGACCCCAAGCAATCTGGAGAGTGGGGGTCCTATACTGGTCTAAGAAGTGGAGCGGAAGGATTTTGTCAGGAATGTCAGATATTGGTAAACACAGGAATGTGATATCTCCTTCACTGTCTATGTGAATGCCAGAGATACCTGAGTGCTGTGCTCAGCAGTTTCCGACACTCCTATAGTATTGAATGGAATTGCAGGACCCATGCTCAACCCATAAGTGAGAACGAGTCACCAAATAGCTTGTTATCCACTAATGTGTGGATAACTTACCTCTATTCAATCCCATATTGCCATTCGGATCACTGTTATGCTCCAGTTCCGGGTGCCCCCCAACAAGCATGAAATACTAGCTCATAGTGATAGGTCATTCAGGAACGAGCCAGCACAAAGAGCCGGCTCATTCGCGTGAATGATGTGAGCCGATGACTCACTAAACCCCGCCCTAAACGGCTCACAGCTCCCCCTTTAACCTGATAAAATCGGGTTAAAAGTGGAGTGAAGTGGAGTGACTGGCCTGCGGCTCCCTATTATATATTTAATATGGAGCTGTTCAGGAGCCAAAAGAGCCGGCTCTTCTTAGTGAGCGGAGCCTAATGAGCCAACTCACTAAGAAGATTAGTAATATTTTATTATGTAAAAGGGATATTGGCAGCTGAAATTGACCCAATAAAACACTAGCAGTATGTTGTGAAGCAGATTAACACCTTTCCAGACCATGGTTCTTTTATGGCCCAGTGCGGTGGCATCACATAGGAAATCAGATTTGTGAATTGGTTGTATAAAGTCAAGGGGGAGATTTATCATCAAGTTTTTGAGGTAAAACTGGTCTAGTTGCCCATGGAAACCAATCAGAGCTCAGCTTTCATTTTATAAACGGCTGAGGGAAAATTAAAGCTGAGCTCTGATTGGTTGCCATGGACAACTTAAACAGTTCTGCTCTAAGAGACTTATAATAAATCTCCCCCATGGAGACAAAGGGGTTAATGTATCATACGCCTCTGCTTTCGCACAGCCTGATACATTGAGAAGCCGAAGACGGTATACGACAGGGTACTGCACAGCGCTAATAGAAACTGTGCTGGCCCACTCCCCACCGGCCATGCCCACCACTCGGCCGGTAGGTCCTCCCTTCACGCCCCCACTGGTGGCATGGGGGAAAATATCCGCAAGTGCTAGCAATAAGATAACATTTGTAATTATTTCAGGGCTTCTGATTATTTCAGGCCCTGATAAATATCCCCCCAGAGAGTTTAGCACAGAAGTCCAGCTCTCCTCACCTTAGAATGTCCCCTCCACTGTGATTGACATCATGTGCCAGACTTCTGAAGAGAAGGTTAGTGATGTCCCTGGATTCAAGGCCCTCAATTACAGTGAAAAGAAAATTTGAACCAGGGAGAGCGTAACTTCAGTGCTGAGCTCTCCACCTTCATGGCTTTATACAACTAATTCACAGCTCACTTCAAAGTTTGATTTCCTCTATGATGCAACGACACTGGGCCATGAAAGAAACTTGATCCGGAAGGTCTGAAACTGCTTGACAACAGGTTTATTAGGTACATTCTTGCTGACAGGTTCCCCAAGTTTCCTATAACAAACAAATATCCTTAAAAGGGAACCTGTCATCAGCAGCCCTTTTTCCGGCTTCCCCATGTCCCCAAAGAGAATAGTGTACACATTGCCAAAGTGCTTTTATAAGAAAACTGAAAGAAAAGGTATATGAAAGGTTACCTTTGTGTCCCATGGGAGTGTCTAATGAGGAGCCGCCCCTCTCGTGAAACCACTCCATCATGCATCTATTCCAAATTTTAACCCCTTAACGACCTGACCCTCTTTGCCGGCGGCGATCAACGGGATAAAACCCGTCATCCCTGGCACCGATCATGGGTGTTACCAGTAAGGCAATATGCAGCAAAGACTTATCGACTATGGATAGGGCTCATCTGCTGAGCCCTCTCCATGTACCCGCGCCCGACTTGCGGTCTACTATTACGGCGCGCGTCGTTAAGGGGTTAAAAAAGCCAATATTAAAATTGAAGCATGATGGAGCCGTTTCCCAAAGGTGGGGGAACTTCTGGCCACTCCCATGGGACACAGCTCTGCAGAGAGGAAGGTAAACTTTCATCTAACTTTTGTTTTTATCAGAAAAAGCCAGTTTTATTATAAAAACACTTTGGCAATGTGCACACTATTCTCTATGGGGCCATGGGGGAGCCAGAAAAAAGGCTCCTGATGACAGATTCCCTTTAAGACACAGGAGCAACTTGATAATGTTGTCCCACAGGGCAAATCTACTAGGGTGTCATTAATCTGTCATATATAATGGTGATGTCTTCTGGTTAAAGGTGAACATGACAACACAAATTCACATCTTTCACCAGACAGAAGTGAGGATTCAGGGAAGAGGGAGGGAGAGGGGGGGGGGATGTTTTACCCTTCTTCAGGGTCTGCTAGGGGATGTCATGTTCTGGTGTGGTCCTGCCCCAGCACATGTAAGTCACGGTGTGTATATTTGTGAATTAATATATGTGTTTGTAGTTTTTATTGTATTGTTGTGCAAAAACGTTTGTCACATTCCTAGAAAAAATAAAAAATTCTTGAAAACATTTTGGGGGTCATTTACTAAGGGCCCGATTCGCGTTTTCCCGACGTGTTACCCGAATATGTCCGATTTGCACCGACATTCCCTGTATTGCCCCGGGATTTTGGCGCATGCGATGGGATTGTGGCGCATCGGCGCCGGCATGCACACGACGGAAATCGGGGGGGCGTGGCCAAACAAAAACCCGACGGATTCGGAAAAACCGCCGCATTTAAAAAAAAAAAAGTGTGGCTTGGGACGCGCTTACCTTCACTTGGTCCGGCCTGGTGAATTGCAGTGCGTTCCGATGCTTTTCAGTGCAGCAGCGCCAAATGGTGGACGGCGGAGGAACTACCTTAGTGAATCCCGGCCGGACCCGAATCCACCGCAGAGAACGCGCCGCTGGATCGCGAACGGACCTGGTAAGTAAATCTGCCCCTTTGTCTAAAAAAGTGATTTTCTGAGACACTTTATAAATTTAAATAAGGGCAGATAATATTATAAAATAATGCATCCGTTTATGCTCCAATGCCATTAGGAGTCAGGACTGCAGCCACAGAGTGCCCCATTACCCCACGTAACTACTGGACTCATGTGCAATCACGTGTGGTAGTAAGGCTCAGCCTCCATGCTGTTACTTTATTAATTCCCCTTCCTTTTCCATCTGCATTTTGAGAGGGATCTCAAGAATTCTGCTCAATATGTTTTACATTATATACAGGCAGTCCCCGGGTTACATACAAGATAGGGTCTGTAGGTTTGTTCTTAAGTTGAGTTTGTATGTAAGTCGGAACTGTATATATTATCATTGTAATCCCAGCCAGAACTTTTTTGGTCTTTGTGACAATTGGATTTTAAAAATGTTGGGTTGTCATAAGAATCAGGAGTAACACTAAAGCTTCATTGCAGATACATTTGATAACTGTTATGGCTGATTATTGTAGCCTAGGACTAAAGTACTATAAATTACCAATATCCAGAGGTCCGTTTGTAACTATGGGTCGTATGTAAGTCGAGTGTTCTTAAGTAGGGGACCTCCTGTATATATAAAAATACAATAAAATACAATAACATATGAAAAGAAAAAAATTAGGCAAAACTCACGAGAGGACATTCCCGATGTAGGCGTAATAGGAACAGCAGTAAGGAGGCGTCCCATCGCAGCAGTAGGATTTGCAGTCCACTCCGCAGTGTGCAAGGCAGGATTCTAGATGAAGGATCAGATACACACAGGGTAAGGGAATCGGAATCACTTTTTGTTTGATTTTTTTTGTTGGATACTGTTTTTTTTTCACAATTCTTGTGATTACATGGTCATTGATTATGTGATTACGCATCAACTTTATCAGATCCCACTCCTTCCATCTCCAGGGTACTTTACTACAAATGCCCAATAATGCCCAATATAACATGGCTCAGGTACTGGAGAGGAGCATCCCCACCTTCATACTTTTTGACTAGAAGACTTATACTTCTTGATCACATGTATATTAAGAACTTCATGTTTTATATAAGGCTGAGAATCTTAGATCAACATAACATACTTGGATGTTCTTCCATCAAGTTTTTGCCCAAGGGGCTTCCACCGGCCTTGATCCGGCTCTGCACTCATTGTCCCACATTTATCAAAACTAGTGTAGTCTGCACTATGTGTAGTTTGCCTGTGTAGCATGCAGGGGCGCAAGATTAATCAAAACTGGTGCTCGTTCTTCATGAATCTGGTGCCCTCTGCACTGCTCTGGAAGTGGGCACAGTTTTCTTTTGGTCAGTAATAAATGTGGCGCAAACTCTGACTAAGCAGTTACAGCCCCTTTAGGTGCACAGAAGGGTCAATCGGGCCACCCCCTTCACTGATCAAATGGTGGGAAATTGGTTTTAAACACTTGTCTATTCCCATCAAACTTCTAGCACACAAGGGATCAAAAATAGGATCTACCTAGTATATGGTCAAGTATAGCTTCCATGGTTTTTCCATATGTTCATTGACTTGTTTATGACCAAGTATCTCCTCAGGACAATGTTTTGAGGGACCTGGTAGGACCATCTATTATGCAGGTGACACATTGTGGATTCCTTTATTATAAATGGATGGACTGAAGTAGAGTTTAGGAAGCCATACAAATTGGAAGAATGTGGGTCAAACCTTCTGCTTCTGATTAAGTTGACATATGCGTATGGGGGTTTCCAAACTTCTCTAATACCGAAGGTTTGGGAAAAAAAAGGGTTGGGTGAGGAGCCTCTTGCTGAACATTTGGACCTAGATTGGTTTATTTCCCTGGCTTTTCCATTTCCATAGGGTCATTGACTTGTTTATGACCATGTCCCTGCTTGAACATTTGAACCTAGGTTGGTGGTTTTTCATGGTTTTTCCATATGTTCATTGACTTGTTTATGACCATGTCCCCAGAGTCGGACTGGCCCACCAGAGTACTAGAGGATCCTCCGGTGGGCCCTGGCTCAACCCAATACTGAACCCAGAGGTCCATCAGAAAACATCACAATTTGGAGGCTGCTAGAGTATCTTTCCTGGGGGATGATGAAGAGTGGGCCCCCATTTTGACTTTCTCTGGTGGGCCTAAGGAAACCTAGTCCGACACTGCATGTCCCTGAGTATCTCCTTAGGACAATGTTTTGAGGGACATGGTAGGTCCATCTATTATGCAGGTGACACATTGTGGATTCCTTTATTATAAAGTAGAAGTAGAATTTAGGAAGTCATACAAATTGGAAGAACGTGGGTCATACCTTCTGCTTTCGTTTGAATTGGAAAATGCTTATGGGGGTTTCCCAACTTTCTCTCATACGTTGAGGACAAAAGGGTTGTGTGTGTTGGATTTTTTGGTTATAAGGACAGTTGACTGTAGAGGTGGCACCACCTTATCCTCATCCTCCCTTTGTCGGAACATGGTCGGCCATGTGAAGAATGAATGACTATTGGAAACTAAAGGAGTAACTAATGAAGAAACGTGTTCAGGCTTTGCTTGTTTTTGCACAATCTACAGCAGTTTCTATTATAACTTTACCGGTTGATATTTTGATAAAAAAGATGATAAATAGAGAAAAGCAGAGTCCACTGCAGCAGAGCAGGACTAATTTAATGGATTGTGCTCAGTAATGCTGTTATCTCCTCCAGTAATCCCATTGAGGACTGATTTCCACTATTTATATTCTCAGATGAGGCAGACAAGTAAATTGTCCGATGATTTGTCTCTACTGGAAAGAAATAGGATTATGAGGAGAAAAAATGTCTCTTTGCTTCTGAAAAACAGAATTCAGATACACAGAAGAATATGGAAATGTGTGAGAAAGGAGATGATCTGCTGAGCGCATGGACCTGAGGGATATAGTGTGGAGACTGGGGGTCCTTGGGTTAACCAGAACATACTATTAGTAGGACCACCCTCTATCTATACAGAATATGTGAACCTCCGCTGTGAATTGCATTGTAATCTTTTAAATTATCATTGTCCTTAAAGGAAACCTACCACCTCGGATCTACCTACAGCTTCAGCTAATCTATAGTAGGATAGCCTTTGTTTTTGCTAATCCTTCAGTCCTCCGTATCTTTTATCATTTTCAATTGCTCTAATATGCAAATGTACCAAAGAGGCTACAGGGGTGTGGAATAGCCGGAGCTGAGGCTACACGACGCGGCTACTCCAGTAGTCTCATGCGATCCGCCTACCAAGCCATCTTCAGCGCCCAGATCCTCATAGCTGTGCGCACCCATCCGAGCAGCTGGGGTTCTGTGCATGTGCAGAGCAAAGGTCAGCGGCTGCAGGGTCTTGATTCCGAAGACGGACCTCCTGCGCTACGAGGTGCTGAAGATGGCTTGGTAGGTGGTAGGTGAAAGTAGCTGCGCATGCATTTGGTTATATAGAGGTGAATAGAACAAAAGAGCGCATGTGTGACTAGCTACTGTATTTTTTGGGGGGGTACAAAGGACTCTCATTCTCATGATTTGTGAGGGTCTTATCACTAAAATAAGATATTGGGGCACATTTACTTACCCGGTCCCTCGGAGTCCCTGCGAGTGCATTGTCTTGTCCCCTTTTAAATCCCTGTCCCAGCGACACAAATCGTCGGGATGTCCGACGAAAGTGCAGTCTGCGGGGCCCTTAGTAAATGAGCCCCAATATCCCTTTTCTACTAACAGTAGCTGCACATTTGATTGTATTTCTCTGACAGAGCCCTAGAGATACAGAGAGGAATAGAGCAGCAGGGGGCCTCTTTTTAGGAGGACAATGAACTTCCATTTTTATCCCAATTGGGAGTCCTAAGGTCCGTTCCACACTTGTGAGTGTGATGCGATGAACTCGCATCACACTCGCAACGCATGCTGCGGGGAACGCTCGGCCTGAACGCTGCACACCGGGAGTGAACTCAGCATGTCAGTTCACTCCCGGTGTGCAGCGTTCGGGCCGTGCGTTCCCGGCAGCATGTGCTGCGAGTGTGATGCGAGTTCATCGCATCACACTCGCAAGTGTGGAACGGGCCTAACACTGATCAGCAAGTAATCCCTAATCCTGCTGATAGGGAATAACTTGCTGTGATGGGAATAGTGTTTTAAAGGACATCTACCAACAGGATGAAGGATTGTAAACCAAGCACATTTACATGCTGGTGTGCGCCCAGGTTCTGTTCTTCTTTTAGCTTCTTAGAACCTTGTTTTTATGTAAAAAAAAAAGTTGTAAAAATTATGCCTGGAGCCCTTTGGGCTCATTTGAATAATTTTTAAAGCCTTTATTTCTTAAAAACCAGGGCATAAGAAGCTATAAGAAGAACAGATCCTACCAGAGGGGGCACACACCTGTATGTCAGTGTGCTTGGTTCACAATCCTTCATCCTGGTGGTAGATGTCCTTGGACATGATGTAATAGGTTCTTAATGAATTATCCCATAGGAAATAGACTCAGGAGACAAGTAATTGGCTTCACATGACTTCTGGTGCCTCTTATTATGTTAGAGTCTGAGCTCAAGGTCAGATACTCGGCTAGAGCTGGTTTTAGCCAGGATCCAGGTCAAGAAGGTCCCATGAGAGGACAACGCTTGGGCAGAAGCTTTCTTTCTCCTGTATGTTTTCTGAAGCTTCACCGCCAGCGTAGTGCAGATACCTGGCACATGGAGGAGCCTGGAGCAGCTGTTGTGGTGACTTCATCTGCAGCCGTTTCCCAAAGGAACTGGGGTGAAAGCAATGTCTCACCTCTTTTCATGCGACTCTGCAAGTCCTCAGAGGGTTCCCAGGTGTTCAGAGCTGCTTATCCAGCTCTGTGCACCTATAACTATAGGCATGAAATGTGACCAGAAATAAATGTAGGGGCAAGGGGGGGGGGTACATCCGGGAACTAGGTCATCATCTGAGACAGGTCCCAACTGGTCAAATATCAAGAAGAAAGACGTCAAGTAGGTGATAACTAAAGAAGGATAAGGATTAACAGAGTATAAAGTGTATCACCACGGCACGGCCACGAAAATGTGTGAATTTTAAGATCCTATTAATGTAGAGCCTGACCGTTCAGAGGACTTTTAAGGTTAAGCTACAATCTATGTGGAAAACAGAATTATCACCATTTTGGGTCATTATTTGACTTATGTTCTGCATTTTAATCAGTTTTCCCCTCTGCAGACTTTACCTCTAACTCACAATGTGTTTCTGAGTGATTGGGCAGAATCAATCTGCTGTGATGTCTCCCATACACTGGCAATGGAGAAAATAGGAGAGTCTGGACCATAAGGCCCCTTTCACACTTGCGTTTTTCATGCACGTTTTCTGCGCGTGCTTTTGACGCGCAGAACTTGCATTGCACTCTGACCCATTGAGACCAATGGGTCTTTTCAGGCTTGCATTTTTTTTCACGCACACACGTGCGTTTTTTTAACACGCGTTTAAATCTCGACATGCTCTACTTTTGCAAGTCACGCGCGTGAAAAACGCACCATACAAGTCTATGGAGATGCATCGAAAACACATTGCACTCTGAGACACATGGAAGTCCAATGCAAGTGCAATGCGTTTTTCATGCATCAATTGCCATAGAAAAGATAGAGCTCAGTCCTGAGTCCATTTCACGTGCATTTTCTGCGCGTGAAAAATGCATTGAAATTGCATTGAAAACGCACGTGAAAAACTGAGACACTGAACAAACTCTGACTGAAAACTGATTGCACTCTGATGCAAAATGTGCGTTTTTCACTGACCAAACCCTGATCGCCCCCTGATCAAACTCTGACGTGATCTGCAACGCAAGTGTGGAAGGGGCCTCACTCTATCTCCTCGCTCTTCCAGATGCAGTAGAATCATATAGAACATCATAGGGAAGCTCTGAGTATGAAGGATGAGAAGAAAGCACTTAGGGTAAGATAAAAAACTGACTCCCAGCTCCAGCAGGTCTTTCTGCCTATGTACAGTATTTGTTTTTCTTCCTTCTCTTCTCCTGTCCCCCTCCCCTCTCCTTAGATTTCTACAGACACATATAGCTCAATCATATCTTCCAACCTCCCTAGATCCAGCAGGACAGTCCCAGGTTTTTGGGCTCTGTCCCACCAAGAGGGAGGTGCTGGGGCATCAACTTAATCAGGATCCTCTCTACTCTGACGGAGCTGATTACAGTGATAATGCAGAGAGTCGTCAGCTCCCTGCACTATCCCTGTGCCTCAGATTCTGCTTTTCTTGGTGAAAAGTAGCACCATAATATGGTACATGATGTACCATCAATTTAGATATAAGGAGAGGATTGTGGGAGAAAAACTTTTGTGCACTTGTATTCAGTGGCAATAGATACACAATGTACATTTTTGCTCCGCATTTGTCTATAGGCACCAACAGTGAGGGAGCAGATATAACATCACAGCCACAAATAAAGTCATCAGTGATACAGATTTTATATTAGGGCCTAGGAGCTTCGATCTCTGCACAGAAGACACATCCATGTATTACACAGAACCTGTCACCAGGAATGTTGTTTGGCTGGTGTTAGGTTCCAATAGCCTATGCTACGCTGATTTTAAAAATGCCTTTGTTAGCATTCTGAGTAAGTTCAGTACCTTATAAAACGTTATTTCACATTACCTGGCTCCCTGGCAGATGCATGTAGTGATTCCTGGGCAAAGGGGCAGCTGCAGCCTGTGTGTGCCTGTGTCAGTCTCCTCTCCTCCAGCTCCATCCAGCTCCCTCCCCCTCCCAGTCATGTGCTTTAGTGATGGGTCGTTCATGAGTCAGCTCCCTCCTAAGAGCTAATCCATACCTCCCAACATTTGGGAAAAGGAAAGAGGGACAAAATGGCGGCACGCGTAGCGTGCCGCGGCGAACCCCCTAAGCCACACCCCCAATCACTCCCTGGCCACGCCCCAAATTTTAGCCATATTAAAAATAATAAAAATCATAATTTAAAAAAAAAAAAATATATTATCCTCATTGGGATTTGAACCCAGAACCTGCAGTGTCCATGTACAATAATAACACAGCGCCTCAACCCACTGAGCTATAACCTCTGTGATTAACAAGTGGAGAATTTTGGTAACTAAGAACTATATACTGCCTTGGTATATAGGGAGGGATCTTCTCAGATTATTGTAATTATTGAGACTATTATTATTATTATTATTATTATTATTATTATTGAGATGATTATTATTATTTTTACCATTATTAATAATCATCTCCATAATAATAAAATTTATAATAATAATAATAATAATAATAGTCTCAATAATTACAATAATAATCTCTGAGAAGATCCCTCTCTATATATCAGGGCATTAGTCTGTGTCACAGTGTAAATGGCAGATAACATGTCTTACTTACCAGAAATCCTCAGCTCTGTATCACTGGGCTTATAGCTCAGTTAGTTAAGCTCCTGTCTATGGTGCAGAGGGTCCCAGGTTCGAATCTCAGCCTGGCCAAAACTTTATGTAATTTAATTATATAAAGAGCTTGTGTCTGGGGAAGCCCTGGAGACCATATATGGACAGATAGAGATCTGAGCTGATGACGTGGTCCCTGCTCTCTCCACTAAGCCGACACTTCTCTGAAAAGGATTCCCTGCCCGATGTCTGCTCTGGGGAACTCTAGGAGATGCAGTGACCATATATGGACAGATCTGAAGCTGATGACGTGGTCCCTGCTCTGCGCTAAGCCCGACACTTCTCTGAAAAGGATTCCCTCCCGATGTCTGTAGAAGCCATTCTGTACTGTGAGTTCAGACTTTCAAAGTACTTACTATGCGGACACAGCAGCGGGACACAGCGGGACCTGGGGGGAGAATCCGTGACAATATCATAGCTGCCCGTGACGCGGGGCAGAGGTACGAAAAACGGGAAAGTCCCGTCAAAATCGGGACGGTTGGGAGCTATGGCTAATCCAGTGAGCCGTTTCCGTCAGATTATAGTAAAGAGGGTTGGGCAAGGCAGGAGGACAGGACATCTGATGTTTATTGGGGTCTCTCCTCCTCCACCTGACCTGCCCCTCTGTCTATTTCTAATAAAATCACCATGCACTAATCAGCTCTGGGCAGTGACGCTTAGTAAACCCCGCCCATTACTGGCTGACTCCGCCCCAGACAAGCCGGCTCTTTTCAGTGAGTGGAGCCTAATGATCCAGCTCTCTGAAATGAGCCGAATTGCTCATCACTAATGTGCATTGAGCAGGCAGATGAGGGAGGTGCATGGTGTGGAGTGGAGGACGAATGCACGAGGAGACTGATACACAGGCACACAAGCTGCTGCAGCTCTTCTCCCATTTCCTGTCATGTGCATTGAGCAAGCAGGGGAGGGAGGTGCATGGTGTAGAGTACAGGAAAAATACATGAGGAAATACAGGCACCTGTAGGCTGCAGCTGCCCCTCCCATGGACTCATCACACACTACTGTCAGGGAGCCAGGTAATGTGAAATAGACTTATATAAAGTACTGAAATAATTCAGAATGCTTAAAATCAGCATAGCATAGGCTATTGCAACCTGTCACCAGTTAAAAATGACATTTCTGGTGACAGGTTCCCTTTAATCCTCCTCTGGAGACACTGTAAGAGAAAAGCTTGTTCCTATTTTACATTATGAATATGAAATATCATTATTTCTAAAGAAACCTTTTCTATGACAAGCCTCCAGATTATTTGGTGATCTGATATACATTATGAACATCACACTGTACCTGTACCTAGAACGCGTGGCTGAATGAATGAATGTAAAATTTACACGACTTCCCAAGTGCGGATGGTTTGGACAATACCCGTATGATTAGAGTGATAAATCCTCTGTGTCTAGATATCGGAGCCTTCAGTAATTTACAAAATGAGAAATCTGTAATCACTGAACCATTGTTCCAGGCTGTAACATCATGCTGGGACGTTGCCTCGTTGATAACATTTGAAAATTAATTTTCAGGGACACTTGGCCACTGAGCCAGGAAATGTCTAAATATAAAGTATTACACAACAATACAATCAGCCCCTTATAGAAACAAAGCATTACTACCGATACACCAATGGGAGACCTAGCTGCTCACTGGATGGCTGGGAGCTCCACTTACATTCATATGATTGCAAAAGGTTTAAAGGGAATCTGTCATCAGCTTTTCACCTTTAAACCTAATGACAGGTTCCTGCAGCAGTAATTGAACCGTTTCCAAAAATGTTTTCATATTACAAATTCATTGCTCACATTGGCCTAAAATTACGTTATAAAAAGTACCCCCTGCCGGAAGGCTAATTAGTGTCATGAGGGGGAGAGTGCTGAGGGTGTGTGCTATCTTCAGCCAGGTCTTTAAAGAGCACCTGTCCCCACAAATTAGTGCCCCCATCCAAACATACCTACTAAATCTACACCCCAGCCACTTTCTAAAGCTGCCCATTTCATAACCCTGGCTTCAATCAAACTTCACTAATTGTCCCTTAAGCATATGACACATAACCTAGTTAGAGGTCCGATCGACAGACCAGTGGTCCGGCTTATTCATTAGGGGGCCGTCCAGGCACTCCTCTTTCTTCACAGGCCGCCACTCCCCCAGGCTCCAGTTCTTGCCCTATGCCCAAGATGCTGGCGATCGTGGCATCCAGTGTGCAAGCGCTGCCGGCTTCATGCCATTGGCACTCGCGGGGACTTATTGCGCATGCGCAAGCGTGGGAATTGGAACCTGGGGGAGTGGCGGCCTGTTAATAAAGAGGAGTGTCTGGATGCCCCCCTAATGAATAAGCCGGACAGCTGGTCCGTCGATTGGACCTCTAAATATGTTATGTGTCATATGCTTAAGGGGCAATTAGTGAAGTTTGATTAAAGACAAGGTTATGAAATGGGCAGCTTTAGTAGGTATATTTGGATGGGGGCACTAATTTGTGGTGTCTTAATTTGAAGTCCTCTTTAATGACTTGGCTGAAGATAGCACACAGCCCATGTCTAAATTCAAAATCTAGAATAATGCTAATGAACCAGAAGGGCTCTGGTGGGATGTTACCAGAGACACACTGTCCTGTAGTTCCTCAGGCTGTTACACTGTGCAGGAGCACTTCCCTCTCTTTG
This sequence comes from Engystomops pustulosus, assembly GCF_040894005.1. Taxonomy (NCBI): domain Eukaryota; kingdom Metazoa; phylum Chordata; class Amphibia; order Anura; family Leptodactylidae; genus Engystomops; species Engystomops pustulosus. Next base: position 242,340,432 of record NC_092412.1, read on the forward strand.
CACAGTGTAACAGCCCGTGAAGCATAAAGAGTCTCTGGTCCATTCTGGATCATTAGCATATTGTAAAATAGAAGATTTTAGAAGGAAAATAAAAGAAGATTATCACAGCGCATATGTCTATGAGTAAGTGGCCCTGGTTTATCATGCTTCATTTTGATGGTAGATTTCCTTAAAGGCAAAGCTTAAAAATTCTGTTAAGTAAATTTTCACCAGGCCTAGTGCCAGTGCAAAAAGCAGAACTAAACTTCTGACAAAGTTGCATAAATCAATAGTGCATACAATAATAGGTGTCCCTGTGTCCTTCATTTTCTTATGTCTTTCTTCCTTATTTAAGCAGTTTGTATAAATCGGCCTTCTATCCCCATACACCACAGACAGCCGGAAGATAGGAGCCCGATAAAGTGTTTAATGTCTTAAGTCTCTAGGGACTGATTTCCTTAGAGAGTTGAATCATTAAGAGAAATATTCTCAAGGTAAAGAGTTAATCAGCAGCCTCATTATCTCACCTTAGAAGGCTTTCAGATACACTGCTCACTAGAGGAGAAAGAGCAGAAAAAGGCACACATAATCTGATTTAGCTCATCCTAGCCAAGGGGGCAGTAACATTGAATATCATATTGGGGAAGGGGGGGGGGTCTCTGCATGCTGTATGAAATTAAAACATTTCCGTTCCCTGTGACTTGTATGAGGTAATTCACATAAAAACTACTGGAGATGATAGATCTTTTTTTTTAACCTTGGCCTGTACTCTGGCTATGTGTTTGCCTAAGGAGCAGTATTTCTTGACCCATCTGCCATCACTAAATGGGTCACTGTGGATGAAAGGGTTAACACCAGGAAGTTACCCTCTGGTGTAGCCCCAAGCAAAGCCTGCTTAGAGATTCAGGACTTACTGCTCCATATGGCTCATTACACGCTCTTAGGCAACATTCACACACATGTATGGGGGACACATATACGTCCGAAGTATATACGGCCGATATATGTCCCCCATACACTTCTATGGGCTCACGGCACTGTACGGGAGCGGTATGGTGCAGCACACGTGTGGCACTAGGACATGTCCTATCTTTCTATGTGATACGGCGCCCTGTGCTCGTCCCCTGCTCCTCTCCGCAGTGCCGATGTGGGTTGGTCAAGACATGACTAATCAACCTGAGCCGGATCACTCATACACAGCAGCTGGGGGATAGTGCAGCCATTGATTATTCTGCCTTCAGGCACAACTCAGGGATTACATCATCCTCTCCTGCAGTGCTAGGAGAGGCGCTGAACCAGCCATAGATGCGACAGAGCTTCATTATCATAATGTTGTATCTGTTTTATCAGCAAAACCACTCGGCTCAGGGATTAACCAAGATATGATCCTGCATCAGTGTAGCTACAGCATTATCAGTTTGCTTCATAATGCATCAAATCAAATGGTAGGTTTCCTTTAAAGGGTTTGGCCACTTTTCAATAAATCTCTTCCATTAGACATGTCTCTGCATGTATACGTGCCTGCACCTCTTCCTTCTTTGAGAGCTACAGCCTATCTCTGTTCTCACCATGCTGCCCTCTGCATATATACAACTTTTTTTCACTTCTTCAGTCCGTCCTATTATTGCCCCCCTCTGTGACTCTTTCTCTATCAGTCATTCTCACTGACGGACACAGGAAAAGGGAACCAGGATGAGTCATAACTCATAACTGCTGCTGCAGCTCCTCCTATTCATCAGTGCAACAATCACAGAGAGTTTGCAGACAGCACTAAAGAAAGTAGCAGGACTGCTGAATCACTTGATGAACAATCAGGGATTTTTATTAAAGGCAGCAAAGACAACGTATGTAAAAGAGTATCTAACACCCTTAAATGAGTTTACTCTGGATTCCCCATTAAATTTAACTCAATGACTTAACAATCCATGATTTTCCAGCCAAAACACAAGTTAAATATTTTGCCTATTTTGTATCCTCCTCCTGTGCCCATTGCCTTACAAAACACCTTGTCACAGGGCAGCTGTAATTAATCTTAATTCTCTGATATTCCACAGCGCCAAATGTTTGTATTTGGAATAATTACTTTCGGATAAACAGCTTTAGAACCATTTCCCAGATTTTTTTTTTAAAAGTCCGTTCCCTCTAGAAACCTGCAGGATCGCAGACAAGATGAGATGATTTCATTTACAGCCCAGCGCTGGGCCAAGAGGCAAAGATCAACTTTCATTACTAAGTGACTAACTTCAATTAAAATGCCTAATAACGAAGCCTAATTTTCTGTATCTAATTGTGCGCAATAGCGGGTTCGGAAATATCTGCCATTGGGCTCTTATTGTGTGTAAGATGTTAACCAATTATGAGGTAAAAACGGATTCATTAAATCAGGTTGATAATCAAGTCGTCTATAAAGTGGCTTAATGTCCCAGAACCGCTGGATAAAGCGGCAATTCTCACACCCGCCCTCGAAGCGGTGGATGACGAAAACAGCGGCCGTGTTCTCCGGTGGCCCATGGAGAACGCGGTGGCGAAGGAGAATGTTCAGCTTTATTTTCATTGTGTTGGAATAAGGAAATCTTCTTAATTATTTCACAATTTAGTTACTCCAAGGGAAAAAAAAAGGTTAATTGAAAATGTCAGTATTGTAAGATGGAAGATGGAGCTTTGGAAGCCCGGAAGGTGCGGATCGTTTTCTTAATGATTCTAAGTTTTAATTAATGTGATTTTCTTTTATACATAATTTATTACACAGTTATCTACCTGCACAGCCCACAGAACTTCAGAAAACTACATACTGTTTAAATCAAATTTTTAGATTGAAAGAATTTAAAAAAAATTTTTACAAATTTTTAACCCCTCCGGGACTCAAGGACACAGCCCCATTTTTCAAATCTGCCCTTTGTCACTGTAAGTGGTTATAGCTTTGAAATGCTTTATAGGAAACTTACCATGTCGGATCTATCTATTAAGGTAGATCTGGTGGCAGGTTCAACTAATGAATGACATGGGAGCCCTATTTAGGGCTAATCCTTGAGAGGCCTGTAACTTTATAAATCTTTAATCACCTAATATGCAAATATCTGAAAGAGGCTTCTACAGCTCCGACTACTCCACGCCCCAGTAGCTTCTTTGGATCTTCCTACTACAAGATCTTCAGCACGCAGATCCGAGTCTCTATGCAAAGCTGGTGGCTGCGAGTACTCGGCTGCGAAGCCAAGGCTACTACGTATGCTTAATAGTTCCAGCTTTGGAGCCATGTATGCGCAGCTGCGGGCTCTGCATATAGTTACAGGCTCAAGGATGAGCCTGAAAAAGGGCTCCCATGTCATTCATTAGTTGAACCAGCCACCGGATCTACCTTAATAGCTAGATCCGAGATGGTAGGTTCCCAGGGGATTTTGAGATTTTTGATTTTTTTTCTTGTGACACATTGGGGCTAAGGGTCCGCGGACTGCATTTTCGTCGGGTTTCCTGACTTTTTCCATTTTGCGCCGCATTTAACTGGGGTTTTTGGAGCATGCAATCAGATTTTGGCGCAATCGCGATGACTTTCATACGACTGAAAATCGAGGGCATGGCCGTCGGACAACCCGACTGATTCAGACTAAGCGCGGGATTTAACATTCAAAATTGTGCCGCAAGCGTTGCACTTACATGCATCAGGAAGAAAAAGGTGAACTCTGCCAGACCTTAGCGGGGAAGGGACACATACAGGAAATTGGACGCACGATCTTAGTGAATCGCGGCAGCTCTGAATTCTCGTTGGACAACGCATCTCGGGGATTGCAACAGGACAGGTAAGTAAATGTGCCCCATTGTACTTTAAATAACTTAGAAAATTTGGATGATATCTTTTGTGTTTAGTTATGAAAAAAAGGCAAAGGAAATGACAAAGATTTCGAAATATTTTCCATTTGCAAAGTTCTAAATTCTCTACTTCGAATGCAGATACCGTATTTTTCCGACTATAAGGCGCACGTAAAAACCTAAGATTTCCTTAGTGCGCCTTATAGTCCGGTGCGCCTTATATATGAAACACGAGGCTGCGACCCTGCATGGCCAGTAGTACTAGAGGGGGACTCGGCAGTGACTGGAGGAGGCAAGGCGGAGGAGGGCAGCGGACTTTACTTACATAGGTCCCCGCTACCGGAGACCCTTGACAGCAGATCTCCAGCGGGAACTGCGGACCCCCTTCTAACCATCTCCCTGTGTGACCACTCACCTCTGCTCCACGGCTATTCGGGGTGCTGACAGTTGCCGGGTCTGTGGAGAGTCGCTTTAACAGAGCTGGTTGCGTCCTCTCCGCTCGGCATCCAAACCACGCCCCCGGACCTCCTTCTAACCCAAGCAGCCACCAGGAACCTGCGCCTTATAGTCCGGTGCACCTTATATATGCACCTAGACATCGTAGCTGGCCTTTATTCATAATGCGCCTTATAGTCCAGTGCGCCTTATCATCCGAAAAATACAGTAGTCATAGCACCCAAATAAATCCATAACATTTCCTGATTGTCTGCTGTTTGTTGGCATGGTTTTTTAAGATTCCACATATTTTTCTAGAATGTTATGAGGCTCAGCATTTTCACATTTTTTGGAAAATCACCAAAACCCGTATTTTGATGGACCCGCTCAACTTTCAATTGACTGTGAGAGGCCTAAATAATAGCTAATTACCCCATTATTGATACTACACCCCTCAATGTATGAAAAATCATTTTAAGAAGTTTGTTAACCGTTTAGGTTAATACTAATGTATTGTAGTGCAGTGTAAACTATCTGGCATGTGGGCGCATGCGCAGACCGTTTACAGTCAGACCCAGAAGGGGTGGTTCGGCGTTTCTCTATGACGTCATGGGAAGCAACGATCCTTACCGAAATGAATGCACTTGTGTGCTTCAGCTGGCAAGATCTGACGCAGGGGCCCCACGTTAATTCCAATCAGTGGCAGTACCAATCGCATCAGGTTGCTTTGTCTTTAGGTCGAAATCAGAATTTATTCTACTTATATAGAGATAATGGGGCTCATTTACTAAGGGCTCCGCGGCCTCACTTTAGTCGGGTTTCCCGAATGTTTCCGTTTTGCGACGAATTCCGCCAGGATTTTGGCGCACGCGATCCGATTTTAGTGCAATCGCACCAGCTTTCACGCAACAGATAACCCGACGGATTCAGAAAAACGTTGGTTTTTAAAAACGAAATGTGTCAAAAGATCAAGCACTTACTTGCATTGTGAAGAAGCAGGTGAACTCCGGCGGACCTCGGCGCAGCAGCGACACCTACTGGATATCAGGCGCACGATCTTATAGAATCCCGGCAGAACCCGAATCCACGCCGGACAATGCGCTGCGGGATTGTGACAGGGTTAGGTAAGTAAATGAGCCCCAAAAAGTCTTCAAGGTCCAGGTGTGACCTCAGCCTATGCAGTTCTGGATGTAACCCACTTTATTGAGGAATCGTTGCTGGTGTCAGCTCTTACAACGTCTCTTCCCCCGTGACACTTCAAAAGAGTTTTTTTTGGTGTAATACCTCCAACTCACTGACTGTAGTAAAATAATGACAACGTGTTGTTTTCTCTCACATGTGTGAATTGCACATTTGAGGTGTTAAGTCTGTAAACTTGCCACCTCTTCCAGAATAAAACTTTGAGATGGAAATACTGACTCTGTTGCCAGGAGAACTCCTCAGTGTTATCTTCTTGTTCTAGGAGAAGTTCAGGAGGATGAACAGAGGGGAGATACCGGAGGTGAGGAAACCTTGCATACAGCTTCTATTATAACCAGACACCACCAAACTAATGGACCCTACTTCTGGCTGGTTTTGGTTTATGGTACAGGACTATTAGGGTAGGAATAGACGACCTATTAATAGGGAGGGTCATCCATATGAGATTGGAAGAGATGTGACATTTCTACTCCAGCTGGTTGCATAACCGTCTGTGGCGTCCATAATGTACAGTGATCAGATGCAGAAGCCCCATCCACTGTATAGTGAAGGTATTGGGATTGCATGATCACTAAAAATTGGATAGAGATGTCTGTCTGTGGCTCCATTTACTGTGAAGTGGATGCTCCTAGTGGCTCTGACGGGAGCTGATCACGGTGCTTCTAATAACCTATCCAATAGGCGCTTCTCCAATTTAGTTTACCCTGGAAATAAGATTTCAGTGGGATTGGTTGACCATTTAGTGGGTGTCTAATAGTTGCTTAAGGTTCAGCCAGGCATATATCAGGAAGTACAGCTGGACTCAAACTTTAAAATCCTGTCGAGCCATGGTTCCCGTAGATAACCTGAAACCGGACCTCGCCCCATGTAACAACCTTGATCGGTGCTGGCACAATGTTTAAATGCCTACAACAGACAATAATGGCTCTGGTCCCTCACCTCGTGTCACGGGTAGGGTCCTCCTTCCACTTGTCTCGTGATTACTGTAGTTTTGTATTTGTTGTCTTAAAGGAAACCTACCATTTCAGATCGTCGGTGTAAGCTGTAAACACCGAGCACCAGCTCAGGGTGAGCTGGTGCCGGTGCTTAGTTTCGTTAGTGTTATAAACCGCGGTATCGCGGTTTTAACACTTTTTAAACTTTATAGCAGAAACTGCTTCGGCGCTGCGTGCGCACGATCGTGCGCGCGCCTACATAGGAAATGCCGCAGGCGTTGCGCGCGCACGGTCGCGCGCAGCGCCAAAGCGGCTTCTGCTATAAAGTTTAAAAAGTGTTAAAACCGCGATACCGCGGTTTATAACACTAGCGAAACTAAGCACCGGCACCAGCTCACCCTGAGCTGGTGCTCGGTGTTTACAGCTTACACCGACGATCTGAAATGGTAGGTTTCCTTTAATGTAATGTATGTGAATCCCTTATCGCTTGTACAGTATCGCTTTGCTGGCAAAGTACTGAAATTAGTACTTATCTAATGTGTCAGCGCACTGTAAGCCACCAGATCTTCATTGGGGGGGCACCAATCAATTTGAATGTCACCAGCGACTTTGTCTACAGTAATTATATAGTTAATGCCCACAATTGGTGCCTGCACCAATTGAGCTGAACACACACCTAGAGCTAGAAGCCTGGGGTCAAATCCGGGGGACCCAAACTGGCAAAGTCGGTACAAAAAAGAACTTTGCCATTGGGGTCCGCTCAACCCTAATTAGGAGAAGAAAGGATCTTGAATGTTATTGTAACAGATTCTTTGAACGCCAAGATTATGTATCTTCACTGTTCAGTGTTGCTGTCCAAGGGTCCAAGACGGACCTGGAAGCTTTTTATGAATATCACAAGTTATGGATGTTCGTGTTGTCAGAGTTGTCGACAAGTGTTGACCCCCTGAATAACTACAATGTATCGCTCTCATTTTCAGTAGAAATAAGTAGATTGGGCTTGAAAGGGTTTACGTAGAGATCAAAGCAAGAAATTGGAGACTGTTGGAGGCCACATGTTTCTTTACTATAATTAATCAGATTATCAGAAAAAAAATGTTACCATAGCTCAGTGCTGATATACTCTGGGGGGTATGGAAAGACTGGATGACAAATAGAAAAGTCCTGCGGCCACCCCCTCCCACCTCAATCCCACTGACCTTAATTTGCACTTGATTTATAAAGAAGCAGCGCACCATTTGCATTTCCATTACTAGCTACATTTACATATTAAGAGAGCCAATTAGTTTGCTAAATGTGATCTTCTCTCAACTGCAAATGACTGACCACAGAGCCTGCATAGACTTGTGAGATTCGCCTATGTAATGACATGTACAGGAATGGAGGACCGCAAGGTGAGAAGAACGGACATGGAGGCTCAAGCTTCTCTACTGGAATCTTAGTTTCCAGCCAAAATTCAAGATATTGCTACACCACATTAAGACATAGAAATTCTATAGAGCTCATCATATCCATCACGTGAGGGTCGGTCAAAATTTGGTAAAGATGAGGATGCCCATCTAATGTGTATGGAGCCTCCAGATAATCTCTAAGCAAGGGATGCGTCTACAGTAGATGGTGACAGCTAAGTCCGGCACTTCCATACACTCTCTATAAAAGTTCTGAACATAACTGAACTCCTTGGTCAGCCTCTTCCAGAACCTCAATTGAATGGAATGACAGGAAGCATGCTCAACTTCTCGACCAATCAAGTAGTGTGGATGACACCCCCTATTCCTTCTTTTAGGGGATCCCAGCAGTCAGCCATCCCGCAATCAGATTGTTATCTCCTATCCTGTGGATAAGGGAGTTCACTAGAACCTTCTACAATCCCATGAAGGTAGATAATCACCAATAGTCCATAACCATCCAACTGATACCAGACTATGTCCCAGAATGCTCTTGGAAGCATAGACATTTGCATATCTATTTGGGCCACAACAGCTAGTTTTCTTTTGCTTAAAATTGTCTAAATTGTTTTGTTCAGCACGGCCAAGACTCCAGACAACAAAAATTCTTAGTAGCCCTCGACTGAAGATCACACTGGAGATACAACTAATAGATACATGTTAATGGGTCCTGCTGATGTCATCCAAATCCACAAACACTCTCGGCTGAATCCCCCTAAATGGTGGAGGCCTCTAGGCAATTGCTCTTTTTGACAAACTGCAATCCTAAACTCATCTGGCAGGAACGGGATAAAATAAGGATTTCGAGGAAATATCAATACGTGGAGCGGATACTAACATTTCACAGGAAATGACCCTTGACCTGACCCATTCCTATCGTAAGAACTGTGACTGTGAATAATAACCTTCCAGGGTATTTCCTGCACTGGAAGTCTGAAAGTAATCCCCCCTAATAGTTATAAGATGTAGGACATTGAGGGACAACCTTATAATATGGAAAGTAGCTTCAGAGCTTGGGAATCGGGAACGGCTATTGTTGTGATTGATGGAGAGCCCAAAACTCGAAAACCTATTCTCTCAATGGTGGATCAGTAATTTTATTTTATGGACCCACATTTTTGGAATTGGTGGAAGTCCTGTCCCACCCATAGGGGATGAGTTGTTTTCTTAAGGACCTCCATTGTCTTGTCTTCTTTGGCAAGTCATTAAAGTAAATTGCCCAAGTACTTACAGCGATCAGGTTCATTGGTCAGGACAGTCTTGGGTTGGATTTTGTCGCCTGCAGCTTGGTGTACCTCACGACGAACTAAATAATGTAACACTTATTCCGAAATGTTCATCGTTCATCACGACTCGAGTCATCCTTTTTTTATCAGGCTATAAAAGTGCACATATTTTATGCAAACGCTCAATACTTCCCACAGTCGGAAGGATTTTCCATGGGAAATGCCACTCATACTGCGGCTCATCAACACCTGCTTCCTGACAAGCCGCTCAGCCTCATGAAATAGTAATGACCCGAAAGAAAAGTTTCACTTCTACTATTGCAAAACACCTAAACTTAGCAAAACTAGATGTTTGATCCCCCCCCCAAATTTTAATTGACCCCTAATCTAATCTATTCTTGATAGGGGTATCCAAACCCTAAGTATCTACAGAGACGGTCCTTATGCTGCCAATTTCCATCATACAACGCTATCAGGGGTGTAACTTGAGGGGGTGCAGAGGTTGCGGCCTTAACCGGGCCCTTGAGGCTTAGGGGCCCATAAGGTGTCACTTTCCCATATGAGAAGACTATTACTATATACCATACATTATAGTCGGGGGCCCGGCACAGACTTTGCACTGGGGCCCATCAGCTTCTAGTTACACCATTGAACGCTATGTAGCACCTCGTGTAACGTAGCACCTTTACCAGCCCTGTCTTACATCACGTAGGATTGGGACAGATTGGCTGATCTTGCCATACATATAAAATTTTTACCCAAAATAGCAGAAAAAGAAAGTAACCCAAGATGGCTGACAACTTTCCATTGTTGGTCATTGTGAATGATCGCCTCCAACCTTACAATTGGCAAAAATGGTTTGCCATAATGGTCAAAAGACACCATATTTTTCGGACTATAAGGCGCACAAAAAATCCTTAGATTTTCTCAGAAATCAAAAGGTGCGCCTTATAGTCCAGTGCGCCTTATATATGAACCGTACTTACAGACAACAGCTGCCTTGAGCTGTGCACAGGTCTGCCACCTGCTGGTCACTCATCCTTATAATCAGGTGCGCCTTACAATCCAGTGCGCCTTATATATGAACCTAGACATTTTAGCAGGCATTTATAGATGGTGCGCCTTATAATCCGAAAAACAGGGCAGATTTATCAAAAGTGTCTAAGAGAAGAACTGTTCTAGTTGCCCATGGAAACCAATCAGAGCGCAGCTTTCATTTTCCCACAGCTGTTTGTAAAATTAAAGCTGAGCTCTGATTGGTTTCCATGGGCAACTAGAACAGTTCTGCTCTCAGACATCTGATAAATTTCCCCCAATGTGTTTGACATGACTGCACAGTATAGCAGTGACATGTATACAGATGTATAGATAACATGTTTCCTGTGATTATTGGAGCGCTGTATGTCAGTACACACTTCAAGGGGCAGCACAGAACACAATCCTAAATACGCTGATAGCCCAAAATACACAAGATAGTAACCCTTCACTCTAACAGAGGTTGTATATCTTCCTGTTATGACCAGACTGGATGTATGTCAGTGTATTGGGAATCCGCCGCCTGTATATCCACCTGCCCTGTGTATACAGCTGTCTGCCAAACGCTCTGCCAGCTGGGAATCCCGTTACTCTGCTAATCTCTACACCAGCGCTCCCTTCCTGTGGTCTCTTTATATATTTATGTCCGAAATGTGATGACAGTTTTAACATGAACCCGTTGTTGAACATGTAGTCCAATCTACTGGCAGCATGTTATAGAGCAGGAGAAGCTGAGCAGATTGTACATAGTGTCCTATCTGCAGGCAGCATGTTATAGAGCAGGAGAAGCTGAGCAGATTGTACATAGTGTCCTATCTGCAGGCAGCATGTTATAGAGCAGGAGAAGCTGAGCAGATTGTACAGTGTCCTATGTGCAGGCAGCATGTTATAGAGCAGGAGAAGCTGAGCAGATTGTACATAGTGTCCTATCTCCAGGCAGCATGTTATAGAACAGGAGAAGCTGAGCGGATTGTACATAGTGTCCTCTTTGCTTGCAGCAGGTTATAGAGCAAGAGGAGTTGAGCAGATTGTACATAGTGTCCTATCTCCAGGCAGAATGTTATAGAGCAGGAGGAGCTGGGAATCTTGTACATAGTGTCATATCTGCAGGCAGCATGTTATAGAGCAGGGAGAGTTGGGCTGATTGTTTATAGTGTCCTATCTCCAGGCAGCATGTTATAGAGCAGGAGGAGCTGAGCAGATTGTACATAGTGTCCTATCTGCAGGCGGCATGTTATAGAGCAGGGAGAGCTGAGTAGATTATACAAAGTGTCCTATCTACAGGCAGCATGTTATAGAGCAGGAGGAGCTGAGCAGATTGTACATAGTGTCCTCTTTGCTTGCAGTAGCTTATAGAGCAAGAGGAGTCAAGCAGATTGTACACAGTGTCCTATCTGCAGACAGCATGTTATAGAGCAAGAGGAGCTGAGCAGATTGTACTTAGTGTCCTATCTGCAGGCAGCATTTTATAGAGCAGGAGGAGTTGAGCAGATTGTACATAGTGTCCTATCTGCAGGCAGCATGTTATATAGCAGGAGGAGCTGAGCAGATTGTACATAGTGTCCTATCTGCAGGCAGCGTGTTATAGAGCAGGAGGAGCTGAGAAGCTTGTACATAGTGTCCTATCTGCATGCAGCATGTTATAGAGCAGTAAAAAAACATCACAAACCCTAAATTTGCAATAGCAGCGCTATAGTCTAACCCCCTGCACCTACAGATGTCATACACCTCTGCACAGATAACTCCGAGTTGCTTTACTGTCAACTCTTTTTTAAAACACAATGACCAACTCACACACACCCGGATCCCCCCTAGATTTCTACAGGACCAGCGGATAGCAGATGTCTAGAGAATATGGAAGTTAGTTTGCTTTGCAGAGATAATAGATGTAGCAGGGCTGAGTTTGATAGATGTAGCAGAGTTGAGTTTGATGCGTGTGAGTCAGAGATATCACAATCTTTATTTCCATAGCGCCATCAAATTCCGTAGCGCTGTACAGATTCTTATATATAACTTATATATCATCTTAACTCAGAAAGTGATGATATTGAGCCTTGGATTTGTGACAACAGAGTCAACTCTGCTACATCTACCCTGGAACCCAAAAAAAGTGAACGCATAAAGTTACCTGTGCTGATGGCGGAGAGCAGCAGCGCTGTGCGCAGACTTGTGTGGCTCGGTGCCTTAGTTATGTCCATCCAAACTTTTGATGCGACGAGGACGCGGAGTGCGAATCCGTAGCGGAGTCAGCGTCATATAACGCAGGATAATAACCTGATATCAGCGCTGGGGATGTGCCGGGGTCCTTGTCATCCAGAGCTGTGAAGCCGATGTGTCCCCCCCCACAGATTCTCTTTGTGTGTGTGTGAGAATTCCCTGCTCCTTCCTCCTGTGTTCCAATCGCTTTTCCTGATGCCTCCATTCTCAGATTTCACATTTCTGCTCAGTGGGTGGCAAGTGTGTGTGTTTTTTTTTTTTTTCCCCTTTTAAAGATGCAGCTCTGTGTGTGATATCCTCCAGGCGCCTCCGCCTCTCTTTGTAAAAAAAAAAAAAAAAAAAAGTTAATAACACTTTTTTGTTATCTCCTAAAAGAATTAAAAGAATTAAATATTCCATAAACAAAAAAAAAATCTTTTTCATCTCTACCCAATTTAGAACAATTTTTTTACTTCTGAGATGTAATTTGAGGATGTAAAATCCAATTTAAATCTGATTTATTTTTACCTAAAGTTTTTGAAAGTGCAAAAAAAAAAATTAGTTTTTTTTTTTTTTGGGTTATTTTTATCTTGCACCATTTGATTTATCTTTAAACTCTGTAATGAAATACATTTTGTTTGAATCAGATTTTAGCATTGTTTAAACTTTCCATAAAAAGATTTTTTGTGTATTACATTTTTTGGAAAGTTCTTAGTTAACAGTGAAGGTTTGATCTGTGTCATGTTTTTATCTTCTGATAAAGTATTTGCACTTTTCCAGAGGTTCTACCTAAATATTTATGACAAAGTAATCAGGGCAGTTTAAACACATTGGTGACCCCGATACAGAGGTCATCCACCCATAACCCCATGGGGAAAACCTTATTTATAGGATCAGATATATATTCAGATGGTATATATAGTATATACAGGATAGAAGAGGATGAACTGTGCTGTGACCATGTACACAAGATAGTGATGTCACAGGGATAATACACACAGTGATATCACAGTACAGGGATAATACACACAGTGATGTCACAGTACAGGGATAATACACACAGTGATGTCACAGTACAGGGATAATACACACAGTGATATCAGAGTACAGGGGATAATACACACAGTGATGTCACAGTACAGGGATAATACACACAGTGATGTCACAGTACAGGGATAATACACACAGTGATATCACAGTACAGGGATAATACACACAGTGATATCACAGTACAGGGATAATACACACAGTGATGTCACAGTACAGGAATAATACACACAGTGATGTCACAGTACAGGGATAATACACACAGTGATGTCACAGTACAAGGATAATACACACAGTGATGTCATAATACAGGGATAATAGACAAAGTGATGTCACAGTACAGGGATAATACACACAGTGATGTCATAATACAGGGATAATACACACAGTGATGTCACAGTACAGGGATAATACACACAGTGATGTCACAGTACAGGGATAATACACACAGTGATGTCATAATACAGGGATAATACACACAGTGATGTCACAGTACAGGGATAATACACACAGTGATGTCACAGTACAGAGATAATACACACAGTGATGTCACAGTACAGGGATAATACACACAGTGATGTCATAATACAGGGATAATACACACAGTGATGTCACAGTACAGGGATAATACACACAGTGATGTCACAGTACAGGGATAATACACACAGTGATGTCATAATACAGGGATAATACACACAGTGATGTCACAGTACAGAGATAATACACACAGTGATGTCACAGTACAGGGATAATACACACAGTGATGTCACAGTACAGGGATAATACACACAGTGATGTCACAGTACAGAGATAATACACACAGTGATGTCACAGTACAGGGATGATACACACAGTGATGTCACAGTACAGGGATAATACACACAGTGATGTCACAGGACAGGGATAATACACACAATAATGTCACAGTACAGGGATAATACACACAGTGATGTCACAGGACAGGGATAATACACACAGCGATGTCACAGGACAGGGATAATACACACAATAATGTCACAGTACAGGGATAATACACACAGTGATGTCACAGTGCAGGGATAATACACACAGTGATATCACAGTACAGGGATAATACACATAGTGATGTTACAGTATAGGGATACTATACACAGTGATGTCACAGTGCAGGGATAATACACACAGTGATATCACAGTACAGGGATAATACACATAGTGATGTTACAGTACAGGGATAATACACACAGTGATGTCACAGTACAGGGATAATACACACAGTGATGTCACAGTACAGGGATAATACACACAGTGATGTCACAGTACAGGGATAATACACACAGTGATGTCACAGTACAGAGATAATACACACAATAATGTCACAGTACAGGGATAATACACACAGTGATGTCACAGTACAGGGATAATACACACAGTGATATCACAGTACAGAGATAATACACACAGTGATGTCACAGTACAGGGATAATACACACAGTGATGTCACAGTACAGGGATAATACACACAGTGATATCACAGTACAGAGATAATACACACAGTGATGTCACAGTACAGGGATGATACAGACACTGATGTCACAGTACAAATAAAAAATAAATAAATACTTACCTTTTCTGTCTTCTCTGTGCCCCGACCCTTTCTTTTTTGCTCTGTGCGCCGCTCTGGGTCCTAACACTGGTTGTATGCAGCAGCGTCTGACCCAGAACACGGCAGTGCCCGGAGCAGGAGTGGTGCCCGCAATGATGGAAGTGCTCACGGTGCCCGCAGCAGGAGTGGTGGGTGCAGTGGTGGAAGTGCTCATAGGCCTCTTCCGGGCAGCAGGGTGTCAACCATAAGCTGAGGTTTTGGGGTCCGCGGCCCTTTGTCGGTGTACCACAGGTCTGGATATAGCAGCGCTCCTTGTCTGGATATAACCGCTGGCCACCGTGGTCTTATATTCAGATAAACTGTTGAGTTTTTTTCCTTTAACAAAGGAATTAGAAAATGCAACATCCCCCACCGGGGCCTAGCCTTTTCTTTGGGCCTGGAGGCAGCCGGGGCCCAGAATACTGGAGTGGCTGGCGGTTGAGGCCTAGGCACGCTGATGTCACGGTGCTTGGTATGAAGACCGAAGGCTCTCCTACAGCCTGGCAGGTCTCCAGTAGGTGGTGTGTGCAAGAAATATGAAGGCTGATGTACTGGTTCTCCCTGGGGCAACCCCTGAGGTGTCTGTAAGATAGGTCCCTGGGTAATGGAAGGGAAGCCAGTGGTGGTAGACAGCCGTATCCAGGGATCAGGCAAAGACCACATTGTGCAAATCAGCTCACGGTTCTTTATTGAACAACAGGTAGCCTAAACGGTAAAACAGCAGATTTTGGTACTGGAGTGGTCATGTAGAGTGGTCCACAGCAGGATAAGGCACCAGCCTGGTAGTAGATGCAGGCTTGGAGAATGGAGATGGAGCTGTGTCCAAACTGTGGCAGCTGCAGCTCTAGATTAGAGTCTCCTGACTCAGTTCCTGGGATTGGTATCTGTGACAGCATTGAAGGTGTGATACGCACTGACTCTCTGTTCTCTCTCTGACTCCTGTAGTCTGGACTGAACCATGAGGTCAGACTGCTGTCAGGCAAAGACTGGACCATGTGCTCCCACTGCACAAGGGTTTTATACTCCCCCTGGTCTGGTGGTACCACCTCTCCAATCACACTCCAGTTTACAATACAGCCAACTGATTGGATAACAACTTACACCCATTTAACTATTGCCTTTCCAGGCAGAGGCTACAGCAGCTATTACACAATGACCAGGTTCTAGAACCTTCATAGAGGGTTCGCCACTCCCCCTAACAGCTCCTGACCTGGAGAGGGCGCTATTCGCAACTACCAGCCTGCCTAGGTATTGGCAGGGGTGTTGCACAAAACTCTCTCACTTGTTCATGTGTTGCTGTATTTGCAGGTATCTTGGCTGTAATGTTTTACCCTAAACCTCCTGCAATTTTTTATTAACCATTTGTGCTGTGGGGTAGCGCATTTAAATAAAGTTAAAAGTTAATTAACTAATAATAAACAAATCCCAAATCCTCGTATCCTGCTTCCAGCTACCGATATAGGTAAAAGATTGTGGTTAATTTCCTTTAAGTACTTTAAGTTCTTCCACCAGTCTGGTTAGTCCGCACTGAACACAACCTCTATGACGTCTCATTTACACTCTTAAGGCAGCCATGATTATCCTGTGTCTGAGTAATTGTAATGGTAATTGGTCTGTATTATCAATGGGGGAGATCAACAAACACACAATGGCACCAGAATCCTCTATCATGCTATGGACTCCCTATATGAAGTGTTTAAGACACTTTTTGGCATTTTTACGACTTGTACAATGGAGCAGTGAGGAGCATTTTAGCAAAGGGGAATGAGCTGTAACACAATTATTAGGCGTAACTAATCCAACTAAAAGGAGGGGGGGGGGGGGCTAGACAGTCCAAGAGCACGACTGTTTTACTATCCAATGGAGATGAGAGAATCTGTAATCTGTTCTTTGATTTGTAGACTCTGGCGATTTTCAGGCACTGAATCTTTTCACCTTGGTTTGGGACAAATCTTTATATACAATAATTATGGAAGTCTGATTGATCTGTTAGAATGTCCATTAATGTCACAGAGCTTTTGATAGTTTCCAGTATTGTCTGTTTGCAGCACATCTGGATTTTGTTATTACTATTTTAGTGGGGAACTAAAAAAAATCCTTAAAAATTTACATGATACGGCCATTTTACGTAAAATCAGCTTTTTAGGACTACAGAGGGGTTATATACCAATTTCCAGAACAATTGCAACAAAACTGATTGTTACAGTTAAGTTTCAGTGAAAAGTACATTGAACCAGGATCGGCTCCAGGTATCAGTAGGCCTCTGGGTGACAGAGCCTCAATGGGCCCCTTTGCAGTGAACTCACGTGGCAGCATTAAAAATTCTGAAACGTAAAACAGTCACCTGCTCCCTAAAATATTCCCTGGTTTATCTTCCCAAACAGCCCCCTCATGGTTATTTTATATACAGCCCCCTCATGGTTATATTATATACAGCCCCCTCATGGTTATATTATATACAGCCTCCTCATGGTTATATTATATACAGCCCCCTCATGGCTATTTTATATACAGCCTCCTCATGGTTATTTTATATACAGCCCGTTCATGGTTATATTATATACAGCCCCCTCATGGTTATTTTATATACAGCCCCCTCATGGTTATTTTATATACAGCCCCTTCATGGTTATTTTATATACAGCCTCCTCATGGTTATTTTATATACAGCCTCCTCATGGTTGTTTTATATACAGCCCCCTCATGGTTATTTTATATACAGCCCCCTCATGGTTATTTTATATACAGCCCCCTCATGGTTATTTTATATACCGCCCCCTCATGGTTATTTTATATACCGCCCCCTCATGGTTATTTTATATACAGCCCCTTCATGGTTATTTTATATACAGCCTCCTCATGGTTATTTTATATACAGCCTCCTCATGGTTGTTTTATATACAGCCCCCTCATGGTTATTTTATATACAGCCCCCTCATGGTTATTTTATATACAGCCCCCTCATGGTTATTTTATATACCGCCCCCTCATGGTTATTTTATATACCGCCCCCTCATGGTTATTTTATATACAGCCCCTCATGGTTATTTTATATACAGCCTCCTCATGGTTATTTTATATACAGCCCCCTCATGGTTATTTTATATACCGCCCCCTCATGGTTATTTTATATACCGCCCCCTCATGGTTATTTTATATACAGCCCCTCATGGTTATTTTATATACAGCCCCCTCATGGTTATTTTATATACCGCCCCCTCATGGTTATTTTATATACCTCCCCCTCATGGTTATTTTATATACAGCCCCTCATGGGTATTTTATATACAGCCCCCCTCATGGTTATTTTATATACAGCCCCCCTCATGGTTATTTTATATACCGCCCCCTCATGGTTATTTTATATACAGCCCCTTCATGGTTATTTTATATACAGCCCCCTCATGGTTATTTTATATACAGCCCCCTCATGGTTATTTTATATACAGCCCCCTCATGGTTATTTTATATACAGCCCCCTCATGGTTATTTTATATACAGCCTCCTCATGGGTATTTTATATACAACCCCCTCATGGTTATTTTATATACAGCCCCCTCATGGTTATTTTATATACAGCCCCCTCATGGTTATTTTATATGCAGCCCCCTCATGGGTATTTTATATACAGCCCTCTCATGGTTATTTTATATACAGCCCCCTCATGGCTATATTATATACAGCCCCCTCATGGTTATTTTATATACAGCCCCCTCATGGGTATTTTATATACAGCCCCCTCATGGTTATTTTATATACAGCCCCCTCATGGTTATTTTATATACAGCCCCCTCATGGTTATTTTATATGCAGCCCCCCCATGGTTATTTTATATACAGCCCCCTCATGGTTATGTTATATACAGCCCCTCGTGGTTATTTTATATACAGCCCCCTCATGGCTATTTTATATACAGCCCTCTCATGGTTATTTTATATGCAGCCCCCTCATGGGTATTTTATATACAGCCCCCTCATGGTTATTTTATATACCGCCCCCTCATGGTTATTTTATATACAGCCCCCTCATGGTTATTTTATATGCAGCCCCCTCATGGTTATTTTATATACAGCCCTCTTATGGTTATTTTATATGCAGCCCCCTCATGGTTATTTTATATACAGCCCGCTCATGGGTATTTTATATGCAGCCCCCTCATGGTTATTTTATATACAGCCCTCTCATGGTTATTTTATATGCAGCCCCCTCATGGTTATTTTATATACAGCCCGCTCATGGTTATTTTATATACAGCCCCCTTATGGTTATTTTATATACAGCCCCCTCATGGTTATTTTATATACAGCCCACTCATGGTTATTTTATATACAGCCCTCTCATGGTTATTTTATATACAGCCCCTTCATGGTTATTTTATATACAGCCCCTCATGGTTATTTTATATACAGCCCCCTCATGGTTATTTTATATACAGCCCCCTCATGGTTATTTTATATACAGCCCCCTCATGATTATTTTATATACAGCCCCCTCATGGTTATTTTATATACAGCCCTCTCATGGTTATCTTATATACAGCCCCTGCATGGTTATCTTATATACAGCCCCCTCATGATTATTTTATATACAGCCCCCTCATGGTTATTTTATATACAGCCCTCTCATGGTTATTTTATATGCAGCCCCCTCATGGTTATTTTATATACAGCCCGCTCATGGTTATTTTATATACAGCCCCCTCATGGTTATTTTATATACAGCCCCCTCATGGTTATTTTATATACAGCCCCCTCATGGTTATTTTATATACAGTCCCCTCATGGTTATTTTATATACAGCCCCCTCATGGTTATTTTATATACAGCCCTCTCATGGTTATTTTATATGCAGCCCCCTCATGGTTATCTTATATACAGCCCCCTCATGGTTATTTTATATACAGCCTGCTCATGGTTATTTTATATACAGCCCCCTCATGGGTATTTTATATACAGCCCCCTCATGGGTATTTTATATACAGCCCCTCATGGTTATTTTATATACAGCCCCCTCATGGTTATTTTATATACAGCCCTCTCATGGTTATTTTATATGCAGCCCCCTCATGGTTATCTTATATACAGCCCCCTCATGGTTATTTTATATACAGCCCCCTCATGGTTATTTTATATACAGCCCCTCATGGGTATTTTATATACAGCCCCCACATGGTTATCTTATATACAGCCCCTCATGGTTATTTTATATACAGCCCCCTCATGGTTATTTTATATATAGCCGCCTCATGGTTATTTTATATACAGCCCCCTCATGGTTATTTTATATACAGCCCTCTCATGGTTATTTTATATACAGCCCCCTCATGGTTATTTTATATACAGCCGCCTCATGGTTATTTTATATACAGCCCCCTCATGGTTATTTTATATACAGCCCCCTCATGGTTATTTTATATACAGCCCCCTCATGGTTATTTTATATACAGCCCCCTCATGGTTATTTTATATACAGCCCCCTCATGGTTATTTTATATACAGCCCCCTCATGGTTATTTTATATACAGCCCCCTCATGGTTATTTTATATACAGCCCCCTCATGGTTATTTTATATACAGCCCCCTCATGGTTATTTTATATACAGCCCCCTCATGGTTATTTTATATACAGCCCTCTCATGGTTATTTTATATACAGCCCCCTCATGGTTATTTTATATACAGCCGCCTCATGGTTATTTTATATACAGCCCCCTCATGGTTATCTTATATACAGCCCCTCATGGCTATATTATATACAGCCCCCTCATGGTTATCTTATATACAGCCCTCTCATGGTTATTTTATATACAGCCCCCTCATGGTTATTTTATATACAGCCCCTCATGGCTATATTATATACAGCCCCCTCATGGTTATCTTATATACAGCCCCCTCATGGTTATTTTATATACAGCCCCCTCATGGTTATTTTATATACAGCCCCCTCATGGTTATTTTATATACAGCCCCCTCATGGTTATTTTATATACAGCCCGCTCATGGGTATTTTATATACAGCCCCCTCATGGTTATTTTATATACAGCCCCTCATGGTTATTTTACATACAGCCCCTCATGGTTATTTTATATACAGCCCCTCATGGTTATTTTATATAGAGCCCGCTCATGGGTATTTTATATACAGCCACCTCATGGGTATTTTATATACAGCCCCCTCATGGTTATTTTATATACAGCCCCCTCATGGTTATTTTATATACAGCCCCCTCATGGTTATTTTATATACAGCACCTCATGGTTATTTTATATACAGCCCCTCATGGTTATTTTATATACAGCCCCTCATGGTTATTTTATATACAGCCCCCTCATGGGTATTTTATATACAGCCCCCTCATGGTTATTTTATATACAGCCCCCTCATGGTTATTTTATATACAGCCCCCTCATGGTTATTTTATATACAGCCCCCTCATGGTTATTTTATATACAGCCCTCTCATGGTTATTTTATATACAGCTCCTTCATGGTTATTTTATATATAGCCCCTTATCGGTATTTTATATACAGCCCCCCTCATGGTTATTTTATATAAGCCCCCTCACACTCCCTATATATTCCTTATGTACAGTCTTATGTGGGCCCCCCAGCAGCTCTGGGCCCTGACACTTGCCCAGGTATACCCAGTGCTGGTGCCAGCCCTGTGTTGAACGATCAGCTTGTCTCTATGATCCAATATATATATATATACCTACTGTATATGTTTTCATATTGGGAGTGGTAATAAGTATTAGAAGTGGCAGATTTCATAAGTATACATAGTAACATATTGAAAATATCTTTGACATATTTGGTAACATCTTCTATGTTGCCGTTCGGTAAAAGTTAATTTGCCTGATACTGGACCCAAAACTGGACAGGAATGCAGAACGTCCGGAGCCTTATAAAATAACCATTTCCTAGAATTATTGGGTTTTATCCATGATACCAATGTCAGACATTGTATTCCAAATTGAGTGACATACTCCCACATCCCCAACTTCCATGGTCTCTATTTCCTTAAAAACAATTACAGATGGTCCTCGGAATGTATCCTGGTGGCCATAATATCTGTGGATATATGAGTGGAAAAGATGATATAACTTATTATAAGCAAATCCTAAATCCCCATATTCTGCTACTGGTTACCTATAGGTAAAAGATTGTGGTTAATTTCCTTTAAGTACTTCACCGGTGACCACCAGTCTGGGTAGTCCGCAGGCCTATGGTGGTCCTCTGGTAGTATGGTGGGCACACCAACACTATGGGTTTGAAGACAGTAAGCGGGATTAGTATAATCAGGGTTAGATACTGTACCTAAGCTATAGTTCATACTTCCCATGCTCTATCCGATCATACTGAATAGTAGGATAAGCTGTATCTTTATAATTTATATATTGAGGTGGTGACTGTAGTGTCACAGGTCTAAGGATCTAAGGAGTCCCTGTGTCTACTGTTCCTCCAGACTTGTTTGCGCTCTCAGCATGTGTCTTCCTCCTCCGCAGACTGCGGCCGTCATGTCCTAACACCTTCTACTAGATCTCAGACAGTCACAGGATGCACCAGTTACATCACAGTGACCCACCCTGCATTGCACCAGGCACTTTCCGATTTTGTCTCCACCACACGTAACACTTCTGTGACCGCGGAGCAGTTGGGGTGCACATCACTGCCCTTCTGTGGGGTACACCTGACTGTTTAAGGAAGGTACCCATGGGGGCTGACGTTATTAGATACAAAGGTGTAAAGTTTGGGTACTATTGCACTTAATATGGTTGGTGATCTGTGCCTTTAAGATGTGTTCTCACTCCTCCCCTGTTGCTTTCCTCATAATATCCTCCCCTCCTACAGGGGGTTTATATGACTGATGACTCAAGGATAACTCCCTCTTTTAGGCGACACTATAGCTGTCCCTCCCTCTCTCCCTATGTTATTAAAATGTTATGTAATTTTGTAATGTTTTAACTTTGTATTTTATAGTTAATTTCAAGTCACAGCAGGCGGAATGGTGGAAGATTTGAGATGGTGGTTGCTCGGATGGCCGACTTACCAGCTGGGAGTCCAGCTGGACATACAGCATCCAGATGCGTGATTCTATCCCAAGTGCCTGATTTTGGATATTACGGGTTAATATATAAAATAAATAAAGCTGTGACCTAATTTTCCACCCAGCAGGAGGTGTCTGTCATATTTTGGAAGTTACTTATTTACTGATATTTGTGTTATGGGTAATCAATCAAAGTGCCCTTACAGGTGTTTTACCTAAGGTGTTCTGTTGCCCTCCAGTCTCCACTGTGATCGCCTTCTATGCTAAAAGTGCCTTAGGCACATGACACCTTGTCCCGCCATATATACACCTCTCAGTTATAGGGCAGTGACTATATTAATATACACTCCCTTCTCATATAAATGGGGATCTCTTTCTTTAATAGATTCAGGGCCACATCTGGGATTTAGTTGGGCCCCAGCAAACTCATGTCATGGGGCTCCTCATGTTAGACTCCACCCTTTGGTGTAATATTTTGCTACGCAGTTCTATACTATTATCATCCTCATGGTCTAGTTTCTTCCCTTTGGGCTAACCAGAATAAAAAAAACCAAGGCCAAGCATAGTGTGGCCCGGGCAGCGATGCCTCACACCAAGGAGAACAGTGGTCAGGAAGTAAGAGAGTTCACCAAATAAGTCTGCCTTATACGTGTGTGGAGACTTATAGCCATTGATGCTCCACTAGGGGATTCTGGGAAATATGCAAACATGTTTTCTACAGTTGGGAATCTGTTCCTTCTGGAATAGATATACTGGTTTGGCTTAATCCCTCATCGTGTTATTAGGCTTTTTGTAGGTCATGTTTGGTGTTAAGGGGGCTGCCTTACAAGTTAGCAAAAGGAGGCATTGTTTTCCATTCCCTCCTTGGAAAACGTATTTGCATATTACCAAGTACACTGAAAGCATGGAGATCCTTATTCAGCTTCTATCCCAATCCTGTTTTCCATTTTCTCTTAACAACTTCCATCCCACCATTGTGTGGTCCCTGGTGCATGGGATGTTGGGCCTCCCCCCTTGTATAGATTATATATGTGGATTGATGTATGATGTAGGAGACCCACAAAACTGTAGCTCAGAGCAAATTTTCTTCCAGCATCACAAGAGTTTTTAAGGGTACAGCGTCGCTCTTACTCATTACTAGTGATGAGTAGACCCAAACCCACAATCTTTGGGTCCACGACAAACAATCTTTCACCGTTAACACCTGTAACCAGTGAAAGCAATGATCCCCTGTGTTAAGTCTCATAATGCCACCAATAGCCACCGGTGGCACGCCAACAGTGCCGTGTTCCCGGAGAGTTTAGCGCTCTCTGACATCATCAGGGAGTGATGATTCTCTGGAAAAACAGTGGTGCGTGTGAGCTGCTGGCATTTGGATTGCACTTCCAGCTTTGTTGCGGGTGCTAGCAGTGGGGGGTGTGCTGGAACACCAAACTCAAACTTTAGGCTGATCTCATCAGGGAGCGGTGATCCTCTGGAAAATGGCAGTGAGCAGGTACCTCTGGCATTTTCTTGAGGCTCTGCTGTTGGCATTTAAGGGGTGACACCTGTGACACCAATCTCAGGTGTTACTATTGGGGTAAACAATTAGGTTCAGTACATGAACCCCAACCATAGCAGGGCCGCTCATCTCTACTCATTACATGTGAGCAAGAGCAAAGCTGAATACTCGAAACGTGCCGACTGATTCTTACTAATAGGTTGCTGTGATTGCATTTTTGGTGGAATTTAACTCAATTTTTGTGAATTATAGACCAAAAAGTTTTTGGTGCTGGAACAAAGTTTCTCTTGAAATCCATGTTTGTGATATCCGAGGTTCCGGATTAAGTTTGTATCGCACACTGGAAACAGCTTCCACAAGAAATTGGTGAGATGACTATGAGTTTTTGTAGCCCCCACCATCCTGCAGGTTGATTTCCATACACAGTTGTTGTAGTGTAATTGTACGTGTGCCTAGAGCCCCCCCATATATCCCCCAGCAGACACCTGGTGAGCGCTTTGCCTCTGGGTGTAGCTGATGTACTGCCGCCTTTCCTGTACAATAGAGGAAATTTCAATCAGCACCGAGAGCTCCGTCATCTACAAATGTGTTTTGGGCTTAAAACTTGTAGCTACTCCCAAGTTGAGAACAGGAATAAAAATTAGTTTAGATCTCCCTAAGCGGTTTTAGCAGGAGAATTAATGGGATACTTAGACTGAGATATGGATAAGTGTTTCTGTGATCATTTCTCTACAAGTGATTGCTCGCAGCGCCGGTTCTGTACACGCGGAGAGCGGTTTACATTCAGGGCACAGAAAGCTCGGCGCAGAGAAGAGATGACGGCTGTTTATGGCAATAATTGTCTATTAATATCACTCACAGGATTGGCTTTACAAATGGATTTTGCTTTTTCTAGCCCTTTTTGTATTCATGCAGCAAAATATGTTATTTTACTGAGACTAAGGCTCTTCAGACCTCACTTACAGCCAGACCCATGGACCACGGTGCAAATGTTCACCCTCCATGCCCTCTGTGGTCCAACTGTACCTTACAGCACGAGCAGACAGGTTTGTAACTAGGACAGGTGAAGGGGTTTTTCACATTTGGATTTAGTTTTGTTTTTTACACCATGCGGAGCAGAAATAAGAAAAAACTTATACTTACCTTGGTCCTTACCACAGGTCCAACATGGCAGCTCCTATCACCACCGACCTCTGAATACAGAAGTTTAGTGATGACCCGTTGGGTTCATACCCAACTTTAAGGGTTTAGTGTCTCCCAGACCCGACCCATCCTGGTTCAGCTCAAACTCCCCACTGTGTCGTCAACATTAATGCCAGCACCGATTGTGGGCTTAACTCTTTAAATGCTACTGGCAAAGTCACCAGCAACATAAAAAGAAATCTATCATTTGCTTTTATGCATTATGAACCAAACATGTAATCACAAACTTTTAAAACATATATAGCTCCTTCTTTTTTCTTAAGTGTGTACACTGGTCTATGGTTCGGAGTCTCTCACACTCCTAATAGTCAACGTTCAGCAATTACACTTTAGACCACAAGAAATTTCTTTTGCAGAACAGATTTATCGTTCAACAACATATATACAGGTACATTTGGCATAGGTACTTCACCCCTCTTCGGTTGTAGTATGCCGTAGTAGTATTACACAGTCCACACTCAATCTTCCATGGCTTCACTGAGACATCGAGCGCCAGGTGCTCACCTGGCGCTCGATGTCTCAGTGAAGCCATGGAAGATTGAGTGTGGACTGTGTAATACTACTACAGCATACTACAACCGAAGAGGGGTGAAGTACCTATGCCAAATGTACCTGTATATATGTTGTTGAACGATAAATCTGTTCTGCAAAAGAAATTTCTTGTGGTCTAAAGTGTAATTTATGAACCAAACATACCTTGAGAATGCTGTAGTGATGCAGAAACATGTCTTGTTTTATTCCTGAGCTGAGTGGTTTTGCTGAAAAAACAATTATAAAATTATGATAATGAGGCCCTGTTGCTCTTGTGGCTGCCCCCGCGCTTCTCTCATCCTAATTATGCTCTGCTCCAGCCTTGTCCTGCCCAGCATAATTTGAGAACATGTCATCACTGTGTTGTCCCCGACAGGCATAAGTAATCAATCGCTGCACAATACCGCAGCTGCTGTGTATGAGTCATCCAGCTCAGGTTGATTAGTCCTATCTGGACAGTTCAGGAAGCTCCATGTAATGTGTTTATAAATAGCAGCCAGCAAGCAACCCAGCTTTGCCAAGAAACCCGGATAGCCCACCCAACTGCCCCTTTAACTCCAACCAGAAATGACCACAGACACCATTTGACCTTTAAACTTTGTGGTATGACGACTAGGAAGTTGACCACAGCTTTATTTAACTTTATAACAAATAACTTATACTCATAGAGTAGCACTGTTAAATATAACAGATAAACCCCGGCACCTATGTGCCCGCCTTTCAGAGGGCATGTAGGTCACAAACCCGATAAAAGACCGCCAACTGTGACATTAGGTAGAATTGCAAAATAGGGAAGGGAGGGCAGGAAGATTTGCAGGAAAGAGGGTGAGCTCACACCAGCAGCCTGCTTTTATCACTTTTAGCCCATCCCTTGATACTACCAACACCTGTAGCCCACCCCAGTCACGTAGCCCATGTCATCCAGGGGGCCACTGATACCTGGAGCCGACCCTGTTAGTGCTGCAGTGCTGGAAAGGTCACTAAAGTTTAGTGGGTCAGGCAGAGAATGGGAGGCGGGGCATTGCGGGACAGCACAGGACACTCTCCCAACTGCCCGGGACAGAGCCCAAAAAATAGGACTGTCCCCACCGAATGCGGGACGGTTGGGAGCTATGTTTAGGTACTGTATGGTGTTATTATACAGTGGTATTATTTAGGTACTGTTTAGTGATATTGGTTAAGTACCCTATGGAGCTGGTATTATCAAAGTACTGTATGGTGGTAATATTTAGATACTGTATGGTGGTAATATTTAGGTACTGTATGCCACTGTTATTTGGGAGCTGTATGGAAATATTATTTAGATACATTATGGAGTTGTTATTCAAGGATTGTGTGGCAGTATTATTTAGGGACTCTATGGCAGTATTATTAAGGGCTTTTGTGGTGGTATTATTTAGGCACATGTGAAGAGTGCTATCTCTATATTACACAGCTGAGCCCTCGCTGATTAATAGCTTATTACATATCATGCAATGAGCCCTGGTCATGAAATATGTGAACTATGCAAAATTGAAGAGTAAATTGTTTGAGTCGGAATTAAAAATGTGGATAATACTCTTGAGGACGAGAATGGAAATCATTGTAAATATGATTACACAGTATTCATCTGGTGGTTATCGAGTGGGATATTAGCTTCTCAGCAGCTCCGACAGCAATAAATAGCCTGGCATCAATAGCAGCCGATTCTGCGGAGACATGACAGCATATCCTTCATGCCGCTTTAATTAAATAGAGTTCAATCCATTTATGACCTAATTTAACGAGGGCGCCCAAGACCGACCCGGGGATTATGGAAGACTCTTCACCAGCTCCTCTGATACGTATAGTACATACAGATAGCTTATGTATAGTCATTCACGTGGACCCTGAGGACTAGCAGAGAACATGTGTGACCTGCATGTGTGGTCTGATGGCTCTAAATCACAGCAGGACTCATCTCCAGGACTGACCAGGAGACACCCAAGATGTCACATCTCCAGGCACCTGAGTCAGCAGACAAGTCTTCCTGTAGTAGTGGATGATTGCCTTCTACTATAAAACGTAACCACCATGCCTGCCCCAATCATATAAACCAGAACCAGGAGGAGAAGACACCATGGGGCAGATTTACTTACGCGATTCACTAAGATCGTGCGTCCGAGTTCCTTCCTGTGTGTCGCTGCTGCGCTGAGGTCTGCCGGAGTTCACCTGCTTCTTCCCGGTGCTTGATCTTCCAACACAAAACCTTTTTTAAATTCTGCGGTTTTTCCGAATCCGTCGGGTTGTCCAACGGCCCGCCCCCTGATTTCTGTCGCATGCAAGACAGCGCCGATGCTCCAAAATACGATTGCGTGCGCCAAAATCCCGAAATATTCGGGAAACCCGAGGAAAGTGCGTCCGACGGACCATTAGTAAATGAGCCCCCATAAGTGCAAAGACAGTGAAAAACATTTAAAGGGGGTTTTCCCACAAAACAAGTTAGGCCCTATCCACAGGATAGGAGCTAACCTGCTGATCGGTGGGGGTCTTAGTGATAAGAACCCAACAGATCACTATAATGAGTGGTGCGATGGGGTCCATCAATTCACTTGTTGCTCCCGAGATGATGAGAGCTGCAGGAAGTTCATGTTCGTGCTGCCCCGCTCATCTCTATGGAGCTGATGGAGATTGAGGACTATGGCAATCTCCATCATCTCCATAGATATGAATGGGGCAGCCCAGCCATGCGCGGGGAGCGACAATGGATCCACCTGGGCTACATTGGACCCCCTATTCTCGTGATCTGTGGGAGTCTCATCACTGATAGGTGGATAGGACCTAACTTGTTTGGTGGGAAAACCCATTTAATATTTATTGCCTATATGTCCTTCCACAGCTGCTTATACTCAGGGCATGTTGCTGAAAGACTACTGTGGAGTCAGTGCTTCAAGAGCCACCACACACAGACATATCGAGGATGAGGGCTACAAGTGTCATCTTCAATATGTCAAACCAATCCTGACCAATAGACAGTGCCAGAAGCGTCTTATCTGGGCCAAGGAGAAATAGAGCTGGACTGTTGCTCTGTGATCCAAGATGTTTTCAGATGAAAGTTAATTTTGTATTTTATTTGGAAATCAAGGTCCCAGAGTATGGAGGAAGAGTGGAGAGGCAACAATCTGAGCTGCTTGAGGTCTAGTGTGAAGTTTCCACAATCAGTGATGGTTTGGAACCAAAGTCAGCACAGCCACCTACCAGGAAATGTTAGAGCACTTCATGCTGACAAGCTTTTTGGAGATTGAATTTTTATTTTCCAGCAGGACTTGGCACCTACCCACATTGCCAAAAGTACCAACACCTGGAGTAATAACCACAGTATCACTTTGCTTCATTGGCCAGCAAACCCGCCTAACCATAACCCTGTAAAGAATCTATGACAGACACCAGATACAACAATGCAGAGGCGCTGAAGGCTACTATCATATAACCTGCTCTTCCATAACACCTCTGAAGCACCATCAGCTGATCCCTCAATGCCGTGACACCTCTGCAGCGACATCAGCTGATCCCTCCATGCCATGACACCTTTGCTGCGCCATCAGCTGATCCCTCTATGCCATGACATCTCTGCAGAATCATCAGCTGATCCCTCCAGACCATAAAGCCTCTGCAGCACCATCAGCTGATCCCTCTATGCCATAACAACTCTGCAGTGCCATCAGCTGATCCCTCCATGCCATAACACCTCTGCAGTGCCATCAGCTGATCCCTCCATGCTATGACACCTCTGCAGAGCCATCAGCTGATCCCTCTGTACCATGACACCTCTGCAGCGCCACCAGCTGATCCCTCCAACCCATGACAAATTTGCAGTGCCATCAGCTGATCCCTCCATGCCATAAAGACTCTGCAGTGCCATCAGCTGATCCCTCCATGCCATAAAGCTTCTGCAGTGCCATCAGCTGATCCATCCATGCCATAAAGCCTCTGCAGTGCCATCAGCTGATCCCTCCATGCCATAGAGACTCTGCAGTGCCATCAGCTGATCCCTCCATGCCATAAAGCCTCTGCAGTGCCATCAGTTGATCCATCCATGCCATAAAGCCTCTGCAGTGCCATCAGCTGATCCCTCCATGCCATAAAGCCTCTGCAGTGGCATCAGCTGATCCCTCCATGCCATAACACCTCTGCAGTGGCATCAGCTGATCCATCCATGCCATAAAGCCTCTGCAGTGCCATCAGCTGATCCATCCATGCCATAAAGCCTCTGCAGTGGCATCAGCTGATCCCTCCATGCCATAACACCTCTGCAGTGCCATCAGCTGATCCCTCCATGCCATGACACCTCTGCAGAGCCATCAGCTGATCCCTCCATACCATGACACCGCTGCAGAGCCATCAGCTGATCCCTCCAACCCATGACACCTCTGCAGAGCCATCAGCTGATCCCTCCATGCCATAAAGCCTCTGCAGTGCCATCAGCTGATCCATCCATGCCATAAAGCCTCTACAGTGCCATCAGCTGATCCCTCCATGCCATAAACCCTCTGCAGCACCATCAGCTGATCCCTCCATGCCACAACACCTCTGCAGTGCCATCAGCTGATCCCTTCATGCCATGACACCTCTGCAGAGCCATCAGCTGATCCCTCCGTACCATGACACCGCTGCAGAGCCATCAGCTGATCCCTCCAACCCATGAAACCTCTGCAGCGACATCAGCTGATCACTCAATGCCATAAACCCTCTGCAGCACCATCAGCTGATCCCTCCATGCCACAACACCTCTGCAGTGCCATCAGCTGATCCCTCCAACCCATGACACCTCTGCAGAGCCATCAGCTGATCCCTCCATACCATGACACCGCTGCTGCGCCATCAGCTGATCCCTCCACGCCATGACATCTCTGCAGCTGATCCCTCCAGGCCATAAAGCCTCTGCAGCGCCATCAGCTGATCCCTCTATGCCATAACTCCTCTGCAGTGCCATCAGCTGATCCCTCCATGCCATAACACCACTGCAGTGCCATCAGCTGATCCCTCCATGCTATGAAACCTCTGCAGAGCCATCAGCTGATCCCTCCGTACCATGACACCTCTACAGCGCCATCAGCTGATCCCTCCATGCCATAACACCTCTGCAGTGCCATCAGCTGATCCCTCCATGCCATAACACCTCTGCAGTGCCATCAGCTGATCCCTCCATGCTATGACACCTCTGCAGAGCCATCAGCTGATCCCTCCGTACCATGACACCTCTGCAGCACCATCAGCTGATCCCTCCATGCCATAACACCTCTGCAGTGCCATCAGCTGATCCCTCCATGCCATAACACCTCTGCAGAGCCATCAGCTGATCCCTCCGTAGCATGACACCTCTGCAGCGCCATCAGCTGTTCCCTCCAACCCATGACACCTCTGCAGCGCCATTAGCTGATCCCTCCAGGCCATAAAGCCTCTGCAGCATCATCAACTGATCCCACCATGCCATAACACCTCTGCAGTGCTATCAGCTGATCCCTCCATGCCATGACACCTCTGCAGTGCCATCAGCTGATCCCTCCAACCCATGACACCTCTGCAGAGCCATCAGCTGATCCCTCCAGAGCTCTTAGCATGCCGACTTAAAGAGACCCTTTAAGTGATACATGGATAGTATGATGGTCTTGTCACTAGTGTGCATTGAGCTCAGACCAGGAAAACATAAATCTGCTTCCTTTCGAGGCTTCACACATGTCCCCCAATATGGAGAAAGTCTGTGCTCTGCAGATCTGTCTTGTGTTCAGTAGTTTATTAATGAGCACAGGCCAAACTATCAAAAATGTTAATTAATTGGAATACATTTATTTGGGCGCCCCCCGGTCTCCAGTAATAATTCCTCACACATGTAATTTTTAAATAGACATTGTGCAAATAAATTACCAAAACAATGGAAAATTTGTGGTTTTTTAAAATATGTTGCCCCCTTATAGGATTTCTTTTGCGGTTTTTATTCCTGAAATGCGCAACACACTGTTATGGAGTTTAACTACAATGAAATAAAGACTAGAAATTTGGGGGGGATTTATCAGAAGTGCCTGAGGTAAAACTGTTCTCATTGCTCGTGGCAACCAATCAGAGCTCAGCTTTCATTTACCAAAAGGTGTTTATGAAATTACAGCTGAGCTCCGATTGGTTGCCATGAGCACTAGAACAGTTTTACATCAGACACTTCTGATAAATCTCCCCCTATGAATTTTACATCATGGGACTGGGCAACCTTTTCCTCTTGGATGTGCATGTACCTGAAAGCAGCGTGGTGTTTCCTTGCACCTTTTCTTATACTATTACAGACCATGGATGATCTCAGCTGGGCTGCACGTGGAGATGGGATGGTTCAACCTTATTCTTTTCGTATAATACCTTTGTGTGTTGTTAGTAGTAGCAGGGAAAATGGATATATATTCCCGGATTGTAGCTGGGTAGATTTATGCAAATATATGCGGGACCGGCACAGGAATGTGGGACCGCCACAGGAACAAAGGACCACCACAGGAACGCGGGACCGCCACAGGAACACGGGACCCCCACAGGAACGCGGGAATACAGGAACTCGGAGGAACACTGGAGTACAGACACACGGAGGAAACCTGGTAATGCTGGAACACAAAGGAACACTAGGAAACACAGGAGGGCTTTCACTTCAGGGAAATGACTTGAAGATCTGGCAGTGAGTGAAGGGAGGTGCTGGATAAAAAAGGATGAGCCGGATAAGCCAGTGCCAATCAGGGGGACGCTGGCCCTTTAAATCCAGAAGAGACAGCCCTAGAGACCGGGGATGCACGCGGCTGGAAGCACCGGGAAGCAGGCTCGTGGACAGGTGAGTCTGAGTCCAGGGTAGGTACATTGCGGAGCACGGGTACACCTGCGATCCGCAACAAAGATCGTGGGGGCACCAGTGACATAGGTCCGGGCGCCGCACGGCACAGCGGAACACGGGTGAACATGTCACGGATCAATTCGTAGGGTCACCTATGACACCCATAAAAGTAATTCACAGGCCTTTTTAAATTTCTGTCCATGTGGCTGCTGTAAAGAAAAAACTCCAGAACACTATTATATGAAAAAACTAAATTATACAAATAATTAGCAAAAAAAATGTAATGAAAAAAAGGATATGTTTATATGTATCATTTTTTTATTATTTTAAAAATTAATTACCCGTATATACTCGAGTATAAGCCGACCCGAGTATAAGCCGGGACCCCTAATTTCAACACAAAAACCTAGGAAAACCTATTGACTTGAGTATAAGCCGAGGGTGGGAAATGCATTGGTCACAGCCTCCCAGTATATAGTCTGCCAGCTTCCTGTACTATATAGTCTGCCAGCCCCTGTAGTATACAGCCTGCCCAGCCACTGTAGGATACAGCCTGCCCGAAGAGGAGCCGAAGAGGAGCGGAAGAACCCGAAGAGGATCCGAAGGACCCGAGGTGGCACCGGAGCATCGGAGACAGAAGAGGACCTAAGGGTGACGTCAGAAAGGTGAGTTTTGGCTTTATTTTTTTTTAGAAGACTCGAGTATAAGCCCAGTTAGGTTTTTTGAGCACAAATTTTGTGCTGAAAAACTAGGCTTATACTCAAGTATATATGGTATTTAAAAATGAATAAATAAACAGTAGAGGAAGTATTCTATTTAAATGAAGCCACAGTGATGACAGCGACGCTTCGAAAAAATTCTCCTTCTCACAGCAACATAAAAATAATTGCAGCCTGAAATAAAAATAATGTTTTTTGTGTCTTTGTGTTTTTTTTTACGGATTCTATCAATGGCTACAAACGTCAGGGGGTTTAATGGGGCAGGGAATGAAATGAAAAAGATATGAAAGTTTAAAAAAAAAATAATATCACGTGAAATGAGGCATGTAAAGATGAAGGCCGGGGAGCTTAGAACGATAACTTGTCACATCCATCGCCTGAAGATTCCTTTTGATTAGGAGACTGACGGGGTTAAACACATCTTAGGAGGATGTGTCGGCAGCTCCCCAGCCTCGGGCTCCCCTTCTATCTGTTCCCACTTGTACTGTATATGTTTGAGTGTCCTCTCCGCTATCTCCTCAGCGCACTCGCTTGTGAGGCTCAGTGTGAACCCCATTGCTCCCCCCGAGGATAATCATCTATAAATCTATTCATATCTTGGAGGCAAAGTGAACACGTCCTTGTAGTAATGGATCCACAAGGTCACCCATACAAGTGTTTTCATATTATGTGTTTTTTATGATTGATAAGATTGTTAGTTTTTCTTTATTACGGTTATTTATTCCTTTTTATACAGCACAAACATATTCCGTGTCAAGGCTCTACATTATTATCGCACATCTCAGTCCTTGATCCCCGGGGGAGTTGCCATCTAATTTTTCCTATCTTGGACACAGATCAGGGCCACTTTCAGAGGAAATTTATTAACTATTAATTTCGGGAGTATGAGAGGAATCCAGAGAACATATAGTACAGCTACACCTGTGCAGTTTGTATTAAAGGGGGTTTCTAGACTTGACCTATCCATTGGATATATGGCACCCAACACTCCCATTGATCAGCTTTTTTACATTATGGATGGAGCGGGAAGCAAATATCAGTCTTAAGTGTAGCGAGAGATTGTTCCCAATTATAGTATCATAGTACAAAAGGTTAGAAAAAAACATCAGTCCATCAAGTCCAACCTATACATTATATTGTGTTGAACCAACATGGGGAGAGAAAAAGAAGTGGGCCGCACATCCGCACATCACACAATGATCTACTGCCGATCGGCTACATTATATAACGAGCTTGAGGTTCTTAGTCACATTTTGATCAAATTGTATAAGACCACCAACCACTTCACGGTGACCTCGTTGTAGTGGGTCCCTACGCTATTGTGTGTGGCATCACATGGCGTCCACCACCACTGCAGCACAGCACCGGCAGGGACCAAGACCCGAGAGCCCCCCAACACCCAAACTGGCAGGCATAGCCCCCATGTCTCCGGCCCCTGGGTCTCCACCAGCACCGCACCACAGAAGCACGACAGTGGCCGACTACTTCCTCTCAGCTAGTGTCTGAGACCACATGGAACAGTGAGTATTCAACATCTTTTCACACATGGTGAGGCTTTTTCCTGTTCACATGGTCCGTATTGCATGGTATCCGCTGCTTCTGTGGTGCGGTGCTGGTGGGGACCCGGGGCCTGGAGCCACGGGGGCTATGCCTGCCAGTATGGGTGCTGGGGGCAACCAGGTCTTGGTTCCTGCTTTTGCTGTGCTGCGGCGGCGGTGGATGCCACAATAGCGTAGGGAACCACTACAACGAGGTCACTGTGAAGTGGTAAGTGGGCTTATACGATTTGATCAAAATGTGACTAAGAACCTCGAGCTCGTTATATAATGTAGCCGAGTGGCAATAGATCATTGTATGATGTGTGGATGTGCGGTCCGGTTATTTTTCTCTCCCCATGTTGTTTATATTATGTCGATCCAGAAGAAGGCAAAAATCTTGCAAGGCTGATGTCAATTGGCCCAAAGCAGGGAAAAATTCCTTCCCGACCCCTAATATGGCGGTCAGAATAACTTCCTGGAACAGAATCTACTAACAAAAAGTTCTACTCCCATTCGATTGTATAGAAAGTCATCCAGGCCTCTCTTGAACATGTTCAAATTATCAGCCATTACAACACCTTGTGGCAGAGAGTTCCACAATCACCATAGTATAAATCTGCTGATGAGTGCCGTCACACCCCTGATCAGTAACCCTGAATCGCGTTGTTCTCGCATTTCTAGTGTTCGGTTGTTGTACCCATCCCGAAGTTCTCTGTAGGTCTACGGACCCTCTTCAGCCAATGCACGGCTTCCTTGGACCATTGGACCTCACATTCGTTGACCATATACTTTCTTGCCACCTTGGTCCGAGGAGAACATTCATTGACCGAAATAGGAACCTAGAAATTCAGAAAGGTCTAGAAGTTCTGGAGCTATGGAGCAGGGTAAAAAAGCCACCCTTGGGCACCCTTGCCCCAGCCCCGACATGGTTTTACCTTTAAAAGGGGCACCAAAAAGCTCTTTAAAAACTGGAAACTTGTACCAGAAGTATCTTTTACCAACACAAAAGGATTTGTAACCTCAGGCTTTGCCTCCCTGTGTTTAGACTCCAATGGGATTTACCCCTTCCACTACATTGTGGGACTCTATGTAAAGTAGATATTTAAGATTTCTCTTTTTCTTGGATGTTGTAAAGCAACAACATGGAAGATTTGTTACATCTACATCAGTCCTTCAGTGCTTTATAGGAGAAATATCTGCTCTTTGGAATTTCTGGGTGCTCCTCTTGTCATACACTATGAACACTAGATAAATCTTATATAATATGCATGGAAAGGTAGTCAGAAAAGGTCAATTATTTCATTACTTGAAGGTGAAAATGATGGTTGATGTAACAATGATATTTCGACACATGAGCATGTTAATCACTAAGATTTTACCCTTAGTGTTCTATATAGAGGAGTTTTAAAGTATACATCACCTTTAATTATTTTTCAGTTCTCAGCAGCCTTTTATCTTTGTAGAGATCCCCCTTGTTTGATTGGTTAGACCTAGCTGCTGTGACTCACTGCTCCCCACTCCATAGACTTCTATGTAATCTGACACCACAATGACCTTCTGTCTTTCTTGCTAGCAAGGTGGAGTTAAGTGGAGAGAGAAATTTGATTTATCAGGTCGTGTAGGAGCACAGAAGGTGGAGAAAGAAGTACTTTGCTCTAATAAGATGATTTATGTAAAGTTTGTCAAAATGTGACCATTCAAAAAACATAAAAAGGCCCTTTTAAGGAGCTACTTTGCACAATATTGCTAACCACAAGGGTCTCCAATACTTGACTACATATTTCATTTGGTCGTCAACATCTGTGGAGGGTCTTACCATGGAATGGAGACCTGGAATGTGCCCCATCTTTATGGGATCCGTAGTAGGACCAACCCTGTAATCCACATCCATAGGATTTTCTATTTTGTATATTACTGACGTCTCCTATTACAGTCTCAGTGAATTGTTCTTTATGGAACTTTGCCGTGGTCCATTGTCAGGCCAAGTCACAGTTTGTAATTTCTAAGCTTAACAATCCTGACCTACACGGATGATTGTAGTAGTCCGATATTTCCACTATAAATCACTCAGCGTTTTCTAGGAACACATTAGTGGTGGTTTCCAATATTTTACCCAGGTGAGTGCTTCCTAGAAAGCTTTTCTCCTGCAGGTATTGATTGAATTGTAAGAACTGCAGAAGAATTGCTGGAAACTAGTACGTAATGAAATCCAAGAATGACCTTGGTAGTTTGGCTTTAAAGGGAATTTCCCTTCTCATATGAAAATAAAATCATAAAATCAATTTGTAAAAATGCTAAATAAAAAAAAAAAATCTAAATATATTTATAAATAAATAAATATATAAAGAGTTTCCAGTTGTTGAATAATTTATCTCTGCTGTAAGACAAGGGAGACAAGGTGTTGTCCTTCTACCATTCAAGCATTGATGGCCTATCTTATTACCCCTTCAAAATGCCAAAAATAAGCTATGAGGTCTTGGCGAGCAACGATCATCGGGAAAATTGTGTCACACGCGCGCCGCTGTCATTTAAATATGTGTGCACACCGGGGCATTAAAAAAGTTAACACCCTTGATCAGTGCCAATGACTATGGGGCTCATTTACTAAGGTTTTCCGAATATTTCCGTTTTGCGCTGAATTGCCCCCCGGGATTTTGGCGCACGCGATCAGGATTGTGGCGCATCACGCAACAGAAATTGGGGGGCATGGCCGTCGGACAACCCGACATATTCGGAAAAACCGCGGAAGTTAAAAAACGAATTGTGTCGCAAGATCAAGCACTTACATGCACCGGGAAGAATAAGGTGAACTCTGAGGGACCTCGGCACAGCAGCGACACCTACTGGATATCGGGGCGCACGACCTTAGTGAATCCCGGCAGACCTGGATCCTCGTTGGACAGCGCGCTGCGGGATCGCAACTGGACCGGGTAAGTAAATGAGCCCCTATGGGTGTTAACAGGGGGGGTTAAACAAAGAACTCAAACTTTTTGCTGAAGAATGGGTTTTATACGGATCTAAACATTACATTGGTTCAGGTCCGCTCATCACTAGCTCCTGCCTCTTGATATATCGTGCTCTGGGAGTAGTCTGGCACAAGCTATAGTGAATGCATCAGGCCAGAGCATTGTCACCCTGGTTCAGTTCACCCTCCGTCCGGTCATGTCCTCTCCCACATGGCTTGAGGGTGGTTAGGGTAATAAACAGGTCTACAAGCCATGATAAATTACTTCCAATATACCTACGGAGAACTCTAATCTCAATAGTGACTACATGTAAACAATGAGAAAGCAGTAAGAGACAAGAAAACCCAAACTAAGCAGAACACCAGCACCCGGACAAGGAGAAGAAATGATACATAGAACTAGATATATGTATCATTTCTATACTTGCAGAAAGTTCAAGCAGCACACGTTGTTTGCGAAACAAAGAGGTATGGGTGCAACGCTCAATTAGACTGGGCTCCAGGTCTTGTGAGTAGAAAATAGAGGATAAGCAGCACACCAAAATGATGGTCACGTTGAAAAACGGTGAGTTTATTCCATGTTATCAAAAGTACAAATACATGTACAGAAGCAACGTTTCGACTCCTCAGAGTCTTTGTCAAGCCTAGTGACATAGGTGAACAGCGATCTAATATAGCAAACAAATGTGATCACATGATCAAAAATGATCCCACCCCTTTAGATTAACATATTTCATCCTAACGTGAATATACAATAAATTGTAAAACATAGTGGAGATTTCATCATATATGTGCATATATAATAAAGTGCTAGTGCATTATAATACATTATAAGTATGCATATAAGTAGCAGACATTATGGCAACAAGTGGCAACAAGTGACGAGTGCTTGTAATGTTATAAAGTGCTAAATTCCAGTATATATAAATTAAAAACAGCAGGACTGTGTTCTCACCAACCTAATCCAGCGGTCATACACTAGAAAAACTTGTGGACGGCAGACGCTGACCGATCGCGGGAATGACCCGCATGTGGAACGCAAGCGGAGTAAGCACTTACTACGCATGTACAAGGAGGAGTAAGGTGTCCATGGTAACACTGACGTCACAACGGCAACAGAGCGCGTCACCGGGATCCACGGTGTATTACACTCAGAATGCGACGTCCTTAAGAGGATCGTGAAGGAGGTGTTAAATTATGCATGAATGATCACTGGCACAGCGGAGGGTAAGTAAGTAGCTAAAATAGTTAACATTTGCAAACTTAAGTCAGGAGGAAATCTAAGAGGATAAATGAGTATTAACCCCTGAGTGTCAGGGGAAAAATGATAATTGTATCCCTATGACCGAAAACGGTCACTGCAGGATTGTCAAGGAGTAACCTCTGGTCCTTAGTAAGGGTTGATGCAACCAATGATACCAACTCCCATGGCACATGATGTGATCAAACACAAACTCTCATAACCTAAAAAGGACATTAATAATGTGGCAATGAAGCGTTCAAAAAAATTCGGTCAAAAAGAGGCGTTGCTGGTCGAGACGGATGGACAGGATGGTGAGAGCAGTCCGAGATCGGCTTCAGAGTAAGTAGGTTATTCTATAAAACAAAACAAAACAAAACAGGTATTGTAGATATTATGATTATAGGATATATTAATCAAAAGATACATCACTAAAAACCTATAGACCCATGGAAGATAGAGAGAACCACCACAGACCAAAGAATCACTGAGACATGTCATATATTATGTAATTTAAAATCTACATTGAGACCATTAGGTCTAAGGGTGTTTAAGGTGTATATCCACCACAGTTCTCTTTTTTTGAGGAGACGCTCTCTGTCACCCCCTCTACGTAGTGGGGGCACATGGTCGATTAGTTGGAACCTTAGGTCCCTCTCTTGATGACCGGCTTCCACAAAATGTTTGGGTACCGGCAGATCTATATATATGTCCCAGCAACAAACCAGTATGTAGGAGATAAGGAGACAAGATGTCCAGAATGGCAAGAGGTTAATAATAATTCCTTTATTTATATAGCGCACAGATTACGCAGCGTTGCACAGAGTTTGCCAAATCAGTCCCTGTCCCCATGGGGCTCACAATCTAATCAACCTACCAGTATGTTTTTGGAGTGTGGGAGGAAACCGGAGGACCCGGAGGAAACCCACGCAAACACAGAGAGAACATACAAACTGCAAGTGCTGCAAGGCTGTAGTGCTAACCAATGAGCCACCGTGCTGCCCTTATAGAGCCCCTCCTAGTGCAGAAGAATCTTTTCATTTGGATAGATAACTTCATACCTGATATTTCCTATTTAACGCAAATCTCCGGCCCCACACAGTGTTCTTCACATTGCTGCCACCCTTTCCCTATAGTCACCGGGGAATTTTAATGAAGTCCTCCATCTTTCACGCTGAGATAATGTAATTACCCCACATTGTGCTAACTTGATTAGCCGCGCTCCGATCTGCCGCCTCCTGTAAATGGTCAATGATTAATGTGATTGCCAAGTGGGAAATGGGAGAAGGTGAGTACGGTATTATTTATGAGGTTTCATAATGTCGCTCTAGTAGCTTTACAAAGACAGATCTCTATGAGACATCATTGTTCAGTGGGAATGGTTACATATCTACAACAGCTGGAGATCAGTATTCACCAATGTTTTCCTTCAGGTCAACTTGTCCATTGACATTTTATGAAATGTTCATAGATATTCTATAGAAGCTGCAGCTAGGATGGTCCATTGTAGGATAGGATGAGCTTTTCTGGGGTTTCAGGAAGAACCTACCTCCAACTCCCCCCCAGTTTCCTGCAAAAAGTCCTGACTTTTCATCATGGCCAGACCATGGGACTACACCGTAACCTATTACCAGGAGAGAGGCAGGGCCCCATAGTAGTCCTCTGAATGGGGCCCCACTTCCCCTTACATGTTTATACAATCACACACATTTATATACTTATATACACACATTTCTATACTTATATACACACATTTATATACACACTCACACATCTCTATACTTATATACACACATTTCTATACTTATATACACACATTTCTATACTTATATACACACATTTCTATACTTATATACACACATTTCTATACACACTCACACATTTATATACTTATATACACACATCTATACTTATATACACACATTTCTATACTTATATACACACACATTTATATACTTATATACACACTCACACATTTATACAATCTTACACACAGATTTATCCACTCATATAGATATTTATACACTTAGACAGTTTTACACATTTAATAGACACATATATCAGCTCTAATTTTAAAAACAGCTGTGAGAAAACTAAAGCTGAGCTCTGATTGGTTGCTATGGGCAAGTAGAACAGTTTTACCTCTATTACCTTCATCATATTATTACACTCTCTGTGTGCACACACTATCAGGGGACTTAACTAGAAAAGGCAGGGTCCCATAGCAGACTTCTCAATGGGACCTCTACCCCCTTGAGAA
Organism: Engystomops pustulosus; assembly: GCF_040894005.1. Taxonomy (NCBI): domain Eukaryota; kingdom Metazoa; phylum Chordata; class Amphibia; order Anura; family Leptodactylidae; genus Engystomops; species Engystomops pustulosus. Next base: position 242,382,183 of record NC_092412.1, read on the forward strand.
AATATACATATGTTTATACTCACACATTTATACACTTTTACACACATTTACTTATGATCACACATTTATACAATATAAAAACTTTTATACACTGATCTGTAAGTGTATGGAGATGAGAGATTCCTGGTCCTGCTGTCCTGTTGTCCCCTTCCTCTACTCCAAAAGTTCTTAACTTAGCTGCCGCTTCCGCTGTGTACTGTGGAAGATGCGCACTGTTATATAATTATGATGTTGTACAATGTGCAGCATAATGGGGCATATTTACTTACCCATCCTGACGCGTTCCCCCGAAAGTGCATTGTCCAACAGGAATGCACATCTGCCGTGCGCCCGATATCCTGCATGTGCCGCTTCCCCGTTCAGGTCCGCCGGAGTTCACCTTCTTCTTCCTGGTGCATGTAAGGGCATTTCTTGTGACACAATTTGAAACTTAAGTCCCGCGCTCAGTCCAAATCAGTTGGATCGTCTGACGGCCACGACCCCCCCCCCCCCAATTTGTGTCGCATGAAAGCCAGCGCAGCTGCAACAAAATCCGATCGCCTGTGGCACAGTCCTCAGTTAATACCTGTCAAAGCAGCGTAAATCACGAAAATGGCAGAAAAACGTGCGTCCATGGACACTTAGTAAAAATAGCCCCATAGTGTACACTCACCGGCCACTTTATTAGGTACACCTGTCCAACTGCTCGTTAACACTTAATTTCTAATCAGCCAATCACATGGCAGTTCAAACCGAGCATCAGTATGGGGAAGAAAGGTGATTTGAGGCCTTTGAACGTGGCATGGTTGTTGGTGCCAGAAGGGCTGGTCTGAGTATTTCAGAAACTGCTGATCTACTGGGATTTTCACGCACAACCATCTCCAGGGTTTACAGAGAATGGTCCGAAAAAGAATGGTCAGAGGAGAATGGGCAGACTGGTTCGAGCTGATAGAAAGGCAACAGTGACTCAAATCGCCACCCGTTACAACCAAGGTAGGCAGAAGAGCATCTCTGAACGCACAGTACGTCGAACTTTGAGGCAGATGGGCTACAGCAGCAGAAAACCACACCGGGTGCCACTCCTTTCAGCTAAGAACAGGAAACTGAGGCTACAATTTGCACAAGCTCATCGAAATTGGACAGTAGAAGATTGGAAAAACGTTGCCTGGTCTGATGAGTCTCGATTTCTGCTGCGACATTCGGATGGTAGGGTCAGAATTTGGCGTCAACAACATGAAAGCATGGATCCATCCTGCCTTGTATCAGCGGGTCAGGCTGGTGGTGGTGGTGTCATGGTGTGGGGAATATTTTCTTGGCACTCTTTGGGCCCCTTGGTACAACGCCACAGCCTACCTGAGTATTGTTGCTGCTCATGTCCATCCCTTTATGAGCACAATGTACCCTGTAACATCTGGTGGCTACTTTCAGCAGGATAATGCGCCATGTCATAAAGCTGGAATCATCTCAGACTGGTTTCTTGAACATGACAATGAGGTCACTGGACCCAAATGGCCTCCACAGTCACCAGATCTCAATCCAATAGAGCATCTTTGGGATGTGGTGGAATGGGAGATTCGCATCATGGATGTGCAGCCGACAAATCTGCGGCAACTGTGTGATGCCATCATGTCAATATGGACCAAAATCTCTGAGGAGCTTCCAGGACCTTGTTGTATCTATGCCACGAAGAATTGAGGCAGTTCTGAAGGCAAAAGGGGGTCCAACCCGTTACTAGCATGGTGTACCTAATAAAGTGGCCGGTGAGTGTATATACTGGTGCACATCCTCCATTCTTTAGTGTGTCAGGTCGGGCCCCCTGACACTGTGGGCCCCATAGTTGCTTTTGTGGCTGTTGTATATTTACACCCCTTTACATCATATACTGTACATACATGCATCCAGTATTTAAACATAATCATATGCATACATACAGCATAAACACACATACATAGAGTATACACACACCATGTGTATATAACACATATACAGCATAAACACATCACATATACGCACACATATATAGCATGTACACACACATAGAGCATAAACACATTGTGGGGCACATTTACTAAGGGTCCGCACACCGCATTTCCATCGGGTTTCCCAACTATTTCCGATTTGTGCCACATTTGTGGCCACATTGGGGGTCATTTACTAAGGGCCCGAATCGCTTTATTTCGTCGGGTTTCCCGAATTTTTCCGATTTGCGACGAATTGCCGCTTTTGGCATACGCGATCGAATAGTGGCACTTCGGCGCCAGCATGCATGCGACGGAAATCGGGGGCGTGGTCATCGGAAAACCAGACGGATTTGGAAAAATCGCTTTATTTTTTTTAAAAAAAGTGTCGCTTGACATGCACTTACCTGCACCAAGAAATAGAAGGTGAACTCCGGTAAACTCCAGCGGACCTCGGCGCAGCAGCGACACCTAGTGGACACCGGGCGCAGGGACCTCAGTGAATCTCTGCCGGACCCGAATCAGCGTCGCTGGATCGCGACTGGACCGGGTAACTAAATCTGCCCCATTGTATCACATCTATTTCCATGTTACGTAGACGCGTCCTGTGAACTTTAGCCCCTTATATAACAGGACCCCAGAAACAGATTTTAACAGCGATTATATGAAGATGGATGCACAATACACGAACCATATCATTTTCCCAAAGAGAATCCACTATAATTAGAGCAATGACACAAATTTTACAACTTGATAGTTTCCTCCTGACAACCTGATAAGGTGTAAAATACAACAACTATAGAAAATGTCGCTACTCCTCCCCAGGAAGCCCCATAATTACAACTCGCAGTGCGAAACATATCATTATTATTAACCCAGAAATAACCTATAATTATTCATCAGGAAAAGATGTGAGAAACAGACAAAATGTTTACAATGAAGAAGAATTAAAGGAGATATTATAATGAATTCTAATTACTGTATTTGTATGGCCTTTAGGTCCTAGTACAAGGGACCTGTAGTCCCTGCTGATAATCATCATCTGTTTCTGTGGACCACCACAGAACCTGTCAGCAGAAATTGACCTAATAAGCCACTACCAATGTGATGCCAAGCAGCCGAACACCTTCCAGATCATGTTTCTTTCATGAGCCAGTGTGGTGGCAGCATCCAGAAAATCTACATTGAAGTGGGATATAAAGTCATTGTACAAAGTCAAGGAGGCGGAGATTTTAACACTGAAGTCGAGCTCTCTCTCACTAAGAAAGCCCCCCATCACTGCAATTGATGGTCCTGCATCCAGAGACATCACTGATCAGATCTCTTGGAGTCTGATGCATGATGTCAATCACAGTGTAGGAGGCGTTCAGAGCTCCGCACCGTGACTTCAGTGTTAAACTCTCCGCCTCCCTGACTTTAAACAACCAATTTACAGCTCACTTCAACATTGATTTTCTAGATGATGCCACCTCTCTGGGCCATGAAAGAGACAAAAACTAGAAGGTTTTACGCAGCTTGACAATATTCTGGTATCGGTTTATTCGGCCAATTTCTGATGAAAGGTTCCCTTTAAATATGGAGACCTATGACTACTGAGAATCCCAGTGGACAGACTCCCAGCCATAAGACATCAACCATCTATCATGTTGATCAAGGATGAGCGGTGCTGACAAAGGTGTTGCCTCAAAATTGAAGCCTTTCATCTGGCCACCATGACAACATCTCCCAATTTCCTTACTGGATATATTTGGCCCCTTTTTTCTCTGGACTCTATAGCAACATATATTGTAAATTTACCCCCCAAATAAAATATTGTCACGGAACTAAAGATAAACACCAGAAGTTATAGCAATACCCAAACAAAACTAATCCAGGCGAAACAAGCCCCACTGGAAGCTCAATACTGCTCAAAACGTCTAATTTATAATCGGCTATTGACTCCTAACATGACAATTCCTGATGTTAAGATGTTGAGAGAAGCAGTAATTTCTCTCATAGGTGATCATGTGATAGCATACTAGAATTAAACTCATACAACCCATTGTGGTAAAAGTATGAGATATAGCCATAACTTAATGGGGCAGATATAGTTACCCGGTCCATTCGCGATCCAGCGGCGGGTTGTCTGTGGAGGATTCGGGTCTTTCAGCAATTCACTAAGGTAGTGCACCTGATGTCCACTAGGTGTCGCTGCTGCGCTGAAGTCTGTCGGAGTTCACTGGAGTTCACTGGAGTTCACCAAGATATCGTGGGTGCAGGTAAGTGCGTGTCAAGCAACACTTTTTTTTTCACAATACAGTGTTTTATCCAATTCCGTCGGGTTTTTTACGGCCACGCCCCCGATTTCCGTCATGTGCATGCCGGCGCCGATGCGACACAATCCGATCGTGTGCGCCAAAAAGCCGGGGCAATTCAGGGAAAATTGGTGCAAAACGGTAAAATTCGGGTAACCCGATGGAAAAACGCGATTCGGGCCCTTAGTAAATGACCCCCATTGTTTTCAGTCATCACCCCTCTAATAATTACATTTACATCCGTAGTCAGCAATAACCTCACCCTATGCAGTACCAACCCTCATTGGCAAATCTAAATGACCTCATGATCAGTGCCGGTGCCGATCGCAGGTGTTATCAGTGGGGAGTGAGGGTTTGGTACCTAAACCTGGAAAACAAAGCTTAATGGGTTTGCTCAACTCTACTGTTGACTCCAAGAGCCTTATGTTATGAGTAGACAGTGAGTTACTAATTTGATACTAGAGGAGGGGTCCCGAAATCTCATCTTATTTACATAGCCGCAGCGTTCATGCTCAAGCACCATCATCCGTAAAAACTGATATAAAGCAATGGAGGCCGGGTGCCAGAATGTATGAAGCATATTTCTCTTTTGCACTTTGGTAAATGACCCTCCTCGCCTCCTAACATGCAGCTTGGCAGCGCGGGGCGTATTAGGGCGGCTGTAAAGAACTCGCTGTTATGGTAGATTTATGCTCTAAACAAGCGCGGCCGGTGGCATTATACGTCCCCTGGCATTTGGAGGGATTGTGGTGAGATAGTTACCTTGTTTTATTAATGTGGAATGGAAATGGTGTCAGGTTTATATTAGGTCCTTGAATGAATCATGTTTTATATGGGACGGCCGGTCCTCTGAGCATCGCGCTATTACCATAATTAAATGAATATTGTGCTGAAATAATAAACTACAATGAATGATACATTCATGGTGTTGGCTGCTTTCCTCATATTCGGCCATAATCGACAAAAACGTCCAAATCTTTAGGGAACTGCACAATAGTTGTCCGGATAGTAGCAGTCGTATTCCTGCCCTTGTGCTGCCACATAGTGCACAAAATAATGACACCTATTGTTGTCTGCATAACAATGTTGCAAATGCAGTGAACACAATGGGGCAGATTTACTTACCCGGTCCATTCGCGATCCAGCGGCGCGTTCTCTGCGGTGGATTCGGGTCCGGCCGGGATTTATTAAGGTAGTTCCTCCGACGTCCACTAGATGCTGCGCTGAATAGCATCGGAACGCACTGGAATACACCGAGCCGGGCTGAGTGAAGGTAAGTGCAATTTTCGCAACACATTTTTTTTTTTCTAAATGCGGCGGGTTTTCCGAATCTGCCGAGTTTTCGTTCGGCCACGCCCCCGATTTCCGTCACGTGCATGCCAGCGCCGATGCGCCACAATCCAATCGCGTGCGGCAAAATCCCGGGGCAATTCAGGGAAAATCGGCGCAGATCGGAAATATTCGTGTAACACGTCGGGAAAACGCGAATCGGGCCCTTAGTAAACAAAACATTTTGAAAATCTTATTGACACTGGGACAAACTTTTTTTTTGTTTAGAACTACAATTATAAAATATACAGATCCAATTTACTTAGAAATTCAACTTAAAGGAAATCTACCATTTGATGTCATGCATTATGAACCAGACATACCTTGAGAATGCTTGTAGCTACATTGTTGAGTGGTTTTGCTGAAAAAAACTATTATGACAATCAGGATCTTGGGAAAGCTGGATTCCATGCTTCTTGCAGTACATAAAAACATTACACAAGCTGTTTGCACTGACCAGACAAGACTAATCAACCTGTGCTTGTTCACTCATACACATCAGGTGGGGGATGGTGCAGCGATTGATTACTTCTGCCTGTCAGTGATGTACATCATCCTCCTGAGCAGCGTAGGAAGAGAAGTGCTGAGCCAGACAAAGGGATGGACAGAGACTCATTATCCTGAATTTTATAATTGTTTTTTTCAGCAAAACCACTCAGTTCAGGGATTAAGCAAGATATGTTCCTGCATCAGTGTAGCTACAGCATTCTCAAGTTATGCTTGCTTCATAATGCATCAAACCTGAAGAAGCTATCTTGTACGTAACCCTGTGTAGTTCCCCATAAGCAGAGGCATGGTGTGTAATCCGCCCCTCCCCCTTTCCCCGGAAAAAAAAAAACAATCCTACAATCTAGTGATTGGCAGTCATATATAACAAAGTGATGCAAATACTATTCGTTTCCAACAATGGGGTCCAACAATTTACTTTCCATATTCAGATACTGAAAATTTGTCTCCTCTTTTGTTAATATTTCGGCCGCGGAACAGCCTGAGTTCTACCCCACGAAAACCGATTGTGACATAAATCCTGAATCCTGCTGAATCGTTAGACTGGGCTCAGTAACGAGATAATCAGTGTGCGCGCTGCTGTGTGCACCTTCCACTGAGAATCGATCAGACTTCGCCTGGGAATGGAAATTCTCTGCTGCGGATGTTGGCAACTCTCAAACTTCTGACTGTGAATTCACTGATGTGGACTGGCGGCACTGCCACTAGTGGGCGCCCCTGGCCGAAATATTTTGTAAGCCCCTGTATACTAGCAAATACATAACTCATACAATCCCCCCAAATAATACTGCATAATAGTTATAATGCCGTGAAATAATACCTCCCTACAGTGCACTAAAACACTAAATAGAGCTATATACACCTTACTAATACATCAAGTGCCTTATAAAAGCCATTATATACTGCAGACAACTCAAGTTGCGCCAGTAATGTTGACCATACAAAGCTCCAGACAGAGTTAGGCATTGGTCCCGGAGATATGTGTAATCATACCTTTATGTGTTAGTAGAAGCAAGGCTGTGAAAAATACATTTATATTCTAGGATTGTAGCTGGACTTCTCGTCATTGATCACAGAATTGCCCCTCTCCCTGCCCTGAGTAAGAGCTTCTGGTTAGATGTTACAGAAGAGGGGCTGTGGAGCAGTTTGTTTGCAGAGGACATATCTTCAGTGGCTCAAGTCCAGCTACAATCCTGGAATATTAATGCATTTACGCAATCCTGTTGCTATTCACAATTCTTAACCAATTCTTAACACTGGCTGTGGATTTGTATGATCAAAGCTGTTGGTGGATTATTTTTAATAACACCTATTGATGGTGCTTGTTCAATGGGTGTTCAACACTTTATCCTCATCCACCCTTTATACAATGATCAATTGTTGCTAAACCACACTCACAAATCAAACTCGAGGTTCTTAGTAACATTTTGATCAAATTGTATAAGCCACTAACCACTTGTCTGTGACCTTGTTATAGTGGGTCCCTATGGGTAATCTTTGTTGCCCTTCTTTATAATCTCGGAATGGAGCCTCAGGATATCTTGATATGTTTCCTGATCTGGATTTATCACAGCAGTTATGGCTCAGTCTGCTCTTTTATCAGGTAACCATTGGTGCAATGACATGAGCTAATAATTGGGGACAACCTTTTTGGTGTTTTCCCGTTAAAAACGTAACTAGTGATCACCGGTGGTCATACTTCTAGATAGATAGATATGAGATAGATAGATAGATAGATAGATAGATAGATACATATGAGATAGATAGATAGATATGAGATAGATAGATAGATAGATATGAGATAGATAGATAGATAGATAGATAGATAGATAGATAGATAGATAGATAGATATGAGATAGATAGATAGATAGATATGAGATAGATAGATAGATAGATAGATAGATAGATAGATACATATGAGATAGATAGATAGATATGAGATAGATAGATAGATAGATATGAGATAGATAGATAGATAGATAGATAGATAGATAGATAGATAGATACTGTAGGAAAGAGGCAGCACTCCGAGGTACGTAGAAAAGGGTGAAGCTTTATTCCATGTGCAACGTTTCGGCGTTTAAGCACGCCTTTTTCAAGCAAAGGGACCTACGGCTGCTGCACCCTTGCTTTCCTGTGCTGCTTTGGACTTTCCTTTTTCTAGATAGATAGATAGATAGATAGGAGATAGATAGATAGATAGATAGATAGATAGATATGAGATAGATAGATAGATAGATAGATAGATAGGAGATAGATAGATATGAGATAGATAGATAGATAGATACATAGATAGATACATAGGAGATAGATAGATAGATAGATAGATAGATAGATAGATAGATAGGTAGATAGATAGATAGATATGAGATAGATAGATATGAGATAGATGATAGATAGGAGATAGATAGGAGATAGATAGATAGATAGATAGATAGATAATAGATAGATAGATAGATATGAGATAGATAGATAGATAGATAGATAGATATGAGATAGATAGATAGATATATAGATAGATAGATAGATATGAGATAGATAGATAGATAGATATGAGATAGATGATAGATAGGAGATAGATAGATAGAAGATAGATAGATAGATAGATAGATGATAGATAGATAGATAGATAGATAGATAGATAGGAGATAGATAGATAGATAGATAGATAGATAGATAGATAGATAGGAGATAGATAGATAGATAGATAGATAGATATGAGATAGATAGATAGATAGATAGATAGATAGATAGGAAATAGATAGATAGATAGATAGATAGATAGGAGATAGATAGATAGATAGATAGGAGATAGATAGATAGATAGATAGATAGATAGATAGATAGATAGGAAATAGATAGATAGATAGATAGATAGATAGATAGATAGATAGGAGATAGATAGATAGATATGAGATAGATAGATAGATAGATAGATAGGAGATAAATAGATAGATAGATAGATAGATAGATAGATAGGAGATAAATAGATAGATAGATAGATAGATATGAGATAGATAGATATGAGATAGATAGATAGATAGATAGATAGAGAGATAGATAGATAGATAGATATGAGATAGATATGAGATAGATAGATAGATAGATAGATAGATAGATAGATAGATAGATAGATATGAGATAGATAGATAGATAGATAGATAGATATGAGATAGATAGATAGATATGAGATAGATAGAGAGATAGATAGATAGATAGATAGATAGATAGATAGATAGATATGAGATAGATAGATAGATAGATAGAATATAGATAGATAGATAGATAGATAGATAGATAGATAGATAGATAGATATGAGATAGATAGATAGATGACACATGGACAGGATACAGATGGATATGATATATAATTGTTTATATACTTGGAAACACATCTTATCCTCACTTGCCATCTGTCTGTTCTGCATGTATATATATATCTATATCTTTGCTTTCTTAACATAGATCTTCCTGTGACACTTCATTCTACAGTAAACATCCCTCTGGTTATTCTTAGCATATGCCACGTAGAACAAAAGAAGTGAAATGAGGTCAGTAAATATATGGAATCCAAGGATTCGACCTTCTGAGGGAATAAAGGGAATGTTACCTGCGGCAGATACTGCTGCACACATCAGCATCACAAAATATTCCCCTACCCGTCTTGTGGGCCATGTAATGCCTCTCTGAGAATGTATGGAAATGTGCTTTCTTTCCATCCTAGATAAAGGCAGCAATCCTACAAGTCAATATCCGACCCTTTAAACAGGCCTTTGAATGTGAGCCAAACCAGACTGGAGACAACTGTTTTAGTGCCCTGTAGGGTCCTTCATCCAGGCTGCCTTGGATGGATGACAGATGATGGCACTGCCAGAGGTCCAGGTCCTAAAAAAGAGAACATTTTTGTAGTATTTCTACAAGCCAAGTGTAAAAGGACTTTCTTTTTGAGGCCCATTCTATGTTTGAGCCATTCATCTCCCCCTAGTGGATGAGACTGGTACTGACACATCATTAAAAATACGTAAATTTACATAAATTTGGATAGAAAATGTGTGTGTGGTCATCATCATCACCAAAGCAAAGTAAAATATTTGAAAGTTTATTTTTGGCCGTCTGATTTTCCTCAGAATTTAAGAACATTCAGTATAAAAGAAACGTTGTTAATGTCTGGACCTGTTTGACTTGTAGCTGGTAAAGAGAAATACCCCTGAGGACGGCGTCGACACACAGAAGTGGCATCTGCTTCTCGGAGGAAGCTGACATTGTCTGTCCCTTCTAATTAAAGAGCTGGTTTTCACAGTTTCTGGTGACACCGGGGTACACTCACTGGAACATCTGCTGCCTTAGAAGAAGAAGATATTCCCACCTGGAACGGAAAGAACATGTTATATAATTAAAATGCACCCCGCATATCCCGAGATCCGGCACATTTTACAATAGCCTTACAGTAACTCTAAGTAAGAAATTGAGAAAAGAGATAATATAAAATATAGCACTAAAGTAGAATAGAAAATATTATTTTTGGTTTATAAGGGGTTTATAAGGTCAACCACAGTGGACGAACCCTTATACTTATGGTCTGGCATCTAGGAATCTATCTAGGAAGTCCAAATCCTGTATAGGAAACTGGTTGGAGTTGGGCTCTTACACTTGGGAACCCATTAGCAAGATGGTCGTAGATAGAGATATGTGCGGACTCAATGTTCCCATTTGGGGTTTGGCTGCTGAAAAGCCAAATTGATGCCACCAACTAGTAGCCATGACTATGCCAGAGTCTGTTCGGCTGTCAATTTGCAAATACGTGCCAATCTACGAGTCACGAGGTCGAACCCAAACAGGAACATTATCTAGTCGTTGAGATATTTGGACCTCTACATTACCACCAGTTGTAGTTGTCAGACGTATAATTCGGAATCCAGAAGTAGTCAGGGAGTTGTTTAAAACCACCGGTTTCTTAAAGGACTTTTCGATGGGACAAAACAATCTCAATAATGGTTGAATGAAATGAAGTCGCTCGGACCAGTGTCGATCACCTATCACATAGGACCTTGTTGGAAATACCCATTCAGCCAATCACTGACTGAGGCAGGATATAACTTTGTACAATGATTGGTTGAGGGAGCATCCCCAAGTATTTCCTGTGTGTCAGTCCAAACAAGAAGTAGGGGTAAGTGGGACGCAGGCAGCATTGAGGCCAAAGCAGTAGGGTATTGGGAGAAAATTGATGCCTCATTTTTTACTTTTTACCAATTTTTTGGGGGCAAAACCCCTTTGACTTGGGTGTTTTTAAATCACATTTTAAAGTGATTATCTGCCTCACAATCTGATCGTAAAAGCTCCCCTTGGATCGTGGCAGAAAGTTGAGACTAAATGTTGGTTACCAGACACTTCTGCATTGGAAAATCTTTGTGTAGCGCCTATCATGGTTTCTAAGGGAGTCTTCCATAATAAAGGTTAGCGAAGGTGGAACATTCCCTTTAACACTGATTCTACAGGACAATATAGAGTAAGTGTACAACGACTGTCTCTGCCTTCTATTGAAAGTATGACCACTAGAGATGAGCGAGTATACTCGTCCGAGTATACTGCTCGGTCGAGTATTAGCATACTCGGACCGGCTCGTTACTCGGACGAGTATCTCGCCGGCTCGAGTTCGAGCATTAAATTAATAAAAGACACAGAAGAACAGTGTTTACACTGTTCTTCAACACATAACACATGTTTCCAGATGTAATTGTAAGAATACATTAATAAAACACTATTCTTCACTTTACAGGTGTTCGCGCGTGTCTCCCGCTAAGTTCGGAGATGTGCGCCGAACATCAGCAATGTAAAGAATAGTGTTATTTGAATGTGTTCTGCAATGTGCACTTAAATGCTCGTGTTTTCACTGTTTTTATTCTATACTTCACATTGCTGATGTTAGCGCGTATCTCCAAACTTAGCGGGAGACATGCGCGAACATCTGCAAAGTGAAGAATAGAATAAAAATAGTGCAAACTGTGAAAACAAGAGCATTTAAGTGCAGAACACATTCAAATAACACTATTCTTCACATTGTTGATGTGCGCGCACATCTCCGACATTATCGGAAGACTTGTGCTAACATCTGCAAAGTGAAGAATAGAATAAAAACAGTTAAAACAGTGAAAACAGTGAACACAGGACCATTTAATTGCAGAACACATTGAAAGAACACTATTCTTCACATCCAGATGTTCGGCGCACATCTCCTAACTTAGCGGGAGACACGCGCGAACACCTATAAAGTGAAGAATAGTGTTTTTTTAATGTATTCTTACAATTAAAACATCTGGAAACATGTGAAATGTGTTATTATTTACTGTTCTTTTAATGTGTTGTGTTAGTGAAAAAATGCTCGGGTCTCCCATTGACTTTAATGGGGCTCGTTATTCGGTACGAGCACTCGAGCATCGGGAAAAGTTCGTACCGAATAACGAGCACCCGAGCATTTTAGTGCTCGCTCATCTCTAATGACCACCGAAAAATCAAATTGGAAGAACCATGATTGACCCTAGTTTGGAAGACCTCGGAGAAGCTTCTGTTCCTTGCACCCTGGTCACATCCACCTTTCGCCCTGTACCTTCACAATGTCCTGTTTACCTACACATGGACACAAATTATGTAAATGTTTTTTATATGTCACTTTAACTTCCTAGTGGTTCATGGTTCTGGTTTTGCTTATGAAGGTGCAACATGATGACCTTACATGCTGTGGTGGATTTCATCCCTGAGATCCAGAGGATCAAGTTAACTCAAGTTAAATAACTAAGGAGAAACCAGAAGAAGACCAACACCTTCCCCTTCCAAACCTTGGTTTGATGCAGCATTAGTCTTCTTCTTGGTCTAAAATTTGATTTAACCAGTGGAGAAGAAACTAGACTGCGAGTAGGAGAGTTGTGTTGTGCAGTCAGGCATCACACCAAGGGGCAGAGTTTAGCATGAAGAAAGTTTATTTTGGAATTTTGGTGCCCCAAGCAAAGTAATGTCTTCAGATTCCCAACATTCCAAAATCCATTCCACAATTTTGCCCTTGTACTACTAGAATCATTTACAAATTTACATATTTTGAATAGAATTTTTAAAAAATACAATATCCAAAACATAGGTGACTCTACAGGGCGGACGTGTAACTATTACTTGACTTTCCGTAAGCCGGCGTTCAGTACTCACCACTGAAATCCATCATGTTCTTAGCAAGAAAATACTATGTTGTATACAATTTTGTAACGGAAATTGCCGCCGGCCTGAATAAGTTAACACGGAGCCGAATCTGTGAATAATAATCATTGTAATGGGGAGAATTCATTGTAGAGGGAAACCGAGAACCTGCTGCCATTCACTTAACAAAATGTTGTTTGCAAAATTCCATTTCTTTCTTTCTTCTGAAGTCGCATTGAAGTTCACGAGACACATCCCTCACCCATTACTTGCTGGGGTATCAAATATGTCCTGTTAGAGACAATCTACCATTTGATTTGATGCATTATGAAGCAAACTACACTGATGCAGGAACATATCTTGTTTAATTCCTGAGCTGAGAGGTTTTGCTGAAAAAACAATTATAACTTTCAGGATAATGCGGCACTTCACTAGAGGATGATGCAATCACCGTGTTGTCCCTGGCAGGCAGAAGTAATCAATCGCTGCACCATCCCCCAGCTGCTTGTGTATGAGTCATTCAGCTCAGGCTGATTAGTACAGTCTGGACAGTTCAGGAAGCTCCAAGTAATGTGTTTATGAATGGCACCCAGCTTTCCAAAGGTACTGAATTCTATGATTGTTTTTTATAGCAGAACCTGTGGATTCAGGGATTAAACAAGATATGTTTCTACAGCAGTGTAGCTGCATTATTCTCAAGGTATGCTTGGTTCATAATGCATGAAATCAAATGGTAGGTTTCCTTTAACTTCCAATTCTGAAATAAAGGGAGTTTTGGACTCACCCTGTGCTACTCTATCCCCAAAGGATGGAGCAGATGATCATAGGGAGAGTGTCCTAGACCAATAGGTTGGTGGCAATGAAATTAATTAGGGACTGGCAATTCTAGGAAGTGAAACAGAAGTATTGATAAGGGGGTTCTTTGTAATGCTGTGGAGGGGGGTTGGAATTTTGTTACCTAGATGAGCCTCAGATTGGAGACTACTGGTCAAATATCAGCTCTGCAGGACCGCAGGGGGCTGTGTTATAAGATTTCAGCCCCATTGGGGGTCATTTACTAAGGGCCCGATTCACGTTTTCCCGACGTGTTACCCGAATATTTCCGATTTGCGCCGATTTTCCCTGAATTGCCCCGGGTTTTTGGCGCACACGATCGGATTGTGGCGCATCGACGCTGGCATGCACGCGACGGCAATTGGGGGGCGTGGCCGAACGAAAACCCGACGGATTCGGAAAAACCACCGCATTTAAAACAAAAAATTGGCCGTACGGGCCATACTCACATGCACCAGGAAGAGATCAGTGAACTCCGACGCAAATCGGCGGACCTCGGCGCAGCAGCAACACCTGGTGGACATCGGGCGCAGGACCTTCATGAATCGCCGGAAGACCCGAACGCTCGTCCGAGAAGCCGCGGCTGGAACGCGAATGGACCGGGTAAGTAAATGTGCCCCATTGTGTAACCCTGAGCTGAACTTTTAGGCTATGTGTGTAACATGTGTAGCAGATCAAAGAAAACCAGAATTATCTCAGTAATCGATGGCCACATATCATGTGTTTTAAAAGTTATCAACTCCAGCGATTCTTATGCAATTGTATCCACTGCCTTCAGTTCTGTGTTCAGCATCAAGGACGACACGTCAAATAGCTGTACATCGCAGGGAACGTTCCCAGTTGTTGCTTCAACTTTCTGTTTTTCATAACTTTTGATTGCAGCAATCGATTTGGGGTCTGTGTTGATCTGCTATGTAAACACCTTCCCATTCGTAAAACGTGCCCTTGATCCAATATGGCGACATACAAGATGGTGGTCTATTCCAGATATAGCTCAAAAGATAGTCCCCCCCCTCACAGTTTTTTGCTGGGGTATCAGATATGTAATTTTTTCTTTATGTTCCTGAAATAAAAGGATTTCCTGGGACTTTTGACTCTCTGCTGGCAGTTGCCCATAGGTTGCTATATCATGAATCTCTCATTAGCGGGTTATGTAAAAGGAATGTAAGGCCAATCCTACTCCTACTGGTCTGTCTACAAGGACACTTAGGACAACCCTTAAGTCAGAACTCTGACATGATGTCCTTCTGTGCTCTAGATCCTTTGTAATACAGACATTGGGGCTTATTTACTAAGGGTCCCGCGACCACATTTTTGTGGGGTTTCCCGACTTTTCAGGGATCATGCCGGGAAGGATTGTGTTGCACGCGATCGTTTTGTGTCGCGATCGCGCTGGCTTTCATGCAACACAAAATGGGGGGCAGCCCTCAGACGATCCGACGGATTCCGACAACACGCGGGATTTAACATTTAAAATTGTGTCGCAAGAAAATGCACTTACATGCACCAGGAAGAAGATGGTAAACTCCAACAAACCTGAGCGGGGGAGCAACACATGCAGGATATCGGGTGCACAATCTTCTTGAATCGCGGCACAGTGCATTCTGTTCAGACAATGCACTTTCGGGGATTGCGCAGGACAGGTAAGTAAATGTTGCCCAATGTGTTTTGGCTCCACACCGGCACCTTCATCAAGTTCAGTAGGAATTAAAACAGCAACGGTTCAGCCTACTTTGTGGAACCGAAGCCCATTGTTTTTTATCCTTAAAATATTATATCTGTAATAAAAACAATTCTAAAAAGAAGCGCAGAACTGTCTGGGTCTGTC
Source organism: Engystomops pustulosus (assembly GCF_040894005.1). NCBI lineage: Eukaryota > Metazoa > Chordata > Amphibia > Anura > Leptodactylidae > Engystomops > Engystomops pustulosus. Next base: position 242,398,095 of record NC_092412.1, read on the forward strand.
ACATCCGATGCACTTACAAACACTGGGAAGAAGAAGATGAACTCTATAGGACTTGAGGGGGGAAGCGACACATGCAGGATATCGGGCACACGATCTTAGTGAATCGCGGAAAACTTCATCCTCGTCAGACATTCCGGATCGGGGATCGCACAGGGACCGGGTAAGTAAATGTGCCCCATTATGTAACAGTGGCGTAACTTGGCCCTAGTTCAAAATGTGTGCCAGGCGCCCAATTACAATGTATTGTTTATAGTCCTAGTCTTCTCATATGGGCCCTCTAAGCCTCTTGGACCCTGTTGTGATCGCACCTTCTGCACCCCCTCTAGTTATCTCCCTGCTGTTTGCTCAGTTCTCACAATTCCTGGTGACAACGTCAATTCCGAACACTAATCTGCACAACTCATATCCAGAAACATAAAATCTTAGTCAGCCTCTCGCTTTTACCGTCTGCACCACATTGAGAGAGTGAGGCGAGAGTATAATTAGTTGCTATGGGTTTTGCAACATTTACATTTAGTTTCTCAGTACAACCCCGAGAGTCGGTGTGAGATTTTGTTGTTACCCTCCTAGTCTGAGAAGGAGAAGAACATACATTTCAAGGTTAATTTAACTTCTTCCAGGAAATGTACATATGAGACCAGCAATTATGGCAGAAAACCTGCTGCTGGTTACACTTACCTGTTAATGAGGCTGGATAACCCATCTGCACGTCAAAGCCCTGGTGGCACCTAAACGCAGACAGCTGTTACCAACCTATAATCATACAGACAAGCTTGGGGATAGCATCAGATGGATAGGGATTCACGGATGGTGTGTAGTTTAATGGGACACTAAACCCAAAAGCTTACACTCTAACAGCACTTGTCTGGTTTATATAGTAAAGTTTTAGTCCCTTTTGTATACATATTGCAGTTTGGAAGAGACTATTACACCCTAAATACCTACCCGGGATCATTAATAGGAATAACAACTGACTTGCTCAAACAACATCCCAGGTATCAGACAACCACATCAGCTTTGGACTGACTTGGCTGCTGGCGACTGCAGTTGCTTCTATGGATTATTGTAGCCGAATGTACAGGCAACTTCATAGTTTGCAGGCAGATTGGGGGTTAAATCATATAAAATACCAAATATCCATAATTGGTCTTTCGATATTGCACCATTGTAAAATTCATTGTTATCTGCTCCTAGTTGTGTTACAATGAGGGGGATATATTAAGATATTAATACCCACCCCCCACGCGAGTCTGAACTACTAGTTGGCCCTGGTCTCTTTGTAGATCCGGAATCAATCTCCGCCAGATCCACCAGGTCTGACTTGGTGGAGCATTTAGCTATGGGGGAGACTATAGCAAATACTGAAGAACCTGAGGCCCCCAGGGGAAAGAAGCCAGAAAACCCAAGTTCTAGCTCTATAGAAATGGAGCTAGAAAAAGTCTAACATATGGTATTATGTTAGGACCTGGGACTTTATTATTGGTGATTTGGGCGGAAGCTCGAGACCCAAGACTACCCAAAGCACTCACAAGGTTTCATACTTCCCTGTAGAGATAATAAAGGGATGGACCTTCAGACTTGAAATTCTCATTCATGTGTGCCACCTTTAGACATATGTATAGAGTACATAGAGCCATTAAAGGACCTTTGAAAGTCCTCCAAAGATCCTTTAACAGCAGACTTGAAAGCAGATAGAAGGGACTCCTCCTTCTTGAAGAAGGTTCGTTCCACATGTAGACATTAAATGTCAAAAAGCTAGAAGGATTTTTTACATTGGGTTTGGAAAATTGGGAAATTTGTCATTGAGGTCATATATCATATACTTCCTGCGCTACCACCTTTAAATAATAGTGCGCCATGGAAGGGGTTATGTTAGATATTTCAGGGTCACTGTTACCGGTGAGGAAGTCATGATGGAGGGGGTCTATAACGAGTGTTCTCATTAAATTACACATAATATGGACCCTTAGAAGACTTAGCTTCCTATGGTCAAAGGGTGGTCAGTAGGCAACTACAACTGGACATCCCTATCGACACGGGGAAAGGTACACCCATTTGGCAATTTATTCAGGCATCTTTAAGTAATGGAGAATGACACAATGCAGAATTCCATGAGTTTCTAAAAGTCAACGTAGTTAAGTAAGAGCAGCTTCTTGTAATGGCTTTAAACTCCTTGAGAACAACCATGAAGTTGTTTGTAAGAAGAGAACTCCTTGCCCCGGCACAGCAGGGTGGTTGTAAGTGTCGGGCGTTGACCCACATAGCTGTAAACATTTGCATTTTGTTTCCATTATCGGGGCCCGAAATCCCGTTATAATGAGGAGCGAGGACTCTAATATGTTACAACAGCTTCATCTGCCGCACTCACATTGAAGTGCAAAAGTCTTATTCAAATGAAACGGCTGATTTCCACATCACACGAGCCGCTCCGTTTCATTTGGAAATCCCATTTGAATTATTAATGGCAAGTGTTATTAGCCTGAATTAATGCGTTCACTCCAATCCATTCTTTGAATCTTAATAGGAAATCAGAAGTTACATTTCTCCAGAAAGTATCGGCAGCGATGGGACAAACATCTGTCACTTTGCTTCGTGAGAACATCACGTATTTACATGTTATATAACCTGCAAAAGACTCTGTGGCACAATAAACCACAGGGTGACTTTGGAACCGGCCATGGAGGTCCAGCCAGGAGAACCTAAAGCCCACAGAGAAAACAGAAATCCCAAATTCTAGCTCTACAGAACTGGAAGTTCTGCCTTGTTCTGTTATTATTTTAGGATCTGGGACCAGTAATGAATTTAATTATGGGTGGTATGGGCGGTAGCCCAAAGCCCAAGAGGACCCAAAGCACCCACAAGATTTGGTACTACCCTGTAGAAATAATGAAGATAAGGACCTCCAGCCCGGAAGTTCTCTTTCATTTGTGCCATCTTTAGCCCTTACAGGACCTTTGAAGATCCTCCAAATGTCCTTTAACTGTAGACGTGAAAGTAAACAGAAGAAACTCCTCCACCTTTTTGAAGAAGGTTGGTTACTGTATGTAGGCTGAATCTGGGGCACATTTACTAAGGGCTTTGTGCCAGTTTTCTGACAGACTTTGTATGTTCTTTCAGGTGTAAACTGCTTGCACAGGCGGTGACCCTTTGTGGTGCAGCTGGGCTAGCCTCCATGCAACACAAATTGGGGGGCGTTCCGGTGCTCATTCAGACCGTGCGCCAGATATAACATGCAAATTCTGTCGCAAGCCCTGTGTTAAAGGTGCACCTCAAAAAAGGTAGTGAACTCTGCAGTGAAGCGACAGATTTCTGGCACATGTTCTTAATGAATCTGTTGCACTCAACATTATACATGGGCAAAGCATTTTTAGTGAAGTTTCCGACATTCTTAGTAAATGTGCCCCATTCTATTCTTATTTTCATTGCAGTCTTAATCCGCCCCCGTCTGTTCTACCAAATGATCCTCTGGCGGATTCATCCAATCCAAGTGTCCTTGACTATTTTATCGATGAATGTGCGGACACATCTCTATTCAAAAATACCCCTAGATTGGGCCAGGATCCCCTTTCGAAAAGATGTGTGCAGAGCTCAGAGGTGGAGGTCACGTTTTTTGCATAACATTTATGCTACATCCTTCGAATGTGCAGCAGTTTTGCAGATGGGAATACATTTTATAATGGAGTTAGCCATTATGGTTAAGGTTCAAATACTGGGACCCCCAATGATCACAAAAAAAATCTAATTTTCCTTTTAGAGTAGAGAGGCGTCTTTCTTCAGTCTGTGGAACAGATAGACATTCATAGAGAATATATGTGGTGGAGGTGGACATGCTTGACGTGGCCTTCCATAGAGACAATCAGGTCCCAGCTTTCTCCAAGTCCTCTGGAATATTGCACGAGGAGGTCTCCTCATCTCATTTAGGATATTGTGTGCTTAGGATATTGTGGCTATAAATCCTCTGTTATTGGGCTATTCAATTTAAGAAAAACATGTTTACCTTATTCTCAAACTAGCGTCCCAAAGGTCTGCAGGTTGTATCTGGTATTGCAACCTATTTAGCAGAGCTGAGCTGCGATCCTAGACATGCTCATGCTGGACAAATCCTGCAATTATTAGTAATTCCAATGTTTTGGAGATGTTACTTCATGTAATAATGTCATTGCATATTGTTGGGATAACTGTAGGGGGGTCAAGGTGAGGAACTCTCAGAAATTACCTAAAAACCTACAAGTAAAGCTGCTCCAAGACTCTTACAGGTCTTCTGCATCTCTCCTGCCATCTACTGGTGTTATGGTATTTTTTACACTGATTCATTAAATAGTTAAATCACTGACATCATAAGGCAAAAATACAGAACAATTGCTGCACGTGATGATACAGAGGCGGACGTGTCATATGGGCACCCGGTGCAGCCACACGGGGGCCGGGTGGTAAGAGGGCGCAATGTTCCCCATAAATCAGCTTCTGTGTAGCATGTAAGGAACAGAGCAAGAGAATTTCAAGACTGGGGGAAGAGGGGGAAGGGGGAGGGTAGGGATTTAAAGGTAATCATCCCATGATCCATAATGTTCTCTACACGGCTTCTTGGACTATATTCACACATTGCAGATTTATTCATATATATTTATATATTCACACAATTTCCTTTATTATTTGTAAGCTTGGACTGGATCCCAAGCGAAAGGCGATGAGCGAATCATCCACAATTCAATTCGTAGAAGCTTTCTCGTATTTTTTAAAAGATTCGGTTTGAATCTAAATCAATTCGGTCCAAACTGATGCTGCTCTGATTCTCCTGGAAACTGATTATCCGCTAAAATTCTGATTTTTCAGAAATTGGTCCTGTTCATTTTCTCGGGGATTAGAACAGAAGCGGAAAAAATTTGGATTTGATTCAGTGCCTAAAAAAATGTCAGATTCCTACCTAATCTAGGAACCAACAAATAGATGGGCTCATCTCTGTCTGCAATGTGAGGATAAGAACTTATAGGGGGTTCAAATCTTTATAGGCATCACTTTATTAGGGATATTAGCCTGCTCTTATACAAAGCAACTTTATGTTAAGCTAAAGGACTCTAGGGGGCGTAACCATAGCCCCTGTGGGCTCTGGCCCCAATGGAGCCCTTCAGCCACGCCTGCTGCCTCCTCTGCCCCTCCCCCTTATTGCTATGTGCTCTGCATTCAGCGTTTTGTTCAGCACTCCCTGTAGACGTAGTTTTAAGGGTAACACCACTGAACCATGACAGCACTGATCGAGGGTGTTACTGGCAGGGGTGAGCATTCAGGCTCGGTACTCCTACCCAAACCCAAACAGAACTTTCAGGTATGAGTGTCATTTTTATGTGCACTATATGGCAGCACAAGGACCAGAACGCGGCTACTATCCGGTCCACTATTGTGCAGACTATTCCCTCTATGAAGCACCAATTATTAATGTGTATTTATACTACATACCAAAAAAGTACTTTTATGTAGTATAAGCAGCACCTGATGTATATCCAGCACCCCCTTATATGCAGCATTTTTTGGGGTGTTCTGGGCCCAGCAAATTCTGCTCCACTACTGATCATATTTCTCATCATATCAGTATCAGTTTCTTTATACCTCAGTGACTGCTTCTATGCAGCTGATCTTAAGGCTCATTTACCTTCAGCGTCGGACTGGCCCACCGGAGCATCAGAGGATCCTCCGGTGGGCCCCAGATTCTAACACTTTATAATGGGCCCCAAAGATCTTCATTTGGAAGTTAATGGAGTAATCATTGGACATTCTGATCTATTTCATATTGGATGATTCCGATATTATAGATTATTAGATCTTTTTGAAGATACATCCTACGTAAAATGATTTTTTAAATTACATTTTATGGTTGAAGAGTGGGCCCTCAAGATCACCACCTCTGGTAGGCCCAACACATGCCAGTCCCACACTGTTTACCTCTGTATATGTCTGTTACTTACTGAATGTTATGTGTATCTGCTTAGACATTACAGTCTGGAGAAGCAAAGCTGCAGTGTAAAGCAGGGCAGAGAGACAAAGCAGCAGCCTAAGGAAGGCGATTTAGGATTCCTATTATAAAGTGAAGCTAAATTAGAGTCACTGATCAAGGCTAAAAGAGAAGATCAGAGAAGGAGCCAAAGGTATGAGGACCTGTGCTGTAATCCGTACCGGTAGAGGAGATAATGGAAGGAAGGAAATATCTCCACAATTATCTCCTCCGGTGGAGTTATTACAGGTTGTGGATATATGTGGACGTCTCTCTGGTATAAAATATACATGTTATGTGCGGTTTATTAAACAGATATTTTATCCGGGATGTTGTGACGGTGACATTGTGTACAGCTACCTGTTTGTCTTCACCGTAATTGTTTCCTGTTATCGGCCATTCTGGAAATATCTGTGGAGAATCTTGTGTCTTCACTAAATCCTATATAATAATGTCTAATACTCTGCATATTAAAAATTGGAAAGTCTATCAGACAATTTTAGAAGACTTGTAGTCACTGTCGCTCCCTTGATCATTAAGTAAATACCCCACTTCAGAACTAAGTAGCTTCAAAACTCTGCAGTGATTCATGACTTAATATATTTTTATAGTGGTCCAAGTTCTCTGCATAGACTTGGAATACAAACAGAACTTGCTGGTTACATGTAGCTACCACTAGACAGAGATGTAGATCTTTAGGAAGAGAAAGTATACAGTGAGCTCACATGCTCCCTCTAGTGGCAGCTACAATCAGATAATGGGGGTCATTTACTAAGGGCCTCGATTCACGTTTTCCCGACGTGTTACCCGAATATTTCCAATTTGCGCCGATTTCCCCTGTATTTCCCCGGGATTTTGGCGCACGCGATCGGATTGTGGCGCATCGGCGCTGGCATGCACGCAACGGAAATCGGGGGGCGTGGCCGAACTAAAACCCGACGGATTCGGAAAAACCGCCGCATTTAAAACAATAAAAGTGTCGCTTGGGACGCGCTTACCTTCACTTGGTCAAGATCGGTGAATTCAAGTGCGTTCAGACGCTTTTCTGCGCAGCAGCGCCACCTGGTGGACGGCGGAGTACCTGCCTTGATGAATCCCGGACAGACCCGAATCCACCGCAGAGAACGCGCCGCTGGATCGCGAATGGGCCGGGTAAGTAAATCTGCCTCTATATCTTTTAAAGGTTTTTCAGCTTAGTAATATTAATAATGTACACACAGGAAAGAATCAATATTAGAGTGACAGGGGAAATAAAATTAGGACCCCCCCACCAATCAGCTAGTAGAGTCGCTCCATTCTCTGTATTGTGTTCAATCTGTGCTTCAACGGGTCTGCTTCCATTCACATACTGACAGTGGTGTCTGCACAGTCTTTATTATCACCTGAGAGACCCGTAACACCAGCACCCACTGCCTCTGCAGTCACATGGGTTGGTCACTTTGCAATAAATCTCATCTGTTAGACATGGCTCCGCATGTATATGGACCTGTGTATTTGCCTCCTCTGAGAGCTTCAGCCTTTGCCTGAGCTCACCACACTGACTCCTTCAGTCCATCTTACATCACCCACAGTGTCTCTCTCTCACATAGTCAGTGTCTCTCTCTCACATAGTCAGTGTCTCTCTCTCACATAGTCAGTGTCTCTCTCTCACATAGTCAGTGTCTCTCTCTCACATAGTCAGTGTCTCTCTCTCACATAGTCAGTGTCTCTCTCTCACATAGTCAGTGTCAAAGACAGAGACAGGCAGAGGGCCTCAGGGAGCAGGATGAGTCATAACTCTGCTACTGCAGCTCCTCCTATTCATCAGTGTAACCAAAGAGTTTGCAGACAGCACTAAAGTAAGTGGCAGGAAAGCTGAATCACTTGATGTACATTCAGGAATTGTTATTAAGGCAGTAAAGGCTCATGGGCAACTTATGTAAAATAGTTGATATCCCCTTTAATAAAGACAAGTCCTTCGTTTATTGGCTCCATCTATTACCTGTAGTTGAAAAATACTACAAAAACATCCTTCTTTTTAGAAGATCCATCATCCTCATGTACTTTTTGGCCCACTCATTGATCTTAATTATTATTATTATTTTTTTTGATGGATAGCTTCTAATAAAAAAAAAGGTCTAATTGATTTGTAGAATCTCTACTTATTAATAGGGTGATAAGTATATGACAATGTGGCTTATTTACTAAGGGTCCACAGGTCGTATTTCCGTCGGGCTTCCCGACATTTTCGGGATTTGCGCCACCGTGACAAGGAGAAATCGGGGGGCGTGGCGTCGGACGATCCAACTGATTCAGACTGAGTGCAAGATTTAAAATTCAAATTGTGTCACAAGACAAGCACTTACATGCACCAGGAAGAAGAAGGTGAACTCCGGCGGACCTGGGCGGGGAAGCGACACATGCAGGATATTGGAAGCACAATCTTAGTGAATCGCGGCAGATGTGCATTCTGGTCAGACAATGCACTTTCAGGGATTGCGCAGGACAGGTAAGTAAATGGGGCAGATTTACTTACCCGGTCCGTTCGCGATCCAGCGGCGCGTTCTCTGCTCTGGATTCGGGTCTGGCCGGGATTCATCAAGGCAGTTCCTCCGACGTCCACCAGGTGGCGCTGCTGCGCTGAAGTTCCCTGAAATGCACTGAAGTTCACGATCCTATTCTGGATGAAGGTGAGTGCAAGCTCCGCGACACAATTTCCTTTTTTAAATGCGGCGGTTTTTCCGAATCCGTCAGGTTTTCGTTCAGCCACGCCCCCCATTTCTGTCGCGTGCATGCCGGTGCCGATGCGCCACAATCCGATCGCGTGCGCCAAAATCCCGGGGCAATTCAGGTACAATCGGCGCAAATCGGAAATATTCGGGTAACACGTCGGGAAAACGTGAATTGGGCCCTTACTAAATGACCCCCAATATGTCCAAATGTGTCACGTGCTGAAATCCACAGTGATCAGATGTGATCTGAGCCATTATTTAAGCGTTCCACTTCCCTGTAAGTGCCTCCCCAGGAAAAATGTAGTATTACATAGTGGTATCTTGTATGTAAGCACCTTGCACTCTGTCCATAAGATGATGGGGCTGAAATCACTAATAGGATGTACTAGTATCAGTTTCCTGATCTGGAAAACCCTTTATAGTATATGTAGCACCTTCACCAAACATTGTGATATGCTGGTAGCACATTGTAGAGACATGTCACCTGCTTATTTCTTAACTGTGTTCAAGTGCTGGGCTGCTGGTTGAGCCTACCATAGCCGACTCTCGGCAGCTTGGTTCTGGTCCAGCAGTGGTAACCCATTCTGAATGTCAGAGCCTGGCCCCTTTCACTTATAGCAGGGTTCCTGACTATCTCATAATTTTCTTGTTTGTGCTATATCCCTTGTTGGCTAAAGTCAATTTGCCAGCTCTATTATCTGTCTTATATTTTATTGCACTCCTGCTTGTTTTGTGACTATCCTTTTGTGTTTGCAATTCTGTACTTTATATGCTCTTTCAGTTGTGATCCAGATTGCTTATCAACCCTTATTGTGTTTTTCTTATTTTGTGTCTCTCCTGTTGCATAGCGGGGACTGTCTTAGTGGTTGTCCTGTATCGCCTAGAATACGCAGAGGCAAAGAAAGCAGGACTATTGTGGGGGCTTTACGGTGCACCATCATTTCTGTTATCCTTAAGTCCAGTTTTCTGATTTCTAACATATCCTTATTATTGTTTCTGTTTTCTGTTATATTTCCGAAGTTATTCCCAGTTTTACCCGTATGCTTATGAGGCCGGTGGTGCGCCAAGAGCATGGTTATCCCGGTCTAAATCACTTCCTCTTTCCAGTGCTGCCCAGTGCTTCTCAAAAGACAAATGTACTTTTTTACTGACAGGGAAAGTACTGGTCCAGGCAGGAATAGCAAGGCTTCAGTTGCTGAGGACAGAGCTGAACCAACTGCCTAATTTGCATACAGATTAAAATGGGAATTTCTCATATAAAACATAAGGTACATAAATAATAAAGGGATTTTTGAAATCATGGTCCGTTGTTCTATAACATGCTGCCAGAAGATCATTATGCTTGGGTAGGTGGTAGAGCCCCCTTAAGCTGGTTAACCCCTTTTACCATTAACACTGTGGTTTTGTTTGGCATATGACATATTACATTTTCTAAGATTCCCCCTTTGCATAAACACATCTTTTTGATGTCTGGGATCGGTGCATGTGATTTTTATATTTCCATGACAACCTTTACAGAAGAGGGAGATAAAGATGCGTCAGTAATTTTTCAGCGGCGCTTTGTACACCGGACGAGTAAAGGTGACGTGAACCCCCCCCCATCACATAAGGAGTAAGAGACCTCCACTGCCGAGGCTGTCATGTCCCCCTGCCGCCACCACCCCCCCTCATTATCTTCTGCCGCGTCTCAACAAGATTTTAAATTGAATCAGAGAATCAGATTTCGACTTCTCTGGATGCAGAAACAAAGCGCCTGGTGCATGCACCATGTAGTAAGTCGAGCAGGATCCCCCCGGTGTAGCAGGGTGACCTGCGTGACCTTCCTCCGCCTGTGCATGTTAGAGGCCTCCCTTATTACCGGGTAACACCAAACACCTCAAGAATATGAAGCAGAAATGTCAGAAATAACAAGACTTGTGCATTGGCTGAAAATAGACAAAGGTCAATCTAGTGCAGCGCAGAGATGTAGCAGAGCTGAGAATGTCATGTAATGTCATGATCCAAGGGGCTTATGTCACCCAGGAACAGACCAAGACTCCAGGCATCAGAGCCATCTATAATACTGTGAGTATCTACCTCCCATGTAAGTACTGTCGGATATATACATCCGGACCATAGTCCCGCAGACAGGTAGAGACATCCACGACTACAATACTGCTCAATATTTGGTCTTATAAATATATTCATATTTCACAGACAGAACTGAGGTGAAACTGGCATCAGATCTATAAAGGTAAGTGGCCATCATTCTGTCTAGGATCAGTGACGGTTCAGTTGCTTAAACCTCAACCAGTAACAGAAGCTTCTGAGTGCATGAGAGCAACAAAGCAGATTGTCTTCTATTTTCTGTGTGCAGTTTATGGGAGACATCATAGCAGCTAGTCTCCAGTCACCAGCTCATATGGGGACATCATAGCAGCTAGTCTCCAGCCACCAGCACATATGGGAGACATCATAGCAGCTAGTCTCCAGCCACCAGCTCATATGGAGACATCATAGCAGCTAGTCTCCAGCCACCAGCTCATATGGAGACATCATAGCAGCTAGTCTCCAGTCACCAGCTCATATAGGGGACATCATAGCAGCTAGTCTCCAGCCACCAGCTCATATGGGAGACATCATAGCAGCTAGTCTCCAGCCACCAGCTCATATGGGAGACATCATAGCAGCTAGTCTCCAGCCACCAGCTCATATGGGGACATCATAGCAGCTAGTCTCCAGCCACCAGCTCATATGGGGACATCATAGCAGCTATACTCCAGCCACCAGCTCATATGGGAGACATCATAGCAGCTAGTCTCCAGCCACCAGCTCATATGGGAGACATCATAGCAGCTAGTCTCCAGCCACCAGCTCATATAGGTGACATCATAGCAGCTAGTCTCCAGCCACCAGCTCATATAGGAGACATCATAGCAGCTAGTCTCCAGTCACCAGCTCATATAGGAGACATCATAGCAGCTAGTCTCCAGCCACCAGCTCATATGGGAGACATCATAGCAGCTAGTCTCCAGCCACCAGCTCATATGGGAGACATCATAGCAGCTAGTCTCCAGCCACCAGCTCATATGGGGACATCATAGCAGCTAGTCTCCAGCCACCAGCTCATATAGGAGACATCATAGCAGCTAGTCTCCAGCCACCAGCTCATATGGGGACATCATAGCAGCTAGTCTCCAGTCACCAGCTCATATGGGAGACATCATAGCAGCTAGTCTCCAGCCACCAGCTCATATGGAGACATCATAGCAGCTAGTCTCCAGTCACCAGCTCATATGGGAGACATCATAGCAGCTAGTCTCCAGCCACCAGCTCATATAGGAGACATCATAGCAGCTAGTCTCCAGCCACCAGCTCATATGGGAGACATCATAGCAGCTAGTCTCCAGTCACCAGCTCATATAGGAGACATCATAGCAGCTAGTCTCCAGCCACCAGCTCATATGGGGACATCATAGCAGCTAGTCTCCAGCCACCAGCTCATATAGGGGACATCATAGCAGCTAGTCTCCAGCCACCAGCTCATATAGGAGACATCATAGCAGCTAGTCTCCAGCCACCAGCTCATATGGGGACATCATAGCAGCTAGTCTCCAGCCACCAGCACATATGGAGACATCATAGCAGCTAGTCTCCAGCCACCAGCTCATATGGAGACATCATAGCAGCTAGTCTCCAGCCACCAGCTCATATAGGAGACATCATAGCAGCTAGTCTCCAGCCACCAGCTCATATAGGGGACATCATAGCAGCTAGTCTCCAGCCACCAGCTCATATAGGAGACATCATAGCAGCTAGTCTCCAGCCACCAGCTCATATAGGAGACATCATAGCAGCTAGTCTCCAGCCACCAGCTCATATGGAGACCTCATAGCAGCTAGTCTCCAGCCACCAGCTCATATAGGAGACATCATAGCAGCTAGTCTCCAGCCACCAGCTCATATGGGGGCCATCATAACAGCTAGTCTCCAGCCACCAGCTCATATGGAGACATCATAGCAGCTAGTCTCCAGCCACCAGCTCATATAGGGGACATCATAGCAGCTAGTCTCCAGCCACCAGCTCATATGGGGACATCATAGCAGCTAGTCTCCAGCCACCAGCTCATATAGGAGACATCATAGCAGCTAGTCTCCAGCCACCAGCTCATATGGGGACATCATAGCAGCTAGTCTCCAGCCACCAGCTCATATGGGGACATCATAGCAGCTAGTCTCCAGCCACCAGCACATATGGAGACATCATAGCAGCTAGTCTCCAGCCACCAGCTCATATGGAGACATCATAGCAGCTAGTCTCCAGCCACCAGCTCATATAGGAGACATCATAGCAGCTAGTCTCCAGCCACCAGCTCACATAGGAGACATCATAGCAGCTAGTCTCCAGTCACCAGCTCATATGGGACACATCATAGCAGCTAGTCTCCAGCCACCAGCTCATATGGAGACATCATAGCAGCTAGTCTCCAGCCACCAGCACATATGGGGGACATCATAGCAGCTAGTCTCAAGCCACCAGCTCATATGGGAGACATCATAGCAGCTAGTCTCCAACCACCAGCTCATATGGGAGACATCATAGCAGCTAGTCTCCAGCCACCAGCTCATATAGGAGACATCATAGCAGCTAGTCTCCAGCCACCAGCTCATATGGGAGACATCATAGCAGCTAGTCTCCAGCCACCAGCTCATATGGGAGACATCATAGCAGCTAGTCTCCAGCCACCAGCTCATATAGGAGACATCATAGCAGCTAGTCTCCAGCCACCAGCTCATATGGGGACATCATAGCAGCTAGTCTCCAGCCACCAGCTCATATGGAGACATCATAGCAGCTAGTCTCCAGCCACCAGCTCATATGGGGACATCATAGCAGCTAGTCTCCAGTCACCAGCTCATATGGGAGACATCATAGCAGCTAGTCTCCAGCCACCAGCTCATATGGAGACATCATAGCAGGTAGTCTCCAGTCACCAGCTCATATGGGAGACATCATAGCAGCTAGTCTCCAGCCACCAGCTCATATAGGAGACATCATAGCAGCTAGTCTCCAGTCACCAGCTCATATAGGAGACATCATAGCAGCTAGTCTCCAGCCACCAGCTCATATGGGGACATCATAGCAGCTAGTCTCCAGCCACCAGCTCATATAGGGGACATCATAGCAGCTAGTCTCCAGCCACCAGCTCATATAGGAGACATCATAGCAGCTAGTCTCCAGCCACCAGCTCATATGGGGACATCATAGCAGCTAGTCTCCAGCCACCAGCACATATGGAGACATCATAGCAGCTAGTCTCCAGCCACCAGCACATATGGAGACATCATAGCAGCTAGTCTCCAGCCACCAGCTCATATGGAGACATCATAGCAGCTAGTCTCCAGCCACCAGCTCATATAGGAGACATCATAGCAGCTAGTCTCCAGCCACCAGCTCATATGGGAGACATCACAGCAGCTAGTCTCCAGCCACCAGCTCATATGGAGACCTCATAGCAGCTAGTCTCCAGCCACCAGCTCATATAGGAGACATCATAGCAGCTAGTCTCCAGCCACCAGCTCATATGGGGGCCATCATAACAGCTAGTCTCCAGCCACCAGCTCATATGGAGACATCATAGCAGCTATTCTCCAGCCACCAGCTCATATAGGGGACATCATAGCAGCTAGTCTCCAGCCACCAGCTCATATAGGAGACATCATAGCAGCTAGTCTCCAGCCACCAGCTCATATGGGGACATCATAGCAGCTAGTCTCCAGCCACCAGCACATATGGAGACATCATAGCAGCTAGTCTCCAGCCACCAGCTCATATGGAGACATCATAGCAGCTAGTCTCCAGCCACCAGCTCATATAGGAGACATCATAGCAGCTAGTCTCCAGCCACCAGCTCACATAGGAGACATCATAGCAGCTAGTCTCCAGCCACCAGCTCATATGGGAGACATCATAGCAGCTAGTCTCCAGTCACCAGCTCATATGGGAGACATCATAGCAGCTAGTCTCCAGCCACCAGCTCATATGGAGACATCATAGCAGCTAGTCTCCAGCCACCAGCTCATATAGGAGACATCATAGCAGCTAGTCTCCAGTCACCAGCTCATATAGGAGACATCATAGCAGCTAGTCTCCAGCCACCAGCTCATATGGGGACATCATAGCAGCTAGTCTCCAGCCACCAGCTCATATGGAGACATCATAGCAGCTAGTCTCCAGCCACCAGCTCATATAGGAGACATCATAGCAGCTAGTCTCCAGCCACCAGCTCATATAGGAGACATCATAGCAGCTAGTCTCTAGCCACCAGCTCATATGGGGACATCATAGCAGCTAGTCTCCAGCCTCCAGCTCATATGGGAACATCATAGCAGCTAGTCTCCAACCACCAGCTCATATAGGAGACATCATAGCAGCTAGTCTCCAGCCACCAGCTCATATAGGAGACATCATAGCAGCTAGTCTCCAGCCACCAGCTCATATGGGGACATCATAGCAGCTAGTCTCCAGCCTCCAGCTCATATAGGAGACATCATAGCAGCTAGTCTCCAGCCACCAGCTCATATGGGGACATCATAGCAGCTAGTCTACAGCCTCCAGCTCATATGGGAACATCATAGCAGCTAGTCTCCAGCCTCCAGCTCATATGGGAACATCATAGCAGCTAGTCTCCAGCCAGCAGCTCATATGGGAGACACATAGCAGCTAGTCTCCAGCCACCAGCACATATGGGGACATCATAGCAGCTAGTCTCCAGTCACCAGCTCATATAGGAGACATCATAGCAGCTAGTCTCCAGCCACCAGCTCATATGGGAGACATCATAGCAGCTAGTCTCCAGCCACCAGCTCATATGGAGACATCATAGCAGCTAGTCTCTAGCCACCAGCTCATATGGGGACATCATAGCAGCTAGTCTCCAGCCTCCAGCTCATATGGGAACATCATAGCAGCTAGTCTCCAGCCAGCAGCTCATATGGGAGACACATAGCAGCTAGTCTCCAGCCACCAGCTCATATGGGAGACATCATAGCAGCTAGTCTCCAGCCACCAGCTCATATAGGAGACATCATAGCAGCTAGTCTCCAGACACCAGCTCATATAGGAGACATCATAGCAGCTAGTCTCCAGCCACCAGCTCATATGGGGACATCATAGCAGCTAGTCTCCAGCCACCAGCTCATATGGGGACATCATAGCAGCTAGTCTCCATCCACCAGCTCATATAGGAGACATCATAGCAGCTAGTCTCCAGCCACCAGCTCATATAGGAGACATTATAGCAGCTAGTCTCCAGCCACCAGCTTATATAGGAGACATCATAGCAGCTAGTCTCCAGCCACCAGCTCATATGGGGACATCATAGCAGCTAGTCTCCAGCCACCAGCTCATATAAAGACATCATAGCAGCTAGTCTCCAGCCACCAGCTCATATGGAGACATCATAGCAGCTAGTCTCCAGCCACCAGCTCATATGGGGACATCATAGCAGCTAGTCTCCAGCCACCAGCTCATATGGGGACATCATAGCAGCTAGTCTCCAGCCACCAGCTCATATGGAGACATCATAGCAGCTAGTCTCCAGCCACCAGCTCATATGGGGACATCATAGCAGCTAGTCTCCAGCCACCAGCACATATAGGAAACATCATAGCAGCTAGTCTCCAGTCACCAGCTCATATGGGAGACATTATAGCAGCTAGTCTCCAGCCACCAGCTCATATAGGAGACATCATAGCAGCTAGTCTCCAGCCTCCAGCTCATATAGGAGACATCATAGCAGCTAGTCTCCAGCCACCAGCTCATATGGGAGACATCATAGCAGCTAGTCTCCAGCCACCAGCTCATATAGGAAACATCATAGCAGCTAGTCTCCAGCCACCAGCTCATATGTGGACATCATAGCAGCTAGTCTCCAGCCACCAGCTCATATGGGAGACATCATAGCAGCTAGTCTCCAGCCACCAGCTCATATGGGAGACATCATAGCAGCTAGTCTCCAGCCACCAGCTCATATGGAGACATCATAGCAGCTAGTCTCCAGCCACCAGCTCATATGGGAACATCATAGCAGCTAGTCTCCAGTCACCAGCTCATATGGGGACATCACAGCAGCTAGTCTCCAGCCACCAGCTCATATAGGAGACATCATAGCAGCTAGTCTCCATCCACCAGCTCATATAGGAGACATCATAGCAGCTAGTCTCCAGCCACCAGCTCATATGGGGACATCATAGCAGCTAGTCTCCAGCCACCAGCTCATATGGGGACATCATAGCAGCTAGTCTCCAGCCACCAGCTCATATGGGAGACATCATAGCAGCTAGTCTCCAGCCACCAGCTCATATGGGGACATCATAGCAGCTAGTCTCCAGCCTCCAGCTCATATGGGGACATCATAGCAGCTAGTCTCCAGCCACCAGCTCATATAGGAGACATCATAGCAGCTAGTCTCCAGCCACCAGCTTATATAGGAGACATCATAGCAGCTAGTCTCCAGTCACCAGCTCATATGGGAGACATCATAGCAGCTAGTCTCCAGCCACCAGCTCATATGGGGACATCATAGCAGCTAGTCTCCAGCCACCAGCTCATATGGGAGACATCATAGCAGCTAGTCTCCAGTCACCAGCTCATATAGGAAACATCATAGCAGCTAGTCTCCAGCCACCAGCTCATATGGGGACATCATAGCAGCTAGTCTCCAGCCACCAGCTCATATAGGAGACATCATAGCAGCTAGTCTCCAGCCACCAGCTCATATAGGAGACATCATAGCAGCTAGTCTCCAGCCACCAGCTCATATGGGAGACATCATAGCAGCTAGTCTCCAGTCACCAGCTCATATGGGAGACATCATAGCAGCTAGTCTCCAGCCACCAGCTCATATGGGGACATCATAGCAGCTAGTCTCCAGCCACCAGCTCATATAGGAGACATCATAGCAGCTAGTCTCCAGCCACCAGCTCATATAGGAGACATCATAGCAGCTAGTCTCCAGCCACCGGCTCATATGGAGACATCATAGCAGCTAGTCTCCAGCCACCAGCTCATATAGGAGACATCATAGCAGCTAGTCTCCAGCCACCAGCTCATATAGGAGACATCATAGCAGCTAGTCTCCAGTTACCAGCTCATATGGGAGACATCATAGCAGCTAGTCTCCAGTCACCAGCTCATATAGGAGACATCATAGCAGCTAGTCTCCAGCCACCAGCTCATATGGGAGACATCATAGCAGCTAGTCTCCAGCCACCAGCTCATATGGGAGACATCATAGCAGCTAGTCTCCAGCCACCAGCTCATATGGGAGACATCATAGCAGCTAGTCTCCAGTCACCAGCTCATATAAGAGACATCATAGCAGCTAGTCTCCTGTCACCAGCTCATATGGAGACATCATAGCAGCTAGTCTCCAGCCACCAGCTCATATGGGGACATCATAGCAGCTAGTCTCCAGCCACCAGCTCATATAGGAGACATCATAGCAGCTAGTCTCCAGCCACCAGCTCATATAGGAGATATCATAGCAGCTAGTCTCCAGTTACCAGCTCATATAGGAGACATCATAGCAGCTAGTCTCCAGCCACCAGCTCATATAAGAGACATCATAGCAGCTAGTCTCCTGTCACCAGCTCATATGGAGACATCATAGCAGCTAGTCTCCAGCCACCAGCTCATATGGGAGACATCATAGGAGCTAGTCTCCAGCCACCAGCTCATATGGGAGACATCATAGCAGCTAGTCTCCAGCCACCAGCTCATATAGGAGACATCATAGCAGCTAGTCTCCAGCCACCAGCTCATATGGGGACATCATAGCAGCTAGTCTCCAGCCACCAACACATATAGGAAACATCATAGCAGCTAGTCTCCTGTCACCAGCTCATATAGGAGACATCATAGCAGCTAGTCTCCAGCCACCAGCTCATATGGGAGACATCATAGCAGCTAGTCTCCAGCCACCAGCTCATATAGGAGACATCATAGCAGCTAGTCTCCTGTCACCAGCTCATATAAGAGACATCATAGCAGCTAGTCTCCTGTCACCAGCTCATATAGGAGACATCATAGCAGCTAGTCTCCTGTCACCAGCTCATATAAGAGACATCATAGCAGCTAGTCTCCTGTCACCAGCTCATATGGAGACATCATAGCAGCTAGTCTCCAGCCACCAGCTCATATAGGAGACATCATAGCAGCTAGTCTCCAGCCACCAGCTCATATAGGAGACATCATAGCAGCTAGTCTCCAGTCACCAGCTCATATGGGAGACATCATAGCAGCTAGTCTCCAGCCACCAGCTCATATGGAAGACATCATAGCAGCTAGTCTCCAGCCACCAGCTCATATGGAAGACATCATAGCAGCTAGTCTCCAGCCACCAGCTCATATGGAGACATCATAGCAGCTAGTCTCCAGTCACCAGCTCATATAGGAGATATCATAGCAGCTAGTCTCCAGCCACCAGCTCATATGGGAGACATCATAGCAGCTAGTCTCCAGCCACCAGCTCATATAGGAGACATCATAGCAGCTAGTCTCCAGTTACCAGCTCATATAGGAGACATCATAGCAGCTAGTCTCCAGCCACCAGCTCATATGGAGACATCATAGCAGCTAGTCTCCAGCCACCAGCTCATATAGGAGACATCATAGCAGCTAGTCTCCAGCCACCAGCTCATATAGGAGACATCATAGCAGCTAGTCTCCAGTTACCAGCTCATATAGGAGACATCATAGCAGCTAGTCTCCAGCCACCAGCTCATATGGGGACATCATAGCAGCTAGTCTCCAGCCACCAGCTCATATGGGGACATCATAGCAGCTAGTATCCATCCACCAGCTCATATAGGAAACATCATAGCAGCTAGTCTCCAGCCACCAGCTCATATGGGAGACATCATAGCAGCTAGTCTCCAGTCACCAGCTCATATAGGAGACATCATAGCAGCTAGTCTCCAGCCACCAGCTCATATAGGAGACATCATAGCAGCTAGTCTCCAGTTACCAGCTCATATAGGAGACATCATAGCAGCTAGTCTCCAGCCACCAGCTCATATAGGAGACATCATAGCAGCTAGTCTCCAGTTACCAGCTCATATAGGAGACATCATAGCAGCTAGTCTCCAGCCACCAGCTCATATGGGGACATCATAGCAGCTAGTCTCCAGCCACCAGCTCATATGGGGACATCATAGCAGCTAGTCTCCAGCCACCAGCTCATATAAAGACATCATAGCAGCTAGTCTCCAGTCACCAGCTCATATGGGAGACATCATAGCAGCTAGTCTCCAGCCACCAGCTTATATAGGAGACATCATAGCAGCTAGTCTCCAGCCACCAGCTCATATGGGGACATCATAGCAGCTAGTCTCCAGCCACCAGCTCATATGGGGACATCATAGCAGCTAGTCTCCAGCCACCAGCTCATATAAAGACATCATAGCAGCTAGTCTCCTGTCACCAGCTCATATAGGGGACATCATAGCAGCTAGTCTCCAGCCACCAGCTCATATGGGAGACATCATAGCAGCTAGTCTCCAGCCACCAGCTCATATAGGTGACATCATAGCAGCTAGTCTCCAGCCACCAGCTCATATAGGAGACATCATAGCAGCTAGTCTCCAGTCACCAGCTCATATAGGAGACATCATAGCAGCTAGTCTCCAGCCACCAGCTCATATGGGAGACATCATAGCAGCTAGTCTCCAGCCACCAGCTCATATGGGAGACATCATAGCAGCTAGTCTCCAGCCACCAGCTCATATGGGGACATCATAGCAGCTAGTCTCCAGCCACCAGCTCATATAGGAGACATCATAGCAGCTAGTCTCCAGCCACCAGCTCATATGGGGACATCATAGCAGCTAGTCTCCAGTCACCAGCTCATATGGGAGACATCATAGCAGCTAGTCTCCAGCCACCAGCTCATATGGAGACATCATAGCAGCTAGTCTCCAGTCACCAGCTCATATGGGAGACATCATAGCAGCTAGTCTCCAGCCACCAGCTCATATAGGAGACATCATAGCAGCTAGTCTCCAGCCACCAGCTCATATGGGAGACATCATAGCAGCTAGTCTCCAGTCACCAGCTCATATAGGAGACATCATAGCAGCTAGTCTCCAGCCACCAGCTCATATGGGGACATCATAGCAGCTAGTCTCCAGCCACCAGCTCATATAGGGGACATCATAGCAGCTAGTCTCCAGCCACCAGCTCATATAGGAGACATCATAGCAGCTAGTCTCCAGCCACCAGCTCATATGGGGACATCATAGCAGCTAGTCTCCAGCCACCAGCACATATGGAGACATCATAGCAGCTAGTCTCCAGCCACCAGCTCATATGGAGACATCATAGCAGCTAGTCTCCAGCCACCAGCTCATATAGGAGACATCATAGCAGCTAGTCTCCAGCCACCAGCTCATATAGGGGACATCATAGCAGCTAGTCTCCAGCCACCAGCTCATATAGGAGACATCATAGCAGCTAGTCTCCAGCCACCAGCTCATATAGGAGACATCATAGCAGCTAGTCTCCAGCCACCAGCTCATATGGAGACCTCATAGCAGCTAGTCTCCAGCCACCAGCTCATATAGGAGACATCATAGCAGCTAGTCTCCAGCCACCAGCTCATATGGGGGCCATCATAACAGCTAGTCTCCAGCCACCAGCTCATATGGAGACATCATAGCAGCTAGTCTCCAGCCACCAGCTCATATAGGGGACATCATAGCAGCTAGTCTCCAGCCACCAGCTCATATGGGGACATCATAGCAGCTAGTCTCCAGCCACCAGCTCATATAGGAGACATCATAGCAGCTAGTCTCCAGCCACCAGCTCATATGGGGACATCATAGCAGCTAGTCTCCAGCCACCAGCTCATATGGGGACATCATAGCAGCTAGTCTCCAGCCACCAGCACATATGGAGACATCATAGCAGCTAGTCTCCAGCCACCAGCTCATATGGAGACATCATAGCAGCTAGTCTCCAGCCACCAGCTCATATAGGAGACATCATAGCAGCTAGTCTCCAGCCACCAGCTCACATAGGAGACATCATAGCAGCTAGTCTCCAGTCACCAGCTCATATGGGACACATCATAGCAGCTAGTCTCCAGCCACCAGCTCATATGGAGACATCATAGCAGCTAGTCTCCAGCCACCAGCACATATGGGGGACATCATAGCAGCTAGTCTCAAGCCACCAGCTCATATGGGAGACATCATAGCAGCTAGTCTCCAACCACCAGCTCATATGGGAGACATCATAGCAGCTAGTCTCCAGCCACCAGCTCATATAGGAGACATCATAGCAGCTAGTCTCCAGCCACCAGCTCATATAGGAGACATCATAGCAGCTAGTCTCCAGCCACCAGCTCATATAGGAGACATCATAGCAGCTAGTCTCCAGCCACCAGCTCATATGGGAGACATCATAGCAGCTAGTCTCCAGCCACCAGCTCATATGGGAGACATCATAGCAGCTAGTCTCCAGCCACCAGCTCATATAGGAGACATCATAGCAGCTAGTCTCCAGCCACCAGCTCATATGGGGACATCATAGCAGCTAGTCTCCAGCCACCAGCTCATATGGAGACATCATAGCAGCTAGTCTCCAGCCACCAGCTCATATGGGGACATCATAGCAGCTAGTCTCCAGTCACCAGCTCATATGGGAGACATCATAGCAGCTAGTCTCCAGCCACCAGCTCATATGGAGACATCATAGCAGCTAGTCTCCAGTCACCAGCTCATATGGGAGACATCATAGCAGCTAGTCTCCAGCCACCAGCTCATATAGGAGACATCATAGCAGCTAGTCTCCAGTCACCAGCTCATATAGGAGACATCATAGCAGCTAGTCTCCAGCCACCAGCTCATATGGGGACATCATAGCAGCTAGTCTCCAGCCACCAGCTCATATAGGGGACATCATAGCAGCTAGTCTCCAGCCACCAGCTCATATAGGAGACATCATAGCAGCTAGTCTCCAGCCACCAGCTCATATGGGGACATCATAGCAGCTAGTCTCCAGCCACCAGCACATATGGAGACATCATAGCAGCTAGTCTCCAGCCACCAGCTCATATGGAGACATCATAGCAGCTAGTCTCCAGCCACCAGCTCATATAGGAGACATCATAGCAGCTAGTCTCCAGCCACCAGCTCATATGGGAGACATCACAGCAGCTAGTCTCCAGCCACCAGCTCATATGGAGACCTCATAGCAGCTAGTCTCCAGCCACCAGCTCATATAGGAGACATCATAGCAGCTAGTCTCCAGCCACCAGCTCATATGGGGGCCATCATAACAGCTAGTCTCCAGCCACCAGCTCATATGGAGACATCATAGCAGCTATTCTCCAGCCACCAGCTCATATAGGGGACATCATAGCAGCTAGTCTCCAGCCACCAGCTCATATAGGAGACATCATAGCAGCTAGTCTCCAGCCACCAGCTCATATGGGGACATCATAGCAGCTAGTCTCCAGCCACCAGCACATATGGAGACATCATAGCAGCTAGTCTCCAGCCACCAGCTCATATGGAGACATCATAGCAGCTAGTCTCCAGCCACCAGCTCATATAGGAGACATCATAGCAGCTAGTCTCCAGCCACCAGCTCACATAGGAGACATCATAGCAGCTAGTCTCCAGCCACCAGCTCATATGGGAGACATCATAGCAGCTAGTCTCCAGTCACCAGCTCATATGGGAGACATCATAGCAGCTAGTCTCCAGCCACCAGCTCATATGGAGACATCATAGCAGCTAGTCTCCAGCCACCAGCTCATATAGGAGACATCATAGCAGCTAGTCTCCAGTCACCAGCTCATATAGGAGACATCATAGCAGCTAGTCTCCAGCCACCAGCTCATATGGGGACATCATAGCAGCTAGTCTCCAGCCACCAGCTCATATGGAGACATCATAGCAGCTAGTCTCCAGCCACCAGCTCATATAGGAGACATCATAGCAGCTAGTCTCCAGCCACCAGCTCATATAGGAGACATCATAGCAGCTAGTCTCTAGCCACCAGCTCATATGGGGACATCATAGCAGCTAGTCTCCAGCCTCCAGCTCATATGGGAACATCATAGCAGCTAGTCTCCAACCACCAGCTCATATAGGAGACATCATAGCAGCTAGTCTCCAGCCACCAGCTCATATAGGAGACATCATAGCAGCTAGTCTCCAGCCACCAGCTCATATGGGGACATCATAGCAGCTAGTCTCCAGCCTCCAGCTCATATAGGAGACATCATAGCAGCTAGTCTCCAGCCACCAGCTCATATGGGGACATCATAGCAGCTAGTCTACAGCCTCCAGCTCATATGGGAACATCATAGCAGCTAGTCTCCAGCCTCCAGCTCATATGGGAACATCATAGCAGCTAGTCTCCAGCCAGCAGCTCATATGGGAGACACATAGCAGCTAGTCTCCAGCCACCAGCACATATGGGGACATCATAGCAGCTAGTCTCCAGTCACCAGCTCATATAGGAGACATCATAGCAGCTAGTCTCCAGCCACCAGCTCATATGGGAGACATCATAGCAGCTAGTCTCCAGCCACCAGCTCATATGGAGACATCATAGCAGCTAGTCTCTAGCCACCAGCTCATATGGGGACATCATAGCAGCTAGTCTCCAGCCTCCAGCTCATATGGGAACATCATAGCAGCTAGTCTCCAGCCAGCAGCTCATATGGGAGACACATAGCAGCTAGTCTCCAGCCACCAGCTCATATGGGAGACATCATAGCAGCTAGTCTCCAGCCACCAGCTCATATAGGAGACATCATAGCAGCTAGTCTCCAGACACCAGCTCATATAGGAGACATCATAGCAGCTAGTCTCCAGCCACCAGCTCATATGGGGACATCATAGCAGCTAGTCTCCAGCCACCAGCTCATATGGGGACATCATAGCAGCTAGTCTCCATCCACCAGCTCATATAGGAGACATCATAGCAGCTAGTCTCCAGCCACCAGCTCATATAGGAGACATTATAGCAGCTAGTCTCCAGCCACCAGCTTATATAGGAGACATCATAGCAGCTAGTCTCCAGCCACCAGCTCATATGGGGACATCATAGCAGCTAGTCTCCAGCCACCAGCTCATATAAAGACATCATAGCAGCTAGTCTCCAGCCACCAGCTCATATGGAGACATCATAGCAGCTAGTCTCCAGCCACCAGCTCATATGGGGACATCATAGCAGCTAGTCTCCAGCCACCAGCTCATATGGGGACATCATAGCAGCTAGTCTCCAGCCACCAGCTCATATGGAGACATCATAGCAGCTAGTCTCCAGCCACCAGCTCATATGGGGACATCATAGCAGCTAGTCTCCAGCCACCAGCACATATAGGAAACATCATAGCAGCTAGTCTCCAGTCACCAGCTCATATGGGAGACATTATAGCAGCTAGTCTCCAGCCACCAGCTCATATAGGAGACATCATAGCAGCTAGTCTCCAGCCTCCAGCTCATATAGGAGACATCATAGCAGCTAGTCTCCAGCCACCAGCTCATATGGGAGACATCATAGCAGCTAGTCTCCAGCCACCAGCTCATATAGGAAACATCATAGCAGCTAGTCTCCAGCCACCAGCTCATATGTGGACATCATAGCAGCTAGTCTCCAGCCACCAGCTCATATGGGAGACATCATAGCAGCTAGTCTCCAGCCACCAGCTCATATGGGAGACATCATAGCAGCTAGTCTCCAGCCACCAGCTCATATGGAGACATCATAGCAGCTAGTCTCCAGCCACCAGCTCATATGGGAACATCATAGCAGCTAGTCTCCAGTCACCAGCTCATATGGGGACATCACAGCAGCTAGTCTCCAGCCACCAGCTCATATAGGAGACATCATAGCAGCTAGTCTCCATCCACCAGCTCATATAGGAGACATCATAGCAGCTAGTCTCCAGCCACCAGCTCATATGGGGACATCATAGCAGCTAGTCTCCAGCCACCAGCTCATATGGGGACATCATAGCAGCTAGTCTCCAGCCACCAGCTCATATGGGAGACATCATAGCAGCTAGTCTCCAGCCACCAGCTCATATGGGGACATCATAGCAGCTAGTCTCCAGCCTCCAGCTCATATGGGGACATCATAGCAGCTAGTCTCCAGCCACCAGCTCATATAGGAGACATCATAGCAGCTAGTCTCCAGCCACCAGCTTATATAGGAGACATCATAGCAGCTAGTCTCCAGTCACCAGCTCATATGGGAGACATCATAGCAGCTAGTCTCCAGCCACCAGCTCATATGGGGACATCATAGCAGCTAGTCTCCAGCCACCAGCTCATATGGGAGACATCATAGCAGCTAGTCTCCAGCCACCAGCTCATATGGGGACATCATAGCAGCTAGTCTCCAGCCACCAGCTCATATAGGAGACATCATAGCAGCTAGTCTCCAGCCACCAGCTCATATAGGAGACATCATAGCAGCTAGTCTCCAGCCACCAGCTCATATGGGAGACATCATAGCAGCTAGTCTCCAGTCACCAGCTCATATGGGAGACATCATAGCAGCTAGTCTCCAGCCACCAGCTCATATGGGGACATCATAGCAGCTAGTCTCCAGCCACCAGCTCATATAGGAGACATCATAGCAGCTAGTCTCCAGCCACCAGCTCATATAGGAGACATCATAGCAGCTAGTCTCCAGCCACCGGCTCATATGGAGACATCATAGCAGCTAGTCTCCAGCCACCAGCTCATATAGGAGACATCATAGCAGCTAGTCTCCAGCCACCAGCTCATATAGGAGACATCATAGCAGCTAGTCTCCAGTTACCAGCTCATATGGGAGACATCATAGCAGCTAGTCTCCAGTCACCAGCTCATATAGGAGACATCATAGCAGCTAGTCTCCAGCCACCAGCTCATATGGGAGACATCATAGCAGCTAGTCTCCAGCCACCAGCTCATATGGGAGACATCATAGCAGCTAGTCTCCAGCCACCAGCTCATATGGGAGACATCATAGCAGCTAGTCTCCAGTCACCAGCTCATATAAGAGACATCATAGCAGCTAGTCTCCTGTCACCAGCTCATATGGAGACATCATAGCAGCTAGTCTCCAGCCACCAGCTCATATGGGGACATCATAGCAGCTAGTCTCCAGCCACCAGCTCATATAGGAGACATCATAGCAGCTAGTCTCCAGCCACCAGCTCATATAGGAGATATCATAGCAGCTAGTCTCCAGTTACCAGCTCATATAGGAGACATCATAGCAGCTAGTCTCCAGCCACCAGCTCATATAAGAGACATCATAGCAGCTAGTCTCCTGTCACCAGCTCATATGGAGACATCATAGCAGCTAGTCTCCAGCCACCAGCTCATATGGGAGACATCATAGCAGCTAGTCTCCAGCCACCAGCTCATATGGGAGACATCATAGCAGCTAGTCTCCAGCCACCAGCTCATATAGGAGACATCATAGCAGCTAGTCTCCAGCCACCAGCTCATATGGGGACATCATAGCAGCTAGTCTCCAGCCACCAACACATATAGGAAACATCATAGCAGCTAGTCTCCTGTCACCAGCTCATATAGGAGACATCATAGCAGCTAGTCTCCAGCCACCAGCTCATATGGGAGACATCATAGCAGCTAGTCTCCAGCCACCAGCTCATATAGGAGACATCATAGCAGCTAGTCTCCTGTCACCAGCTCATATAAGAGACATCATAGCAGCTAGTCTCCTGTCACCAGCTCATATAGGAGACATCATAGCAGCTAGTCTCCTGTCACCAGCTCATATAAGAGACATCATAGCAGCTAGTCTCCTGTCACCAGCTCATATGGAGACATCATAGCAGCTAGTCTCCAGCCACCAGCTCATATAGGAGACATCATAGCAGCTAGTCTCCAGCCACCAGCTCATATAGGAGACATCATAGCAGCTAGTCTCCAGTCACCAGCTCATATGGGAGACATCATAGCAGCTAGTCTCCAGCCACCAGCTCATATGGAAGACATCATAGCAGCTAGTCTCCAGCCACCAGCTCATATGGAAGACATCATAGCAGCTAGTCTCCAGCCACCAGCTCATATGGAGACATCATAGCAGCTAGTCTCCAGTCACCAGCTCATATAGGAGATATCATAGCAGCTAGTCTCCAGCCACCAGCTCATATAGGAGACATCATAGCAGCTAGTCTCCAGCCACCAGCTCATATAGGAGACATCATAGCAGCTAGTCTCCAGTTACCAGCTCATATAGGAGACATCATAGCAGCTAGTCTCCAGCCACCAGCTCATATGGGGACATCATAGCAGCTAGTCTCCAGCCACCAGCTCATATGGGGACATCATAGCAGCTAGTATCCATCCACCAGCTCATATAGGAAACATCATAGCAGCTAGTCTCCAGCCACCAGCTCATATGGGAGACATCATAGCAGCTAGTCTCCAGTCACCAGCTCATATAGGAGACATCATAGCAGCTAGTCTCCAGCCACCAGCTCATATAGGAGACATCATAGCAGCTAGTCTCCAGTTACCAGCTCATATAGGAGACATCATAGCAGCTAGTCTCCAGCCACCAGCTCATATAGGAGACATCATAGCAGCTAGTCTCCAGTTACCAGCTCATATAGGAGACATCATAGCAGCTAGTCTCCAGCCACCAGCTCATATGGGGACATCATAGCAGCTAGTCTCCAGCCACCAGCTCATATGGGGACATCATAGCAGCTAGTCTCCAGCCACCAGCTCATATAAAGACATCATAGCAGCTAGTCTCCAGTCACCAGCTCATATGGGAGACATCATAGCAGCTAGTCTCCAGCCACCAGCTTATATAGGAGACATCATAGCAGCTAGTCTCCAGCCACCAGCTCATATGGGGACATCATAGCAGCTAGTCTCCAGCCACCAGCTCATATAGGGGACATCATAGCAGCTAGTCTCCAGCCACCAGCTCATATGGGAGACATCATAGCAGCTAGTCTCCAGCCACCAGCTCATATGGGAGACATCATAGCAGCTAGTCTCCAGCCACCAGCTCATATAGGAGACATCATAGCAGCTAGTCTCCAGCCACCAGCTTATATAGGAGACATCATAGCAGCTAGTCTCCAGCCACCAGCTCATATGGGAGACATCATAGCAGCTAGTCTCCAGCCACCAGCTCATATAGGAGACATCATAGCAGCTAGTCTCCAGCCACCAGCTCATATAGGAGACATCATAGCAGCTAGTCTCCAGCCACCAGCTCATATGGAGACATCATAGCAGCTAGTCTCCAGCCACCAGCTCATATGGTGACATCATAGCAACTAGTCTCCAGCCACCAGCTCATATGGGAGACATCATAGCAGCTAGTCTCCAGCCACCAGCTCATATAGGAGACATCATAGCAGCTAGTCTCCAGCCACCAGCTCATATAGGAGACATCATAGCAGCTAGTCTCCAGCCACCAGCTCATATAGGAGACATCATAGCAGCTAGTCTCCAGCCTCCAGCTCATATGGGAGACATCATAGCAGCTAGTCTCCAGCCTCCAGCTCATATAGGAGACATCATAGCAGCTAGTCTCCAGCCTCCAGCTCATATGGGAGACATCATAGCAGCTAGTCTCCAGCCTCCAGCTCATATAGGAGACATCACAGCAGCTAGTCTCCAGCCACTAGCTCATATAGGGGACATCATAGCAGCTAGTCTCCAGCCACCAGCTCATATGGGGACATCATAGCAGCTAGTCTCCAGCCACCAGCTCATATGGAGACATCATAGCAGCTAGTCTCCAGCCACTAGCTCATATAGGGGACATCATAGCAGCTAGTCTCCAGCCACCAGCTCATATGGGAGACATCATAGCAGCTAGTCTCCAGCCACCAGCTTATATAGGAGACATCATAGCAGCTAGTCTCCAGCCACCAGCTCATATGGGTACATCATAGCAGCTAGTCTCCAGCCACCAGCTCATATAGGAGACATCATAGCAGCTAGTCTCCAGCCACCAGCTCATATGGGGACATCATAGCAGCTAGTCTCCAGCCACCAGCTCATATGGGGACATCATAGCAGCTAGTCTCCAGCCACCAGCTCATATGGTGACATCATAGCAGCTAGTCTCCAGCCACCAGCACATATAGGAGACATCATAGCAGCTAGTCTCCAGCCACCAGCTCATATGGGGACATCATAGCAGCTAGTCTCCAGACACCAGCTCATATGGAGACATCATAGCAGCTAGTCTCCAGCCACCAGCTCATATGGGAGACATCATAGCAGCTAGTCTCCAGCCACCAGCTCATATGGAGACATCATAGCAGCTAGTCTCCAGCCACCAGCTTATATAGGAGACATCATAGCAGCTAGTCTCCAGCCACCAGCTCATATGGGGACATCATAGCAGCTAGTCTCCAGCCACCAGCTCATATGGGGACATCATAGCAGCTAGTCTCCAGCCACCAGCTCATATGGGAGACATCATAGCAGCTAGTCTCCAGCCACCAGCTCATATGGGAGACATCATAGCAGCTAGTCTCCAGCCACCAGCTCATATGGAGACATCATAGCAGCTAGTCTCCAGCCACCAGCTCATATGGAGACATCATAGCAGCTAGTCTCCAGCCACCAGCTCATATGGTGACATCATAGCAACTAGTCTCCAGCCACCAGCTCATATGGAGACATCATAGCAGCTAGTCTCCAGCCACCAGCTCATATGGAGACATCATAGCAGCTAGTCTCCAGCCACCAGCTCATATAGGAGACATCATAGCAGCTAGTCTCCAGCCACCAGCTCATATGGAGACCTCATAGCAGCTAGTCTCCAGCCACCAGCTCATATGGGAGACATCATAGCAGCTAGTCTCCAGCCACCAGCTCATATGGAGACCTCATAGCAGCTAGTCTCCAGTCACCAGCTCATATAGGAGACATCATAGCAGCTAGTCTCCAGCCACCAGCTCATATGGAGTCATCATAGCAGCTAGTCTCCAGCCACCAGCTCATATGGAGACATCATAGCAGCTAGTCTCCAGCCACCAGCTCATATGGAGACATCATAGCAGCTAGTCTCCAGCCACCAGCTCATATAGGAGACATCATAGCAGCTAATCTCCAGCCACCAGCTTATATGGAAGATATCATAGCAGCTAGTCTCCAGCCACCAGCTCATATGGAGACATCATAGCAGCTAGTCTCCAGCCACCAGCTCATATGGAGACATCATAGCAGCTAGTCTCCAGCCACCAGCTCATATGGAGACATCATAGCAGCTAGTCTCCAGCCACCAGCTCATATGGAGACATCATAGCAGCTAGTCTCCAGCCACCAGCTCATATGGAGACATCATAGCAGCTAGTCTCCAGCCACCAGCTCATATGGGAGACATCATAGCAGCTAGTCTCCAGCCACCAGCTCATATGGGGACATCATAGCAGCTAGTCTCCAGCCACCAGCTCATATGGGAGACATCATAGCAGCTAGTCTCCAGCCACCAGCTTATATGGAAGATATCATAGCAGCTAGTCTCCAGCCACCAGCACATATGGGGACATCATAGCAGCTAGTCTCCAGCCACCAGCACATATGGAGACATCATAGCAGCTAGTCTCCAGCCACCAGCTCATATGGAGACATCATAGCAGCTAGTCTCCAGCCACCAGCTCATATAGGAGACATCATAGCAGCTAGTCTCCAGCCACCAGCTCATATAGGAGACATCATAGCAGCTAGTCTCCAGCCACCAGCTCATATGGAAGATATCATAGCAGCTAGTCTCCAGCCACCAGCTCATATGGAAGATATCATAGCAGCTAGTCTCCAGCCACCAGCTCATATGGAAGATATCATAGCAGCTAGTCTCCAGCCACCAGCTCATATGGAAGATATCATAGCAGCTAGTCTCCAGCCACCAGCTCATATAGGAGACATCATAGCAGCTAGTCTCCAGCCACCAGCTTATATGGAAGATATCATAGCAGCTAGTCTCCAGCCACCAGCTCATATGGAGACATCATAGCAGCTAGTCTCCAGCCACCAGCTCATATGGAGACATCATAGCAGCTAGTCTCCAGCCACCAGCTCATATGGGAGACATCATAGCAGCTAGTCTCCAGCCACCAGCTTATATGGAAGATATCATAGCAGCTAGTCTCCAGCCACCAGCTTATATGGAAGACATCATAGCAGCTAGTCTCCAGCCACCAGCTCATATGGAGACATCATAGCAGCTAGTCTCCAGCCACCAGCTCATATAGGTGACATCATAGCAGCTAGTCTCCAGCCACCAGCTTATATAGGAGACATCATAGCAGCTAGTCTCCAGCCACCAGCTCATATAGGAGACATCATAGCAGCTAGTCTCCAGTCACCAGCTCATATAGGAGACATCATAGCAGCTAGTCTCCAGCCACCAGCTCATATGGAAGATATCATAGCAGCTAGTCTCCAGCCTCCAGCTCATATGGGAGACATCATAGCAGCTAGTCTCCAGCCACCAGCTCATATAGGTGACATCATAGCAGCTAGTCTCCAGCCACCAGCTTATATAGGAGACATCATAGCAGCTAGTCTCCAGCCACCAGCTCATATGGAAGATATCATAGCAGCTAGTCTCCAGCCACCAGCTCATATGGGGACATCATAGCAGCTAGTCTCCAGCCTCCAGCTCATATGGGAGACATCATAGCAGCTAGTCTCCAGCCACCAGCTCATATGGAGACATCATAGCAGCTAGTCTCCAGCCACCAGCTTATATGGAAGATATCATAGCAGCTAGTCTCCAGCCACCAGCTCATATAGGAGACATCATAGCAGCTAGTCTCCAGCCACCAGCTCATATAGGGGACATCATAGCAGCTAGTCTCCAGCCACCAGCTCATATGGGAGACATCATAGCAGCTAGTCTCCAGCCACCAGCTCATATAGGAGACATCATAGCAGCTAGTCTCCAACCACCAGCTCATATGGGAGACATCATAGCAGCTAGTCTCCAGCCACCAGCACATATGGGGGACATCATAGCAGCTAGTCTCCAACCACCAGCTCATATGGGAGACATCATAGCAGCTAGTCTCCAGCCACCAGCTTATATAGGAGACATCATAGCAGCTAGTCTCCAGCCACCAGCTCATATGGAAGATATCATAGCAGCTAGTCTCCAGCCACCAGCTCATATGGGGACATCATAGCAGCTAGTCTCCAGCCTCCAGCTCATATGGGAGACATCATAGCAGCTAGTCTCCAGCCACCAGCTCATATGGAGACATCATAGCAGCTAGTCTCCAGCCACCAGCTTATATGGAAGATATCATAGCAGCTAGTCTCCAGCCACCAGCTCATATAGGAGACATCATAGCAGCTAGTCTCCAGCCACCAGCTCATATAGGGGACATCATAGCAGCTAGTCTCCAGCCACCAGCTCATATGGGAGACATCATAGCAGCTAGTCTCCAGCCACCAGCTCATATAGGAGACATCATAGCAGCTAGTCTCCAACCACCAGCTCATATGGGAGACATCATAGCAGCTAGTCTCCAACCACCAGCTCATATGGGGACATCATAGCAGCTAGTCTCCAGCCACCAGCTCATATAGGAGACATCATAGCAGCTAGTCTCCAACCACCAGCTCATATGGGGACATCATAGCAGCTAGTCTCCAGCCACCAGCTCATATAGGAGACATCATAGCAGCTAGTCTCCAGCCACCAGCTTATATAGGAGACATCATAGCAGCTAGTCTCCAGCCACCAGCTCATATAGGAGACATCATAGCAGCTAGTCTCCAGTCACCAGCTCATATAGGAGACATCATAGCAGCTAGTCTCCAGCCACCAGCTCATATGGGGACATCATAGCAGCTAGTCTCCAGTCACCAGCTCATATAGGAGACATCATAGCAGCTAGTCTCCAGCCACCAGCTTATATGGAAGATATCATAGCAGCTAGTCTCCAGCCTCCAGCTCATATGGGAGACATCATAGCAGCTAGTCTCCAGCCACCAGCTCATATGGGGACATCATAGCAGCTAGTCTCCAGCCACCAGCTTATATAGGAGACATCATAGCAGCTAGTCTCCAGTCACCAGCTCATATAGGAGACATCATAGCAGCTAGTCTCCAGTCACCAGCTCATATAGGAGACATCATAGCAGCTAGTCTCCAGCCACCAGCTCATATGGGGACATCATAGCAGCTAGTCTCCAGTCACCAGCTCATATAGGAGACATCATAGCAGCTAGTCTCCAGCCTCCAGCTCATATGGGAGACATCATAGCAGCTAGTCTCCAGCCACCAGCTCATATGGGGACATCATAGCAGCTAGTCTCCAGCCACCAGCTTATATAGGAGACATCATAGCAGCTAGTCTCCAGTCACCAGCTCATATAGGAGACATCATAGCAGCTAGTCTCCAGCCTCCAGCTCATATGGGAGACATCATAGCAGCTAGTCTCCAGCCACCAGCTCATATGGGGACATCATAGCAGCTAGTCTCCAGCCACCAGCTCATATAGGAGACATCATAGCAGCTAGTCTCCAGCCTCCAGCTCATATGGGAGACATCATAGCAGCTAGTCTCCAGCCACCAGCTCATATGGGGACATCATAGCAGCTAGTCTCCAGCCACCAGCTCATATAGGAGACATCATAGCAGCTAGTCTCCAGCCACCAGCTCATATAGGAGACATCATAGCAGCTAGTCTCCAGCCACCAGCTCATATAGGAGACATCATAGCAGCTAGTCTCCAGCCACCAGCTCATATGGAAGATATCATAGCAGCTAGTCTCCAGCCACCAGCTCATATGGAAGATATCATAGCAGCTAGTCTCCAGCCACCAGCTCATATGGAAGATATCATAGCAGCTAGTCTCCAGCCACCAGCTCATATGGGGACATCATAGCAGCTAGTCTCTAGCCACAAGCACTGCGACAACTAAAAATAACTCATAGAGCCTACAGAGGGGAAAACTGCTAAATAATCCAGAATACAAGTCATGTACACTGAAATATTGCTGTAGGCTGTGGTACTGTTGCATTATATTGTATGGAGCTATAGTGTGGGCTCACTGCTATATGGCTCACTATTCCTATAGTATGATTAGATGCTATAAAGTGGGTGTCATATAGATCATAAAGTTCGCTCTATATATAACTAAGCCAGGATATCACTCACTTCCCATTACCACGTACCACCTATGGGGTAACCATCAGTATAATCATTGGGTCTTCATTATTCAGTCCTCGCTGTATCCACGTAATTTTCACTAAACAGAAATTAGCATTTACTGACAATCTCAATGAAGGGTTTACAGAAAAACACATAAGAGGAAATGATCTATTTTTTTTAGGGTCTTATTCTGTGTAATTTGCATATCGTGGATCTTTGCAGTGGTAATTACATGTACTGCAGTGATGCGTCAGCAATCAGTGACAGTGCAGGTAAACACCAGTGACACCCGGCTGCAGTAATTGATGCTATGAATGCGTCCTATTAATTAAGACGTTCACCATCTGAGTTCCAGCGTCCCCCTGCACGAGAGATCCGACATGACATGTTTTCCCACAGTCATTAGCACATTTTCTTGTTTGCTCTCATATTTGGATTGGGAGCTGATACTAACTAGGACTGAAATAGAACTGTGAAATCTCCCCCCCCCCATCTCTGCAGTGCGATGTGTCCTGGCAATCATGGAGTTAATGGCTGTGTATCTCATTATATATTATATAAATGAGAATAAGAGATCTAAGTTTAAAGGAAACCTGTCACCACAGTTTTTCACAAATACAGCTACTGACATGTTCCCACAGAATCATATTAAATAAATGACCCCCTTCTTTTAGCTAAAAATTGTTTCCCTCACATCCCCATAAAATCAACTTTGATACCTAACTTGGCATAGAGCCAGATGCTGCAGCAAGTCTGAGGGGTGTGTCCTGCTCTGCCGCGTGCAGTGGCTCCTCCCCATGCCTCATCATACAGCACTGCATGTCATGTGACTAGGTAGATGTCATCTAAGGTCCTTCACCCACTAACATTTGCAATGTCTACCACATGTATGTGTCTGATCACATGAATTCACAGATTCCCTCCATGGAGGTCTACTCCGCCTCATTCCTCCATAAAGGAATGCTGTGATTTCATGCGATCAGATACATACATCAGGTACATTTTGCAAAATTTAGTGGCTACAGGAACTTAGATGACATCACCCTGGTCACATGACATGCATTGCTGAATGGTGAGGAGGCATGGAGAAGAGTAGAAGGGAGGGGTTGGGAAGGAAATGCCCCTCAGACTCCTGCTTGATCTGGATGTATGCCAGGTAAGATAACAAATTTAATTTTATGGGGATGTGAGGGAATTTTTACCTAAAAGAAGGGTGGTATTTAGTTAATAGGTTTCAATAGGAGCCTATCACTAGCTGTCCCCTTAAGTAGGATATAAAATCTCTTTTCTACATTTTCCTCTTTCCATTACTAAAGCCTCTCCCTGCTGTATCTTCCCAGACCGTTACACTGTGCAGGTGCTTTTCCTCTTCCCACTGTGAGAGATTACATCAGGCAGAGGCAGGAGGGAAGTGCTGAAGGAGCAGGGGGAGGGGAGACAGTGTAATAGGTGGTGAAGCCACAGCTTGCTAGACTTCTCCTGGCTCATTATCATAATTTTAAAAGTAGACTTTAGGAAGGAAGGATTTTTTGGTACAGGCAAGATAAACAATCGAGATGTGCCCTAAAAGAGGGAATTCTAGAAAAGAGCATAGTAGATCCCAACTGAGGCGGCTGCTAGTTGAGTGGTGTAAAAGCTGCTGTTAGGTTCCCTTTAATAACCCAATGTCACTGCTGTATCTTTTTTGGATTCCTGATCTTATAATTTCTGATATACTGTAGTTTTGCTATGTTAAATTTATGCCAGTTTTTGGCTATGATAACGTCCATTCTGGCCGTGGTCTGCATTTTTTTGTAACTGCTACAGCAGTCACTCAGAGCAGAGAGAGGTGCTAAAGAGCAGCCTAATGCACAGACCAAAGAGAACAGCAGTGTGAGGACTGACCGCCATTTTACTTGGACAAGCTACAATCCTGGAAGAATACACTGAATGCATTTTTTACAGTCCTGCTGCTACTAACATCACATTAGAAAGGTTACACTCCTCTCCAGGATTGCTACCACTCAGCAAACAATGCAATCACAATGCAATATGAGGTGTGAACCAGGAACACGGTCTCTGCTGAAGATGCTCTATCGCTCTCATCACTGCGCATCGCTGTTTTGTAACATTTTTTCAAAGAAAACAAAGGGTGAAAAAAAAATTGATGAATTATAACTAGAGATGAGCAAGCACTAAAATGCTTGAGTGCTCGTTATTTGAGACAAACTTTTCCAGATGCTCGAGTGCTCGTCTCGAATAACGAGCCCCATTGAAGTCAATGGGAGACTCGAGCATTTTTCAAAGGGACCATGGTTCGGGAATAAAATGTGTTAATTAATTGAAAAAGAATGTCTTCTGATAAGTTATCAGATGTATGCAAACATCTGCAATCTATTCTTCACGTATATTATCTCCCGACAAGTTATCAGATGTGAAGAACAGTGAAGAATAGAATAAAAACAGTGAACACAGTGACCACAGGATCATTTAAGTGAAAAACACAGTGAAGAATAGATTGCAGATGTTCGGCACATCTGCTTACTTGTCGGGAGATACGATGTCCCGGGATCCGCTCCTCTTCTTCCACTGAAGTCTCCCCGAACTCTCCGTGCTGCCCCATGTCTCCAAGCTGCCCCATGTCTCCGTGCTGCCCCATGTCTCCGTGCTGCCCCATGTCTCCCTGCTGCCTGATGTCTCCCTGCTGCCCCATTTCTCCGTGCTGCCCCATGTCTCCGTGCTGCCCCATGTCTCCGTGCTGCCGCCCCATGTCTCCGTGCTGCCGCCCCATGTCTCCGTGCTGCCGCCCCATGTCTCCGTGCTGCCCCATGTCTCCGTGCTGCCGCCCCATGTCTCCGTTCTGCCGCCCCATGTCTCCGTTCTGCTGCTACCCTATGTCTCCGTTCTGCTGCTCCCCTATGTCTCCGTTCTGCTGCTCCCCGATGTCTCCGTGCTGCCGCCCCATGTCTCCGTTCTGCCGCCCCATGTCTCCGTTCTGCTGCTCCCCGATGTCTCCGTTCTGCTGCTCCCCGATGTCTCCGTTCTGCTGCTCCCCGATGTCTCCGTGCTGCCGCCCCATGTCTCCGTTCTGCTGCTCCCCTATGTCTCCGTTCTGCTGCCGCCCCATGTCTCCGTGCTGCCGCCACATGTCTCCGTTCTGCTGCTCCCCTATGTCTCCGTTCTGCTGCTCCCCTATGTCTCCGTGCTGCCGCCCCATGTCTCCGCTCTGCTGCTCCCCTATGTCTCCGTTCTGCTGCTCCCCTATGTCTCCGTTCTGCTGCCGCCCCATGTCTCCGTGCTGCCGCCCCATGTCTCCGTTCTGCTGCTCCCCTATGTCTCCGTTCTGCTGCTCCCCTATGTCTCCGTTCTGCTGCTCCCCTATGTCTCCGTGCTGCCGCCCCATGTCTCCGTTCTGCTGCTCCCCTATGTTTCCGTTCTGCTGCTCCCCTATGTCTCTGTGCTGCCGCCCCATGTCTCCATTCTGCTGCTCCCCTATGTCTCCGTTCTGCTGCTCCCCTATGTCTCCGTTCTGCTGCCGCCCCATGTCTCCGTGCTGCCGCCCCATGTCTCCGTTCTGCTGCTCCCCTATGTCTCCGTTCTGCTGCTCCCCTATGTCTCCGTTCTGCTGCTCCCCTATGTCTCCGTTCTGCTGCTCCCCTATGTCTCTGTGCTGCCGCCCCATGTCTCCGTTCTGCTGCTCCCCTATGTCTCCGTTCTGCTGCTCCCCTATGTCTCCGTTCTGCTGCTCCCCTATGTCTCCGTTCTGCTGCTCCCCTATGTCTCCGTGCTGCCGCCCCATGTCTCCGTTCTGCTGCTCCCCTATGTCTCCGTTCTGCTGCTCCCCTATGTCTCCGTGCTGCCGCCCCATGTCTCCGCTCTGCTGCTCCCCTATGTCTCCGTTCTGCTGCTCCCCTATGTCTCCGTTCTGCTGCCGCCCCATGTCTCCGTGCTGCCGCCCCATGTCTCCGTTCTGCTGCTCCCCTATGTCTCCGTTCTGCTGCTCCCCTATGTCTCCGTGCTGCCGCCCCATGTCTCTGTTCTGCTGCTCCCCTATGTTTCCATTCTGCTGCTCCCCTATGTCTCTGTGCTGCCGCCCCATGTCTCCATTCTGCTGCTCCCCTATGTCTCCGTTCTGCTGCTCCCCTATGTCTCCGTTCTGCTGCCGCCCCATGTCTCCGTGCTGCCGCCCCATGTCTCCGTTCTGCTGCTCCCCTATGTCTCCTTTCTGCTGCTCCCCTATGTCTCCGTTCTGCTGCTCCCCTATGTCTCCGTTCTGCTGCTCCCCTATGTCTCCGTGCTGCCGCCCCATGTCTCCGTTCTGCTGCTCCCCTATGTCTCCGTTCTGCTGCTCCCCTATGTCTCCGTTCTGCTGCTCCCCTATGTCTCTGTTCTGCTGCTCCCCTATGTCTCCGTGCTGCCGCCCCATGTCTCCGTTCTGCTGCTCCCCTATGTCTCCGTTCTGCTGCCGCCCCATGTCTCCGTGCTGCCGCCCCATGTCTCCGTTCTGCTGCTCCCCGATGTCTCTGTGCTGCCGCCCCATGTCTCCGTTCTGCTGCTCCCCTATGTCTCCGTTCTGCTGCTCCCCTATGTCTCCGTTCTGCTGCTCCACGATGTCTCCGTTCTGCTGCTCCCCTATGTCTCCGTTCTGCCGCCCCATGTCTCCGTTCTGCTGCTCCCCTATGTCTCCGTTCTGCTGCTCCCCGATGTCTCCGTTCTGCTGCTCCCCTATGTCTCCGTTCTGCTGCTCCCCGATGTCTCCGTTCTGCTGCTCCCCGATGTCTCCGTTCTGCTGCTCCCCGATGTCTCCGTGCTGCCGCCCCATGTCTCCGTTCTGCTGCTCCCCTATGTCTCCGTTCTGCTGCTCCCCTATGTCTCCGTTCTGCTGCTCCCCGATGTCTCCATGCTGCCGCCCCATGTCTCCGTTCTGCTGCTCCCCTATGTCTCAGTTCTGCTGCTCCACGATGTCTCCGTTCTGCTGCTCCCCTATGTCTCCGTTATGCTGCTCCCCGATGTCTCCGTTCTGCCGCCCCATGTCTCCGTTCTGCTGCTCCCCTATGTCTCCGTTCTGCTGCTCCCCGATGTCTCCGTTCTGCTGCTCCCCTATGTCTCCGTTCTGCTGCTCCCCGATGTCTCCGTTCTGCTGCTCCCCGATGTCTCCGTTCTGCTGCTCCCCGATGTCTCTGTGCTGCTCACCGTGTTCTTCAATGTGTTCTTCACACATATATATTGTTCTTCACATGCTATTTTGTTCGCACTGTTCCGCGCGTATCTCCCGACAAGTAAGCAGATGTGCCGCACATCTGTAATCTATTCTTCACTCTGTTTTTCACTGTGTTTTTCACTTAAATGATCCTGTGTTCACTGTGTTCAATGTTTTTATTCTATTCTTCATTGTTCTTCACTGTGTTTTTTTAATTAAATGCTCGATCTCGAGCAGGAGAAATACTCGTCCGTGCAACGAGCCGTTTCGAGTACCTTAATACTCGAACGAGCATCAAGCTCGGACGAGTATACTCGCTCATCTCTAATTATAACACGTAAATAACTTCCCCAATACAAACTGTTCCCTCTATTACACAATGCGCCATCTAGTGGATAATAACTAGAATGCAAGTTTCGCTCGTGTATTCTTTTTCTTTTTCCTCTGTGGTTAATGTTACACATTTTACTGGAAGACGTAAAGTCTAAGTCTGGAAATAAGCAATTAAATCCCCAAAGTTGTTGCAATGAAAAACTATACTTAGGAGATACAAGACAAGGAAGCAGCACTCCGTGAAAAATTCAGTGTTTTTATTTCGCCAGTGGGCAGATGCAACGTTTCGGCTGTCTCTATGCAGCCATTTTCAAGCTTGAAAATGGCTGCATAGAGACAGCCGAAACGTTGCATCTGCCCACTGGCGAAATAAAAACACTGAATTTTTCACGGAGTGCTGCTTCCTTGTCTTGTATCTCCTGCTATATTTGGGATTTGGATCCGGATCCTTGTGAAGCTTGCACCCACCCTGAATTTTAATTCGCTTTTTCATTGTGCTGCTCCCCTCACCCTCTTCTTTGAAAAACTATACTTAAGTAGAACATTTACAGAAAATGTTAGATTAAATAGGTTTTGTTGTTAAAATGGCAAAACATTGGAGTAGAGGCAACAAAAAGGAAAAAAAAGAATAAATAGATGGTACTTACCTCACTAACCACTGAAAACTTTTTCTTAATTTACTATTATTTAGGCCCTCTAGGGCACCTCAACCCTAGGGGGTCTGATTGCTCCTACAATATACTGCATTGTAACTGTATTGCATTATATTATAATATTGCTGCTGATGTCTAGTGGTTTGTCTGTGGCAGCCGTAGGAGTCTCTATGAGACTGTCATGGCAATGGATTGGAGCCCTACGGTGGCATCATGGGGGGCACCAATCTGCATTCCAAGATATTGGTACCCTCAGCGGCACTTGGCAGGGTTACTGCTGGGGTTGTTGCTAGCTCTAATCACAGTAGTTAAAGGCAGGTGTCAGCTGACAACCACCACGTAGTGAGAGAGCTCACCCCGTCAACCCTGTACTTACTCTCACTACCTGCCATAACATAGTATATGTTGATAAATGTAAGGTTATGCACTGGGGGCTAATAATCCAAAGGCAAAATATGTCCTTGGGGGAGTAAATCTGGGAGAGTCCCTTGTTGAGAAGGACTTGGGGGTACTAGTAGATCATAAATTGAATAACAGCATGCAATGTCAATCATCTGCCTCTAAAGCCACCAGGATTGTGTCATGTATCAGCAGTGGTAATGACTCTCAGGATAAGGATGTAATATTACCACTATACAAGGCACTGGTTCGGCCACACCTGGAATATGCTGTCCAGTTCTGGGCACCGGTCCATAAAAAGGATGCCCTGGAGCTGGAGAGGGTACAACGTAGAGCCACAAAACTGATAAGGGGTATGGAGGGTCTTAGTGATGAGGAAAGATTAAAACACCTAGATTTATTTAGTCTGGAAAAGAGACGACTACGAGGGGACATGATTAATTTATTTAAATATATGAATGGTCCATACAAAAAATATGGTGGTAAGTTGTTTCAGATTAAATCAAATCAAAAGACGAGGGGGCACTGTCTCCGTTTGGAGAAATCAAGGTTTAATCACCGGAGGCGACAGGGCTTTTTTACTATGAGAACTGTCACTCTGTGGAATAGCCTGCCTCAGGCGCTGGTCACAGCAGGGACAGCAGAGAGCTTCAAGAAGGGTCTAGATGCCTTTTTACACCTAAATAATATTGATGGTTATGTTATATAGAATTGTTTCCCCTAAATCCCTTCCTCATCCAATCCCTTCCCTTCCTTGGTTGAACTTGATGGACAAGTGTCTTTTTTTAACCGTATAAACTATATATATGACTATTATACTATGATATGCTGGAGCTGGATTCAAGCAGCTGCACTGAGGAGATCCAGTCCCTGAGTCACTACATAGTGTCCTGAGCTAGCAATCCGCGCATGGACATCTCTCTGATAAAGACTGCAGTACAGGAAACTTCTAAAAAGACAAAATAACAGTAATTTAATGGT
Organism: Engystomops pustulosus; assembly: GCF_040894005.1. Lineage (NCBI taxonomy): Eukaryota > Metazoa > Chordata > Amphibia > Anura > Leptodactylidae > Engystomops > Engystomops pustulosus. The sequence goes on from NC_092412.1 coordinate 242,440,499, forward strand.
CAGAAATACATATTAAAGGAAATCTACCATCAAAATCCATCATGATAAACCAGGCACAGTGATTATGGTAATCTTCTTATATCTGTCATCCATCCTTCCTTCTAAAATCTACTTTTATAATTAAGCTAATGAGCATGAAGGGCTCTAGTGGGTGTTACCAGAGCCCCTCTATGCTGTATCTTCACAGGCTATTAAAATGAGCAGAACAGGTCTCCCCTCCCCCTGCACTTCCTGCTGATGTTAGATTACACAGACAGAGAAAGAGAGAAGAGAGCAGGGGGATAATGAGACATTTTCTGCCGGTGAATCTGCAGCACAGAGGGGCTCTGTTAACACCCCCAGAGGTCTATAGGTTCATTAGAATAATTATAAATGTGGATTTTAGAAGGAAGGAGGAGCCATGGTTAACAGATATAGGAAGACTATCACAGTCCCGGTGCCTGGATCTAGGAGTAAGTGTCCCTGGTTTATCAGGATGGATTTTCATGGTAGATTTTCTTTCCCTGAATATCCCCTCCACACATCATTTTAATAATTTTTATTCGAAAGATGAAGACTCCCCCTCCCCCCTGTACTTGACACTTTGATGAAAAACTTTGTTCTTAATTCTTTTTCTTGTCAATAGACGTTCGAGAAGAACAGAAAGACAGAAAGGAGATGTCACAGCGATTCATCCACATTTCAAAGGAAATTAGTCACTTCTGTTCCGGATTCTTTCGGATTCTAGGTGCACAATGACTCCGGTTATTCCGCCATTTATAAAGCGCGGGTCAGGTCTTGGAACGTCAGCGCAGACTTTTAGATTGTAGAATCAATACATGAAAAGCAAACGTGAAATTAAGAGTGAACCTGTTCCGGCTTCTCAAAGAGAAGACAGAAGAATCGTTGGAAAAGAACTTTACAATAAGGTTTAATTTGTGACAAAATGGGATTTTGGGTTATTTCTGACGTGGTTTGTCTCCTACGAGACAGGTGTCAGCCATTTTTTTGTGGCCTGCAATGTTTGCACTTTAAAGATTTAGATCGCAGTAACAATTGATGTGATGCAGGTGTAAAAGTGCTGAGCAGGTGGATGAGATTTGTTTAAAGGGTCCAAACTTTACATCTGTAAAGAGTTTGTATGTTCTCTCTGTGTTTGTGTGGGTTTCCTCCGGGTCCTCCAGTTTCCTCCCACACTCCAAAACATAGTGGTAGGTTGTTTAGATTGTGAGCCCAGTGGGGGCAGGGATCGATTTGGCAAACTCTGTGCAGCGCTGCGTAATGTGTGTGCGCTATATAAGTAAAGAATTATTATTATTATTAAAACCATTGGTGGCCGGGAGGGCAGCGCAGCTTTTGTGCCACTGTTTGTTTACAGGGGCATGAGTCGGTGAAACGGTAGCACTGGATGCTGGGAGGGACCGTAAGTGCATGTTTATTTTTTTAAGAAGCCTCCTCCCATCCACCAATGTTTTTTTTAAGGTATCAGGCAACTCCTTTAAAGTATTCATCCTCTTTAACCCATTAAAGACTTGGCCATTTTGCATCTTCCATTATACATCTACTCTGATGTGAAGAACACCCTTACATATCTACTTTTATGTCTAGACACCCACTATACATCTACTCTGACATGAAGAACCTCCCTATACATCTAATCTGATGTGAAGAACCCCATTATACATCTACTCTGACATGAAGAACCTCCCTATACATCTAATCTGATGTGAAGAACCCCATTATACATCTACTCTGAAATGAAGAACCTGCCTATACACAGGGGCGTAACTACAGCGGTAGCAGCCATATCAGCGGCTATGGGGCCCGCAGTGTCAGGGGGCCCCATCATCCGACCTGACACAATAAAGAATGGAGAATGTGCACCATTATATCTATATTGTACTGCACATGTCCAGCATAATATGTATATAATATATACTGTGATGTGTATATGCAGTATCTGTGATATGTTGCATATGGCACTGTATGTATGTGTAAATGCTTTGTGTGCACAAGAGTGTATTTATATGTAATTGTAACTCGCATGTGTGAGTATACTAATATGTATTTTTTTTTAAGTGGGAAGGGGGGCCCCATGCAGTAGCCTGCTAGGGGGCCCTGTCTCTACTAGTTACGCCACTGCCTATACATCTACTATGACGTGAAGAACCCCATTATACATATCTACTCTGATGTGAAGAACTCCCTTATACATCTAATTTGATGTCAATAACCCCACTATACATCTACTATGACATGAAGAACCCCATTATACATCTACTCTGATGTGAAGAACCCTGCTATGTATCTACTCTGTGAAGAACCTCACTATACATCTACTCTTATGTGAAGCTCTCAGCTCTGCTCAGCAGCTTTATACAGCCACCTGTGTCCAAGGTGCTGGACAACACAACCTCAGCACTCAGGCCTTGCATAGTATGAAAACCTAGGGGAAACATACCGCCCATCCACAGTTAACCCCTTCAGTGTCTCACACTACCATATAACTACTCTGGATTGCACACTTCCATTTTATACCTACAACGATGTGAATAACCCAATTGTTTCAGGGGTCAACAGTATCTGTCTACTGTGGGATCCCTCTGCTCTGTTTTCTCCGGGACTGAAAAGAAATGGACAGAGAACCTACAACCACAACGTAAGGATGCATATAAAACGACTAAAAAGGTAGAAAAAAAATGTACAAAATAACTAGACAAACCTTCTAGCTTCATTTGTTCCTTTCTCTCCTGCATACCTAGAGCCCAGACCTTATCAAATTCTGATAGCATGAAGTTCATTTTGGCCTGCCTCCCTTCCATCTGCTGCATGGTGTTTACTGACGGCCTCCAAGCTCTCACATTTTTTCTGGTTGACTTGAAATCCAAAATTCAGTATTTCCTTTCACACGACAAACAGTAGTCTAATCGGCACGCTATCTTATGATGGGGTCAATCTGACCAAGGCTATCGGATTCCAGTATACAAAGCCAGGGACAGAAACTCATATTTCAGACCAAAAACTATGAGACTTGGGGAACCTCCAGGACATACGGATCCCATCAGTTGTATCTTCTCATATTTAGAGCATGTGGCATCTACCCTTAAACTGACTTTATATATAAAAAAAATTGGGTTCTTTGTAGCCTTAGAATGATAAGGTATTGTGTAATGATCTAATGCGACCTTAGAAAACTTAGCCCAAAATGGTTCCGGTACACCTCACTTCAAATTTTCCCAATGTTCTCCTCCCATTAACCTTTGCATAGAGAAATAGTACAGTTAAAAACATCAGGAGAGATTGTAAAAGTTTGTCTTGTAATATGTAATTTTTTTTTGCTAAATTTGTCTTGGGAAACACTTGTTTTCATATCAAGCCCAATAAAAATATAAAATGTGGCAACTACTGATCTGTTGTTATCTTTACCCAGACCTGGTGAATGGATACTATGGGGCTCATTTACCAAGGACCCCACGGACCGCACTTTCAACGGACATTCCGACGAATTACGTTTTGCGCCGCTTGGACAGGTTTTTAAAAGGGGTTTTGGGGCACGCGATTGGCTTTTGCATTCATGCAACACAAATTGGTAGGTGGGCCGTCGGATGATCCGATGGATTCGGACAAACCGCGGTATTTAACTTAAAAATTGTGTCACAAGCCAAGCACTTACATGCACCGGGAAGAAGAAGGTGATCTCCGGCGGACCTGATCAGGGAAGCAACACCTGCAGGATATCGGGCGCATGATCTTCACGAATCGCGGCAGAGTTCATCCTCGTCGGACAACAGGACAGTCCGGACCGGGGATTGTGCAGGGACCAGGTAAGTAAATTTGTCTCTATGTGATGTATAGAAAAAAACTCTGCAAATAAAGTAAGGAGTGTACCATGGTTCACAGTGATCTGTCATAGCAGACAAGACTGCAGCTCTCAGAACTATCACATTACAGTCTCCTATAGACATCTACAAAGAAGGGAGGGGGAGCAAATGCTAAGTAAGCGAGAAGCAGAGACAACATGAGCATGAAGACCAATTAAAATGTTTTTGTTACATAATGAACAATCATTTTCCCATGGTTCCTATGCCAGGAGCCCCAGAAAGGGGCGTTATAACAAAAAAAATAATTTTATTCTGAGGGGAAGGGGAATATGACTGAATGAGAAAAATTGATGTGAGCTGATATGCAGAAAGCTCGGTAGCAACATATCATCTTTAAATTTTATTGAAGCTTTTAAAATGTTTTAAAACCTTCAATTTTACCAAAACATGGTGCAGAGATAATAGTATATTTCTGATGTACAGGCGGTCCCCTACTTAAAGGAAACCTACCACTTGAAGTGGCAGGTTTCCGATGGCAATACCGGGCACCAGCTCAGGGTGAGCTGGTGCCGGAGCTTATTTTAGTTAGTGTTTTAAACCGCGGTATCGCGGATTTTTAAACTTTATAGCCGGCGCATGGAGGTACGCGCTCGGCGCTTACCATGCGCGCGGCTCTCATTCACTTCCTATGTAGCCGCGGGCACGGTAAGCGCCGAGCTCGTACCTGCCTGCGCCGGCTATAAAGTTTAAAAATCCAGTTGTCCCAGAGACCAAAACATTTTTTGGCTAGGGTTACAATTATAAAATATACAGATCCGACTTACATACAAATTCAACTTTAGAACAAACATGCAGAAACTATCTTGTATGTAACCCGGGGACTGCCTGTATTTGTGTTTTTCTCTTTCCCTTATGACTGTTTCTAAATAAACTCCCCTCCTACCTATAGAGAAGAGATTATTTATTTATTTTGCTCCTTTTTCTGTCTGCTCCGGGGTATCCAGTGTTATTAGTCTGCTCTGAGGCTCCAGTACTATTATTTTCTTTGGGGGTCTCCAATATAAGCCAACTTCTCTGGGGTCTCCAGTATTAGCAGTCTGCTCTTGGCTCTCAGGTATTGGCCATTTGCTCTGAGGTCTCCGGTTTTATTGTCTGTTCTGGAGATCTCCAGTATTATTAGTCTGCTCTGGGGGTTTCCATCATTTGTCTGCCCTGGTGGTCTCTAGTATATGCTGTCTGCTCTGGGGTGTCTGGTATCATTATTGTTTGCACCGAGGGTCAACAGTATTTGTCTGCTATGGAGGATTCTAGTGTTAGCCATATACTCTGTGGTCTCCAGTATTATTATTGTCTGTTTTGGGGGCCTCTAGTATTATTAGTCTGCTCTGGGGTCTCCAATATTTGTCTCCTCTGTGGGTCACTAGTCTTAGCTGTCTGGTCTAGGGTCTCTGGTATTATATTTGTCTGCTCTAACAGTCTCCAGTCATATAATCTCTTTCTGGGGTCTCTATTTTTTATTACTGTCTGCTCTGGGGTTTCTATTATTTATAGTTTGGTTTTGCTGCAAAAGTATTTTCTGTTCTGGGGTCTGAATTATTATTGTCTGATTTTGGCACTATATTAGATATCACCTGAATGCATTATTTAGTCTTTTTTTCTGCACTTTCGTATTTATCATTTTTGATATGTTGTTTCCGTGATAATTGGCACATCTAGGATGTTGGTTACTGGTGCGGCCTCTCGAAGGGTTTGTGGTCCTCAGACTGATAATGGTTGTTCACTGCTGGTCTACAGTATTGAAATGGGTATTGGATGCAGTGATACAATGCAGTCAGAAGGTGGAGATGTTGCAGAACTAGTGGACAAGAACAGCTCCTGTAGGTTACACACCTGGAGGTCCTCTGTAAGACTACTCCTATGTCCCTGCTCATGTCAGGTGGGCTTGTATAAATGTGAGTGCAGAGTGTCTCATGGTGTGCATTGATGCCCCTGTCCTGCTAGAGGAGGGCCTACGTTATGCAATAAAGAGTAAATCTGTAGGCCAAATAAAAAGCTGAGAGATATGAGCCGGAGTCGTGGCACTGGTGCCAAAACTGTATAATGGCTGTATCAGTGGCAAGAAATGCAAACTCCTTAAAGGGGTTTTCCAGGATGAGGTATCTTTCATTATAGGCCCCCAGGGGGTATAAAAAGCATATAAAATGATTATTGTCTTATATTACAGATCACATCTTGCCAAATTAGGAATTGGACCTTACATTTGAACCATTGCTTCTGACATTTTATCCAGAAGATACCAACACAATGCTAAGAATCACTTACCTCGTTCACTTCCCCTGTAATACTCGCGCTTTTACTGGTTGCAAAGAGAAGTTTAATGGTAAATCGATTATCTCTTAAAGCATCTACATGGCCGCGGAGCCCTTAGTAAATGAGCCGCACTGTGTCTCTCTCACTTTGGGGCTGATTTACCAAGGGCTCCGCGGCTGCACTTTCGTCGCGTTTCCCGAATTTTTCCGTTTTGCACTGAATTCCGTCTGAATTTTGGCACACGTGATCGGATTTTGGCGCAATTGCGCCGGCTTTTGCGCAACAGAAATGGGCGGGCGTGCCCTTCGGACACACCCCGACGGATTCGGAAAAACCGTGGAATTTAAAAAAACGAAATGTGCCGCAAGATCAAGCACTTAGATGCACCGAGAAGAAGCAGGTGAACTCCGGCGGACCTCGGCGCAGTAGCGACACCTACTGGATATTGGGCGCACGACCTTAGTGAATCCGAATCCACGTTGGACAATGCGCAGCGGGATCGCAACAGGACCGGGTAAGTAAATGAGCCCCAATATGTCTCATTGACAGACACAGGGGGCAGAGCAGTACTAGCCATAACTATGCTTCTGCTGCAGCTTCTCTTATTCATCAGTGTTCAGTTATGTAAACAAAGATCCACTTTCACCAAAGTAAGTATCAGGACAGCTAAATCACTTGATGAACATTCAGCGATTATTATTAAGGCAGTAAAGGCACATGGGAAACTTATGGAAAGTAGTGGCCAACTGACTTATATATTTAACTGATGCACTTGAGCATTTCTCGCCCTGACTTGATAATAATTGTTCATATGTCTAAACACTATTTAGATGAATGAAATGCAGTGGTCTATGTATACATGTGATTCTATTTCATTTGGAAAATACAAATAAAATGGCCCAGATTTATAAATCTCCTTGTCCCAGGTTTCTACGACTCCCACGTCACTATTCGTGTTTCGGGTTGTAGACTGGGCAGAGACTAGAGCAAAGAACTCTACCAGTTCTGACCAAGTCAGATCGCAACTGGCATAGTTTGTTCCCATATTCACCTCTTAGTAAATATCGGCGCAGGACAACTTGCAGCAGAATGTTTTTCCCTTTATGCTGGTCATTAATAAATTCCTCCTAATATGCATATATCCATATACTTGCTCTCAGGCTCCAGGAGTAGTGGACCAACTGGACCACCAGGAATGATGACGTTAGCCGACACCTGGGGCCGGAATCTAACTGGCACCTGGCTTTCACCAGAGCCCACTGCAAAGTTGGACTTGGTGCAGCGTGGTACCACCAGGTTGTACCACAGGTGCGACTTTGTCCGCGGTGGCAGCCAAGGTGGGTTACAAAGACGTCAGACAGAATCGTCAGGATGGGCAGCATGGGATCAGAGTCGGGGACATAGCAATAGGTCAAGACAGGCAACAGAAGAGCGTAGTCAAGAATGGAACCGGGGTCACAACGGGAAATAACAGTGTATGGCATGAGACAAAGCTTTCTCTAAGGCAGAAGGCACGAAGATCCATCAGGGAAGACAGGAAGGGTCTGAGAATTCATTAGAACTGGCAGCTGGCCAGCGGCAATTATCGGTGCGCTGGCCCTTTAAATCTCCGGAAGGCGGCACGCGTGTGCCCTAGTAGGGGGGACATGCGCAACGGCCTGTCGGAGCTAACACTGGATCGTGGAGAAGTGAAAGCCGAGACTGGAGACTGGGGCACACAGAGGAGCATGGGTGTGCCTGAGACCCGAGTCGTGGGTTGCGGGAGCACCCGTGACTCTCGCCTCTCTCTGGATCAGCACCAATGGCTTGTTGACCGGTGGTGTGGCATAGAATCTCCATTATAACATTGACATGTTTTGATCTTCTATTATACCTCTTTGAATAAATCTCTGAATAAACTGACATCTGGGTGTTCCTAATTGGGGGCAGGGTGTCTTTGCTTATTGACATTGTCCAATCTCTATGACAGGTCTCAGACCCTTTGGCAATTTTTGTAAAATGTTTCATAAATTGGAAAATAATGTTTTATAAATTGAGAAAAAAACAGCACAAAGTAAATCTATCAGACGTTTCAGGATCGTTTTTTAACAGGAAATTCTAGTTTTTAATAAATCACGTATGTCAGGGATGCTGACAGATCCCCTTTAATTATAACAGGGCATTGTCCTGTAATTCCCATACCCCTATGTGTTTATGCTTTGCATCCGCGGTATCAGTTCCATCACCTCTGTGATATTAATAACCTCCGTGTGACGCATACTTGGAATATTTTTTACGCTTACATGTATTTTTATACCTCAGCGGGTATCACTGCTCACCTATGAGGGCTTTTGTGTTTTTCTAACATGCAGCGGGGGTGCAGCGGGATATAACCAATGCCCATTGTGACTGTCAGGACTCTCTATTCTACCGCCCGTCACCAGCATTCACTTGGATGACGCATAAAATGTCGGCCTGTTGGAAAGAATGCGAATGTTAAACAAGATAAAGCGGCGATTGTCACCTCAGAAATTTATTGGCATCCTCCATATGATTCATAATGTGAAGTAACTGGCGGCTCGGCAGTCACTCATCAGTCAATGGCAGGGAGGGGCGGCCGAGGAGATTAACATGTGGAATGAATTGCGCTCAACACATAAATAATCACAATCATATTTTATACCAAAATATTCTACAGTTACTGCAGGAAAGCAAGAATCCACAGAGAATTTCAATTAATAAAGTGAGTTATTTTCGGTCATATATTCTTGTTCGTGCCATTTATAAGAGCAAGAACAGTCCAGAAGAAAGTCAGGGCTGGTATGTTAATCCTTCTTATGCCATGGATCAGGTTTTCCAGGACACAGAGTGCGGATATTGGAGCCAAATTGTAAAAAAAAGAAACTTTTTACCATCATTTTAATGGAATGCAAAATTACTGGGGTCCTTTGATATCCACAAATTGCTTGTTGAGGTTTTGACTCTCCGGTGAGTCTGTATGACAGAACGGTGATGCCATGGTCATTCACAACTGGTCTTGTCAGTGTCACCATTAACTAACTCGATAAATCGCATATACAGGTAGTCCTTTATACCAGACTGGAAAGTTGATTCAATTGTTCTTCTGTGGATCCTCTACTCTTTTCTCTACTGGTCAAAAAAAGACTTTTATTCCCTGTGTTTCCTCCATAGATCCAGTCAAGGAGGCGGGAGAGCTCTTGGATGTAGTCAAAATCCCACACCTTCTCGTGGCCGCTTGTTTTTGTAAACCCGCCTCTCTGCACTGCCCCCAGTGCCAGGTCACTGTAAGACTACTTGAAATTATGCGCAGTGTGTCTGTCAGTTCTACGACAGGCTGCGTGTCCCCAACCGGCTCCACAGGTGCACCATGCATGCCCCTGTCCAATGCACATGCACTTTGAATCAATGTTATTCTCCTGCTCAGTGCTGTGCACATTCCAGGTGCAAGGTCAAAGTGCAAATCTGGAGTCAGAAAGGGGAAATCACACTCAAACAGAAATGGGCACGGACACGGGAACACAGGAGCACGGGAACACAGGAGCACGGGAACACAGGAGCATGGGAACACTGGAGCACGGGAACACTGGAGCACAGAGGAAGCTTTCTCTTCTCGCTAATGGACTCAAAGATCCAGTGGGGAATCATGGGAACAGCCTTTATGTAAACCCGGAAGTGCCAGCGCCAATAAGCGGCGCGCTGGCCCTTTAAATCTTCGAGTGCTGGCGCACTCTAGGGAGCGGGGACGTGCACATGGCCTAGGCCGGATGGGAGCGTGGAGAGGTGAGTGCGGATGGGAGTGTGGCCGGATGGGAGCCACGGAGAGGAGCAGGGGTGTGCCAGATCGCGGGGACACCCTTGACATTCACAAATTATTTTTTTAAGTGGATCATATGTTTATCCCATTAAAAAATAAAGCATTTCCTAGTTGAACCATTTTCACTGATCCTTGTGTGCAATAGTAGTCAATGGGTCTGTGAAAAAAAAATGGATGGATCCATGTGCCGATGGTAGGAAACAATTTTAAAATCGAGACAGTTGAGTGATGCAATTCGGATGTGAAAAAAATGGATGTTAAAGTCACTTTTTATGCCCAAGAATCTTCTTGGAATGTACATTTAGACACTTTTTTTCCTCTTTAACTTTTGACAATGGTTCTAGATAAGGCCGATAGCTCCTACTACTGTAGGATTCACTGACACTACTACAGTATTATAGTCTCTGTTTTATGCATTGGAGATATGAATACTATAACGATTATGAAAATGATCATTATTAATGATATAAACAATATGATAATTATAGACAATATAATAGACTTCACTTAGTACTTGTACTGTAAGTGTCACATGTGATCTTCCCAACATAATGATGTTCCACTTAATGAACAGCAGATTCTCTGTGAGATTTGGCAGTAGTTTGCAGTCATTTAAGTGCTGGAAAAAAAACTTACAATATCTACAGTATCTGTCTAAGCCTCTGTTCCATTGTGATGAAATATTAATCTTAAAGGGGTTTTCCCACCAAACAAGTTAGGCCCTTTCCTGTGGGGCCTAACTTACTGATTGGTGTAGGTCTCAGTGATGAGACAGATCATGAGAACGTAGGGTTTGATGGGGTCAAGGTAACTCTGTCGGACCCCTCGTCGCTGTATTCTTGTCGCTCCGTCATCTCTATTTAGCTGACGGAGATTGACAAAAGCGGTAAAATTGGTCAGATTGGTCAGGTTGCAGAACCTTGCCGTGATCCATGGACAGATCTTACTGTCAGGATCTGTGGTAGTGGATCCTTTGGACCACCGCAGATGTAAGCCGACACCTAGGACTGGAGTCTAAGTGGTAACCAGTATTCACCAGAGCCTGCCGCAAAGCGGGATGGACTTGCTGTGGCATGGTACCACCAGGTTGTTCCACAGGTGCGACTTTGTCCGCGGTGGCGGCCAAGACGAAGTACAGAATCATAAGGCAAGGTCGTGGTCTGGGACAGGGAGGTTGAGACAGACATCACAGGATCAAAGTCGGGAACGTATCAGAAGGTCAGGACGGGCAGCACAGGAGCGAGGTCAGGAATGGAATCGAGGTCACAACGGGAAATCAGGATAATTGCACAGGGCATCAGGAACAAGCTTTCTTTAAGGCTATGAGGCACAAAGATCCTGCAGGGGACACATAAAGAGGCTGGAAAGACGTCTGGCCAGCGCAAATTATCGGTATCACGGAGACTGGCGCTGGAGCTGGGAAAGGTGAGTTTCCATGCAGGCTGGCCTGGGCACATGGAGGTAAACAGTATATGGGTCGCAGGGGCACCCGTGACAGTTTTTTGCTCAATACACATGTACAAAAAGAAAAATAAACTGAATTAGGGCTTAAATGGCCCAGTCATAACATAAAATGGAACAAAAACTGAACAAGTTGTACAAAAACAATACGTATTTGACCTAGAGACCTAGAACTAAGAAATTCATGTCCCATATTCTCCTGGAGTCAGGAAGGCAGCGTGTATTGTAGTTGTAGAAGCCAAGTGTGTCACTGCTCCATGCTTAGAAAGGAAGAGTCACGAGTCCATACAAACAATCCATCATCTCGCTGCTGAGGACGACAGATCTTCTCCTTCGAGTTAATTCTGTTTATGTAATGTGAAGCTGCTGCTATAACAAGCGTCTCGGATGACGCGCTTCTTGCACAATTTGTACTCTTTCACTAAAGGTCTTTGAATTTCCGAAGTTGTAAGGACTGAAGCTTCGGGACATAGTTTTCATTCTGTTACACTAAATATTGCTGTCTCGTGTTACTGTGAGCCGCTGTCAGACAGCTCTTCCGCCCCTTCCAAGCGCGTCATACGTAAATTTCGGAAAACCTTTGGATCCAGTACGCCTCAGTCATGTGTGACCGATTGCTTTTTTTCTCCTTATTTTACACAAACACTAGTTTTTCTTTGTCCTGTCTAGAAGGCAAGGAGAATTTAACGGATCATTCATACTTTTTTGTCTAAAAAAATTATTACCCCAGTAATAGATATGGTACATCTGTACACTGTCTAGCCAATATAATATACCACCTATTACCTGGTTCTGGTTTCAGAATGTAGTGACGAAATGTTTTTGCATGGTTTGCCTCTTTTGTCCAACTTTAGGTTGCACCCTCTTTTTGACAAGCCATAAATCTTCCTTCCAAATCATGACCTTTTGTTACCTTCTGAGAAAAAAGGTGTCTAAAGTGTCAGGATCAGGGGTAGTGGACCCACTGAACCACTGCGAGCAATGACATAAGCCGACACCTGGGAGCGGAGTCTAAGTGGCCGTTTTTCATCAGAGCCCGCCACAAAGCAGGTTGGACTTGCTGCAGTGGGATACCACCAGGTCGCTCCACAGTCGCGAGTTTGCTCGCAGTGGTGGCCAAGGCGAGGTACAGAATCATGAGGCAGAGGCAGAGTCGTGGTCAGGCAGGAGGTCAAGACAGGCGGCACAGGAGTGGAGTCAGGGACAAGGCAGAAGGTCAGGACAGGCCGCAGAGAATCAAAGTCATGAACGGAATCGAGGTCGCAACGGATAATCAGAATAACTTTAGGAACAGGATCGGTTTTTCAGAGGTACAAAGATCCGGCATGGGACACAGGAAGGGGCTGGGAATTTAACAGTGAAGGTAACTGGCCAGCGGCAATGATCATGATGTCCCGCCTTGAAGACGAACCATTAGCTCTTCTGACAACTTTGAGCATCTCTTCCATTTGCCGCTGCCTGTGCCCCGCTTCACTGGCCTCCAGGCCCAATTGACATGGAGGTTGCATTCAGGGGACAATAATTACAATGCCTGGCAGTTCGCAACTCATTGCAATTATTTCAGGGTTTGTACACCAGAAAACTGGCGAATGACCCTCAATGACTTCAATCTAAAAGATGCTTTCATTAATATCCCAACTACCGTATTCAGTAATGGTGGAGAGCCATGCATGAACAGCCCCCTTTCTACAGCCCCCTTCTTGTAGATGGCGGACAGGAGACCACCATTTTTAAGTTGGATGCAGGTCCCGATGCAATGCATCCTTTTTGGAATACCTCTTTGAAGAGGAACCATTGGCTTTTTGGACAACTTTGACAATCATCTGACTCAATTTGCACCAAGAAGATGGGTTTGATAATATCTAATGTCACAACATCCACATATTGCTCCATCCACATATGTTAAAAGGAGAAAATTTCAAAGTATTTAAACTTGAAGTGCGGTGTGGGAACATCCTACCTGCTGTACTTTAGGCAGAAGCTCTGGCACCAAGGAAAGCCTCAAAGAAATGTAACATGGCGGTTGGGGGTGTTTTGCTGAATTTACTTTGAGACACAAGAGGTTTAAGTTATGCGTCTGCTTTGGAATGAAGAGGTTAAATAGCTTCATATGATTTTACTTTCAGTATTTGCCTCTTATTGGTGCCCTATTGTTGAAATACAGGAATCTTGTATTAGTTATGATTGAAACCACATTCTGCAAACGTCAAGGTCCAAGCAATTTCTAGAACTTGTAATTCTAAGTGTGTTGTGGTTGAGTATTAAAGCTAGAAGTGCCCACTTTACGTATTGTTTGTATTGATGTGGAAATGATGGAATATGGATTGATTTAATTTCATCACGAAACTGGATTCTTCATTCTCACTTTAGGCCAAACCATTAAGCGTCGTAAACCACTAGCTGCCACATGAACCTCTCCGAACTCCAATATATTCCCACGATATGGAAAGCCTCAGGGAAAATTCCAAAATTTTTCAGAATATAAACATTTCTTAGAGATGACCCATACTCCAGGCACACAAAAGTAAAGTTATATCCGAGGGCCTCCAATGGAAAGCTCAACTCTGAATGGAGTAAGGCGTCGATCTAGTGGGTGCCGATACAGTTTAAGTTGCCGGTAAGCCTCCCAATCCTCTTGGTTTGTTTAAATCTGCAGTTTTTTTCTAAAACTATAGCTCTTGAAGAATTTTCCCACTACTGTAAAGTGCTCCCTGACCTCTACAACCGCACAAGCAATTGTATGGGTTATATTATGGATACCCACATAAAGTAGGTTTAAAGCGCATTCATTTTTTTAATAACAAATCAAATCAATAGCAGTTTTTTGGCTCCTCAGTTTAACCTCTTCCTGCTGTAGCTTTGTCTCCTAGTTGTCTTGCTTATCCCTGTGAGACCGTAGCTTGCTTACACAAAAGATACAGATACAGTCTGACAGAGGGGAGGGATTGCTGCTTCCTGCTCACTCTGGAGGGAGGAAGGGCAGGGGTGTAACTAGAAACTCCAGGGCCCTGTAGAAAATTTTGTTATGGGGCCCTCTCTCCCCCTTGTGGGAGTCTAAACTAGAAGGGAGCAATTCAATAAGACGCTTCACTGAAACACGATGATTGCTAAACTCTGCTCTCGGCTCTGCCTACAGTAAGAAACACGGATTACTGGTGCTGTGTGTTGCAGCCCCCCAATTAATTGTGTGTACAGTATGTGTATGGTTTGTTTATGCCATGTGTACACTGTGGGGCTCATTTACTAAGGTTCTGCGAACCACACAAACGTCAGATGATTTCAGATTTGTGCCGCATTTAAAAGGGTATTGTGTCGCACGCAATCAGATTTTTGTGCAATCGTGCCGGCTTTCATGCGACACAAATCGGGGGGAGTGCCCCCCGACAAACCGTGGGATTTAACTTAAAAATTGTGTTGCAAGACATGCACCAGGAAGAAGAAGGTGAACTCCGTCAGACCTGAGCGGGGAAGTGACAAATGCAGGATATGGGGCACACAATCTGGGTGAATAGCGGCATAGTGCATTATTGTCAGACAATGCACTTTTGGGATCTCCTCCGGACTGGGTAAGCAAATGTGCCCTTTTGTGTGTCAAGAACAGGCAGTCAAGGCAGGAGAAATCACTGGAGGGGGCTAGCACTTCCTTCAGGCCACTGACCCTGAAAGCAGAGCATGGGAATGGGGAATAAACTTTAATTGGGATAAGAGGGGCAGAGCAGATGGAGCCGCACAGTGAGTGCATGGTGGCATGATGATATGGGCATACAGGATGTGGCATAGGAGGTAATTGGGGGATACTGGTGGCAGGGGCTATTATCAAAAATGGTGTGCAGGTAGGAGTCCCTCCCAACATACTGCACAGCCACTGACCTGATGTGAAGTTGCAGACCCTCTGTATTTTCAGGCACATGTCTTCCCTCCTCCTCTCTTGTCCCTGCCCTCTGTGTAGTCGCTGTCTCTTCTACCTTAGCAGGAAGTTGCATCACAGTGATGCTGCCACCTGCTGGACACAACAATTATCTCTCTTCCAAAACAGTGGTTGACCATCCCTAATAAAGTTCCTCACTTAGGACTCTTCTATTAACCGTAGGAAAGAGCCAGAAAGTCAAAGTCCTTGTCTTATATAGTCAGCCACTCAATGAAATGTTGTGTAGTCAGTATATCACTGCCGTGAGCCATGGAGTGGAAGCATACGGCAAGATGCAACTTCCTCCGGCGATATAGTGTGACACCTCGTAGTAACCCGCTTATGAGGCTAATGCTTCCTCTATTCTCTATCAAGTGTCTCTTTATTTTGACATTTATATTTAGGAATTTGTAGAGACAAGTCTGGAAGCTCCGGGATGACTTTGATTGATTGTAACTATAATATCGGATGACTGATTGTCGAGTCTAACCTCAGATTAATAAAGAAATATAATGAATAGCATTTTGGGTGACAAGACGTTCTGCTAGACATATTGTACTCTAGGGGGGAACGTAGAAGTTCATTCAAGAGTTCAGTGTTTATTGCCTGTAACAATTTGAGGGGGTGAGGGGCTCTTATGACTGAGGCTTCAAGCATGTGACAGTATTTGGGGTCATTTGCCTGTGCAGTGAAGCAAGGCGAGGCCGGGCACTTACAATGGACATGGAGCACCCACTGCCATCCTTTATGTAGCAAAGAAGAGCACAAAAAGGCCACATACTGTCCGCCGTCATGTGCACCGAGCCTTTTCGAGATGCTTCTAGGAGTCTCCATATTCTCTGTATTCTCTGGTATTATTAAGTACAGGTCTCACCTCTGTGGTCCCTGTTGCAGTCATTGCCTATAATGGCCTGACCATGGTCTATTTGACATCAAAAACTAAAATGTTGTTGTAAGCAAATTTGATGTGGTGCTTCACTAACACATACTCCCACTTGTAGGGCATCCATATTGGTCAAGCAGTTAAATGCCCATCAATGATGTCATATCCATGTCCAGGTTCAACGAGATTGACTCAACCTCGAACACCAGTTTGGTTCTGGTACCCGGACAAGAAAACCTGTTTGTAACATCTGCGTTTGCTCCTGCAACTGATCATGGGTGTTAAAAGACCACCACCTGCATTTGAAGGACATCTACCACCGGATTATTGGTGGTAGAGTGTCCTAATTAGGCTGCTCGTTAAGACTAGGGGATGGGGGGGATCATGTTTTACATGTATTTCGGCTTCCTTATTACCAAAATAATATCTTTGTAAAAGTGCCGGAGGCGCTCAGCTGACGGCACCCGAACGCCTCTCGGCTTCCCAAGCTTTTAATTTATGCACGTCCCCCACTGCAAGCGTCCTCTTCTTTCCACGCCCTGGCTCTGACGTCACTGGCCGAACCCTAGTTCCCTTTCCGGTGGCAGGAAGAGGCTTGTAGTGGAGGGGGCGTAAATATATAAAAGTCTGTGGAGGCTGAGAGACACTTGGGCGCCTTCAGCGTCAGCACTTCCGGCTCTTTTACAAAGTTATTATTTAGTCAATAAAGAACTCGAAATACATGTAAAAAACGATCCCCCCCATCCCATAGATATATTGAGCAGCCTATGTAAGAGACTAAACCACCAGTAATATTGTGGTAGATGTCCTGTAAGGGTACATTCACATGGCCGTCTGCGAGGACGTACATGCAGCCGCATGTACGTCCCCATAGACGGCAATAGCGGCGCGACGCAGCCACATCATGCTCTATCTTTCGGCGTGTGTGCGGCCGTGCGCCGCTATTCTCTATGGAGGGAGGAGGGGTCACCTTCTCCTCCTCTCCAGCACACGGCGGTATGCTCGCACGGCGGGCATACCGCTGTGTGAATGTACCCTAAGTGTCAGGCTTATTGCAACTTATCAGCAGCAATGGATGAAAGTACCGATCATGGATGTTAAGCATTCAAATTCTTCCGACAATCGCAGGTGTTGAAGTTCAGGTTTGGCATTTGGGCTCATCCATAGTCCAAAGGAAAGGTCAGGCAAGAAACATAAAAAAATAGCCTGATCACACGTTACAAACCTCTACAAACCATGAAACCCAAATGACCAAAGAGGTTTTAGAGATTTGGCTTAACGATACACATTTTTTGCCTTGTATTGGGCTACCGAAATAATTTTTGTAACTTTTTGCTTTATTAAGACTGAATAATCTATGAATAGTCTTTTATTTGAGACATTTGTATCATATTCTCGGTCGGATACACACATTTGCTTTTTATTGTGGAAAACATCTCTGCCCAGGATCTTTATTATCTTTTTTAGGGGGGGTTATTCACATCCTTTTTTGACTTAAAAAATAACACAGTGGAAAGTAGGAAGGTTCTATCTCACCCCAAGTGCTTTACTCCTAGTTCTGTTTAGTACTTCTCGATAATCCCTATATGATTGTGCTGATACAGCTACAGAGCAGAGTCTCAGGGGTTTTGTGGTCCGCACAACCCCCCCCCTTTATTACTTTAGATAAAAAATCTGGAGGTATTCCATGACGATGGGAAGTCCTGTAGATATGTATCTTAATAGCTCCGGGATTTTCCAAGATGATTGTTTGCAACCAACCAACAGAACAAATACCACATAAGAGATAAACATGGCCGTCATGCGTAGCCGCCCGCTGCTCGCTGCACATGAGGAGAGTGCTGCCCCCGCAGGAGCATGCCCACAGGAGTCATTATGGATGCAAATACCATATAGTGTTACATGATCTCCCTGGAAAGATAACGCTCAGGGCCAATCTTTCATCAGGGTTTTAGATGATGTATTTGACAGATGAGAGAATTATTATGAATAATGAAGTTTGAAAGGATCTTCCTCTTTCCAAGAACGACATGCCGCCTGTCAACATGATTTCTTCAATAACTTCATGTACTACCACGTGGCCACAGTACATAACAAATGCTTTTTTATGTGAGATACGCTAAGCTGTGGGGGAGAGGAAGTCTGATCATAAATTTTATATTGTTGGCAGTCATTACATCACTACTGACAATAGATGATGTCACAGCTTATCTCCTCCCCCTCCCTGTACAATGACCTCTATATAGATAACACTGACTTATCATTACATCACTACTGACAATAGATGATGTCACAGCTTATCTCCTCCCCCTCCCTGTACAATGACCTCTATATAGATAACACTGACCCATCATTACATCACTACTGACAATAGATGATGTCACAGCTTATCTCCTCCCCCTCCCTGTACAATGACCTCTATATAGATAACACTGACCCATCATTACATCACTACTGACAATAGATGATGTCACAGCTTATCTCCTCCCCCTCCCTGTACAATGACCTCTATATAGATAACACTGACTCATCATTACATCACTACTGACAATAGATGATGTCACCGCTTATCTCCTCCCCTCCCTGTACAATGACCTCTATATAGATAACACTGACCTATCATTACATCACTACTGACAATAGATGATGTCACAGCTTATCTCCTCTCCCATCCCTGTACAATGACCTCTATATAGATAACACTGACCCATCATTACATCACTACTGACAATAGATGATGTCACAGCTTATCTCCTCCTCCCTGTACAATGTCCTCTATATAGATAACACTGACCCATTATTACATCACTACTGACAATAGATGATGTCACAGCTTATCTCCTCTCCCATCCCTGTACAATGACCTCTATATAGATAACACTGACCCATCATTACATTACTACTGACAATAGATGATGTCACAGCTTATCTCCTCCCCCTTCCTGTACAATGACCTCTATATAAATAACACTGACCCATCATTACATCACTACTGACAATAGATGATGTCACAGCTTATTTCCTCCCTCTCCCTGTACAATGACCTCTATATAGATAACACTGACCCATCATTACATCACTACTGACAAAAGATGATGTCACAGCTTATCTCCTCCCCCTCCCTGGACAATGATCTCTGTATAGATAACACTGACCCATCATTACATCACCACTGACAATAGATGATGTCACAGCTTATCTCCTCCCCCTTCTGTACAATGAACTCTATATAGATAACACTAACCCATCATTACATCACTACTGACAATAGATGATGTCACAGCTTATCTCCTCCCCCTCCCTGTACAATGACCTCTATATAGATAACACTGACCCATCATTACATCACTACTGACAATAGATGATGTCACAGCTTATCTCCTCCGCCTCCCTGTACAATGACCTCTATATAGATAACACTGACCCATCATTACATCCTACTGACAATAGATGATGTCACAGCTTATCTCCTCCCCCTCCCTGTACAATGACCTCTATATAGATAACACTGACCCATCATTACATCACTACTGACAATAGATGATGTCACAGCTTATCTCCTCCCCCTCCCTGTACAATGACCTCTATATAGATAACACTGACCCATCATTACATCACTACTGATGATAGATGATGTCACAGCTTATCTCCTTCCCCTCCCTGTACAATGACCTCTATATAGATATCACTGACCCATCATTACATCACTACTGACAATAGATGATGTCACAGCTTATCTCCTCCCCTCCCTGTACAATGACCTCTATATAGATAACACTGACCCATCATTACATCACTACTGACAATAGATGATGTCACAGCTTATCTCCTCCCCCTCCCTGTACAATGACCTCTATATAGATAACACTGACCCATCATTACATCACTACTGACAATAGATGATGTCACAGCTTATCTCCTCCCCCTCCCTGTACAATGACCTCTATATAGATAACACAGACCCATCATTACAACACTACTGACAATAGATGATGTCACAGCTTATCTCCTCCCCCTTCCTGTACAATGACCTCTATATAGATAACACTGATCCATCATTACATCACTTCTGACAATAGATGATGTCACAGCTTATCTCCTCCCCCTCCATGTACAATAACCTCTATATAGATAACACTGACCCATCATCACATCACTACTGACAATAGATGATGTCAACGTTAATCAGAAAATAATAACATATTACTTAATCAGTTTATATGTTTTATTATCTGTGTTGGCAGCACAATCCCTTTAATGTTTTACTGAATTTGTCCTATATAAAATAATTTGTTTTCCTGAGAGCCATAACATTTTATTTTTCTATTGACAGAGTTTGGTAAAAGGTTATTTTTTATGGGGTGAGATGTGGAATTTATTACAACGATGTGAAGTTTTGATCACTCTTTTTTTTATTTCCTTTTTGAAGCAATGTGACCACAAAACAGCAATCCTAGGCTTTCTTTTTTTCAAACAATTTTTATGATCTTAATGTTAAAACATGAGCAAGGGGGTCAGGATTAAATGTTAACTGTTTAATAATTTTTTAAAGCATTATTAAAGCACAACATTAATTGTTTACCCCAATACCAATGGGGATTAAAAAGCCATGAAACAAGTGTCACACAGAGCCATTCGTTCCATCTTTACAAATTTGCTCCACCAGGAAAAGAACTTTATAACAACTTCTAGCCATGACTTATCACTGTTGAATTTGCCATATACACGCTCCCTTTGCTATACCCACAATCCCCGGCCCTGCAATAAGACCGGTGGAGGAATTGGGAATTGGCAACCTCCTGTCTGACAACTGCTCCTTCAGCCCAATCCCACCTCTACCCTCTTCCACCTCTCCCTCTTTCGAAGTCCACTCCATCCGCATCTAGACTCCCTCTGACTTCCAAGTGGCTGTCATCTACCGACCCCCGGGTCCTGCCACTGCTTTTATTGATCACTTTAATACCTGGCCTCTTCACATTCTCTCCTCTGACATTCTCTCCTTCTATAGCTCATTCTACTACCTCTAATCTCCTCTCGTTTACCACCTCATTCGGCCTCTCACAGTGGTCCTCCACAACCACCCACAAAGAGGGCCACACGCTTGACCTCATCTTCACCCGCCTCTGTTCCCTATCGAATCTGTCTAACTCTACACTCCTCCTATCTGAACACATCTTATTCACTTTCTCTACCAATCTGGTTTCAATCTCTCCTGCAGTCCACAGGCCTATACACCCATGTAAGAATCTCAAACATCTGGATACCTGCAAACTCTCTGAGGCCTCTCTCTTCCATATCCTCATTCAAGGAGGTAGAAACTGCTGCCACCTTCTACAACACTACAGTTTCCTCAGCTCTGGACTCTGTAGCCCCCTCACACTCACTACATCTAGACAACCTAACCGGCAACCCTGGCACACCGACCTCACAAAACATCTGAGGCAGAGTGCCAGGAGTGCCGAACGGCATTGGAAAAAATCCTTCGTGAAGGAAGACCTTCTGTCAAACAAGTAGGCGGTCTTCACCTACAAATCTGTACTTGCATCTGCTAAACAGGATTACTTCATTAATCCTATATCTTCTTTATCTCATAACCCCAAACAACTATTTTCTACCTTTAATTCCCTTCTACGTCCTCCTGAGCCCTCCCCAAACTCTCTTATTTCAGCTGTGGAATTTGCCTCACACTTCAAAAACCTTCATACCCTGCAACCCACCCCCAATATCCAATTCCCATCCCTGTTAACCAACAGTATCCAATCCAAATCACTGTTAACTAATTTTTCTGCCCTTAATGACGAGAAGGTGTCTGCCATGCTGTCAAGCTCACATCTCACCACTTGTGTGCTTGACCCAATCCCATCACATTTATCCCCAACCTCACCACTGCGCTCATTCCAGGCCTAACTCATCTTTCGGTATCAAGTGGTATTGTTCCATCTTCCTTTAAACATGCAACAATCAAACCCATCCTAAAGAAGTCATCTCTGGACCCATCCACTCCGCTGAACTATCGCCCTATTTCACTACTTCCATTTGCCTTAGAATTCCTGGAACAACATGTCCACCTAGAACTATCTTCCTACCTCTCGTCCAACTTTGTCCTTGACAAACTACAATCTGGTTTTTAACCCAATCACTCCGTTGAGACTGCCTTTTGACACTGTCGACCATTCTGTCCTGCTGCAGGCGCTTTGTTCTCTTGGTATCACTGACTGTGCCCTCTATTGGATCTCCTCATACCTTTCCAACTGGACGTTCAGTGTCTATCACTCTCACTCCACCGCTTCACCTGGCGTCCCTTAGGGCTCTGTCCTGGGACCCCTGCTCTGCACCCTCAACACCTCTGGCCTGGGACACCAAATTAAGTCCTATGGCTTCCAATACCATTTATACGCAGATGAAACACAGATCGATATTTCTGGTCCAGATATCTCCTCTCTGTCAGTCTCTCCTCTGGTTACCCATTGCACAGAAAATTCAATTTAAAATACTAACCAAGACCTACAAAGCCGTCCACAACCTGTCCCCTCCATATATCTCTGAGCTCATCAGCCTAGAATGTCCCACACGTAATCTCTGTTCCTCACAGGACCTTCAGTTTCAGTCTATTACCATCTATTACCATCCTCAGGGCTGCACTAGTCTTCATGCGACACAAATAAGGGGGCGTTCTGGTGCTCAGTCGGACCGTGTGCCAGATTTAACATGCAAAGTCTAACAGGATTATGTGGCACGTCCCAAGTTAAAGGTGCAAAAAGCGGCCAGAATTCCATAATCTGGCACCCGCTGCACATTACACAGCCACTGTTTGCACTGTTGTTAGTAAATGTTTCCCATTGTCTCAGTTTATGCCTTAGGTCCCTTAGCTGCTGAAGTGTAAAGTGTTTGTTGCCCCTCCAGTAACCATCTTCGTAAACCGTAATATAAAATCAGAAAACCATTTTATATTATAATATTTAAGATTTAAAGAAAAAAAAATTACAAAAAAAAAATATCAATTAATTTTACTCTGGGTGAAAGTTTTCTTTTTTCACAGACTTTCTGTTTTCTTCAAAAATGAATCAAAATCCTCCAATATGAGGATTATTTTGCACTCCGGTTGCGTAATTTGGAATTGACATTGACGAAAGATGCACAACATGTGGTCGTCCTCTGATGTTATAATTTATCCCAGCTCCCAATTGTGTAACCTCCGGCAAAAAAAAAATTAATATGTGATTCAGATTTAATGTCCCTTCATGAGTTTTTCCATAATTGTTTGTAGAAAATAAGATTCTAATTCAATTAAAATAAATGCTCCGATCATCTCAATCTAGGGACTAACTCCTATAAAGACGTGTTCCCTGGCCGTTATTACGGTATATAATATAGATTGTAGGGTGGGCAATCTTCTTACCGATGTCTGCCTATTGGTCCTCAGGTTTGTCATGTGACCAGAAGTCAGACTTTCCAATCTGATAATTTTTTCCAATCTGCTCACGTTAAACCCAGTGGTTTAACCCATTTTCCCATGGTGAGATTGATGGGACAGGGTTGTCTTAGCAGCTGGTGCTCTAGCCAGATCTATCCATCTATTACACTCCACAAGAGTCAAATGGGGTAATTTATCTTTACTTTCCTTCCTTTTTTTGAGACATTTTTTGATCGCATTGCAATTTTTGCGCCATTTTGGGGACATTTTGAAATGTCCGACGGACATTTGTTTTTCGTTAGTAAGACACATTTATTTTCTATTCCAGATGGGCGAAATGTCGCAAATTACATTTATCATTTCAAATTGTGCAACATTTTTTGGTGCAAAAAACTCCAGACGAAACCATAGTTAGGGAAAACTTAGAAAATGGAAAAAAATGACTTGGGACATATGTGTGACATTTTTGAGACATTTGTAACAAGTGTCTCAAAAAGAGATCTTAAAAAAAATCCTCCACAAGGAAAAAGTGAGATTAATAAATTACCAAAGAAGCAGACGGCAAAACTAGACAAAACAAACAGAGTTATGATAAATGACCTCAAAAGAGTAATAGTAATGCAGTTCAAAAGATAACATGCTCAAGTCTCCTAAGGACTGCAAAAAAAGCAAAAAGTTGTGAAATAGAGTTTTCTTAGATATTGAAAAACATCTATATTAAAAGTTTTTTTTGCCAAAAATAAAGGGGTTGTTGAGATTTAATAAAAAGGTTGTCTGTGGCTAGTGCTAGTGTTAGTGCTAAACAGTAAAGCTCTTATACTCAGGCTTTTGCAGGCACCTGGAAGATGGACGGTGAGCGGGAGGTGACAGACAGTGGGCCCTTAGTCTAAGCCCACTTCCCAGCTGTCCGTACCTGATAGCCCCACAAGCCCTAATGGCAGTATAATGGGGCAGATTTACTTACCCAGTCCAGTCGCGATCCAGCGGCGGGTTCTCCAATGCTTATTCGAGTCTGGCAAGGATTCACTAAGGTCTGTGAGCCGATATCCACTAGGTGTCGCTGCTGCGCCGAGGTCCGCTGGAGTTCACCGGAGTTCACCTTCTATTTCTTGGTGCAGGTATGTGCGTGTCAAGCGACATTTTTTTTTTAAAATACCGCGATTTTTCCGAATCCATCAGGTTTTCCGTCGGCCACGCCCCCTGATTTCCGTTGCATGCATGCCGGCGCCGAAGCGCCACAATCCGATCGAGTGCACAAAAAGCCCGAGGCAATTCAGCGCAAATCGGAAAAATTCGGGAGACCCGATGAAAAAAAGCGATTCGGGCCCTTAGTAAATGACCCCCAGTGTCTCTTGATGATAACAAATTTGGAAATCAACAAATTGGTTTCTGAAGAAGCATAATTCGGAGAAGACTTTCACACAAACCTTTATACAAGGATCAGTAATGAATTACAGAATTAAACCTAGCCAGGGTCAGGCCAGGGTCATGCTGACCCACCAAAAGGTCCGGACACTACATGAGCTTCATGGCTCCAGTAGATGACAACCTTAGCTTGAGGTTTTATGTATCAAGTCTCGGAGTCAACTGCAATTGTTTTCTCGGCTGGACGACAGGGGGCGCTGTGCTGCAGCAAACGAGAGGGCGATATTATTATTGGTTTCCATTTTTTCAGAGGATCGTCGGGTTTCCAATAGGTTTGACAACCCGAAATTACAAAGTGATGGATAACATAGTGAAGACCCGAGGACCTAGACCTGCCAGGTCCACGGTTACATTGTCCTGGAGAATCGCCTAAAAATCCATAGGACTATTCACACAACTAAAGCAGATGATAGAATACGGCCCAGTAACAGGCGGAGGAACGAGCAGTGTACGGGGCGAATGTTTATAGAGTCTGGAGTGACTCATCTTTCCACTTCGCTGGAATGTGCACCCTGTCTGGAGGCGATATTCACATCTATATCAATCCCTCTTCAATCTCCGCTGTCATATAGTTCTAGGAATTCTCCGCAGACTTCCCAACTCCTAGAAATGAACATGTTTCAGGGCTAATATTTTACTGGGTGACAGGAGTGCTGCACGTTCTGCCTCGCTTCAATGTAGACATCTCCTCTCCTCAGGCCAAGCGGCTCTTATAATAGTCATGACCAGCAGAAGGTGACAGTGTGTGTCCTCAACCGGGCCCTCGACTATGAGTCATATACGGACACGGCCATATTCAAATCTTCCCTGTGCCCCAACTCCTTAAGGCCTCATGCACACGAACATATGGGGGCACATTTACTTATCCGGACCACCGAGTTCCCCGAAAGTGCATTGTCCAACGATAATTCACTGTGCCGTAATTCACTAAGACCGTGCGCCCGATATCCTGCATGTGTCGCTTCCCCGCTCAGGTCCGTCAGAGTTCACCTTCTTCATCTTCCTGGTGCATGCAAGTGCATTGTCTTGCGACACAATTTGAAAGTTAAATCCTGCGCTCAGTCCGAATGATTTGGATAATCCGACCCCCCCCCCCCCCATTTCTGTCGCATTTAAGTCATTGCAGCTGCGCCACAATCAGATTGCGTGCGACACAGTTTCAGCGCAGACCCCTGTTAAATACCTGTCAAAGCTGCACAAATCCCCAAAAACGGCAAACAGTCCAACAAAATTGCGATCCGCGACGCTTAGTAAATAAGCCCCATAGTCTTTTCTGTTCTGTATATATGGCTGTATTCTGGCTGTAAATATGGGACGTATTGCACCGTATCTGTATAAAATAGGGTGGGTTTTGTTTTTATGGGTGGGATACCAAAACAGGAACAAATAGAGCCCCTTCTTAGATAAGGTAAGTCCTCAGACTGATCTTGAAAAGATTTGGAAATGTCAGCTGAAGAGACTCTTCCTTTAGAATACAGTAAGAGTAACACTGACCTGCAGAATGACATTTTGGTAAACGTTTTCGGATATCCCTTTATAATAGGTTTGCTCTTCCCCGGTGACATTTTGGAAGGGGTTAATGAAAACACATGACATCATCGCGTCATGATTCATCAACTCACAAGAGTTACGAGACATAATGTACGGACATGAAACAACCTGCGTCTCATCATCTCAATGATAGGTCGATGATAGACATCTGCACTTACATTATGGGACACGCGGCATTAGGAAAAGTGGGTGCACGTAACGATGATATAAGTCGGAAGCGTAATGTGATTTACTCTCTAAGTGCTAATAATCTACATCCAGGAGTGCAAATAGTGATAGGAACACTCCCAACATGAGGTCATTCATCCTGGATCCACCATATCGGAGCGGCCAACAACCATGGCCAGCGCCAACACTGGGCATACCCGGGCAAGTGCTAATTGGTGGGGCCCACATAAGGCTGTACATAAGGAATCCATAGGGGGAGGTGGGGGGCTGTACATAAATTGGAATGGAATATTTTAGGGAACAGGAGATTTTCTGAATTTTATATGCTGCCACTGAGGTTCTGTCGCCCAGGGGTCTACTGAAACCTGGAGCGGGCCCTGCCCACAGCAGTACCAAATGATTCTCTAATGGGACCAGATTCTAAGGACAGTTAAATTACTAACCTATGCTCAAGTTACTGGAGCGTTTGCTTGAAACATCCTGATGTACTTTCATTGAAGTGAATTGACGTCACGACTCCTAAGGTCCAAAATGGTGGCTAGACTGTTCCCTGGTTCTGTCTCCAGAGTGTAATATCATACTGCCAACAATCACCTCTTATGGGGGATTTCCAGAAATGTGGAAAACCACTCTGAGGGTTGATGCCATGGTTGGAGAAAGAAAAACCGCTTACCATTCTCCGGCGATTCTCTGGTACTTCAGTTTTTCAGTCCTGTGTTCCGGGGTGGGGGTGCCGATCGTGGGACCTGCTTTAAACAATAAGAGGCTTTCTTAGAAGTGGGAACAACACAGAAAACAAAGTATCCAGAAATAATGGAAGTAATGACCCATGGTCAAAGGATGCCACTCATTGGATGAAGTGGTCCTGTTTTGAGGCCTGTGACGTGGCAACAGGAGATTCCTTGGGAGGGCTCCTCCATATTTTTGGTAAACCCCTTGATGACTTGGGCGTTAAAACACCTGTAATTACCTCTATGGGGCTCATTTACTAAGGGCTCCGCAGCCGCACTTTCATCGGGTTTCCCGAATTTTTCCGTTTTGCGCTGAATTCCGCCAGGATTTTGGCGCACACAATCGGATTTTGCCGCAATCGCGCAGGCTTTCACGCACCATTAGATGCACCTACCACCGGATCTACCTTAATAGTTAGATCCGTGGTGGTAAGTTTCCTTTAGGGTTGATTTTTTTGTATGATGCCACCACAATGGGCCATAGAAGAAACATTGATACTGGTTTACAAGGTTCATTTCTACTTCCCATTAAAGCTTAATTGTTAAACACAAAACAAAATGAAAGATAATACATGTGCATTGTTACACAGGTATAATGGTTGACTTCAGCAGGGTGGTCCTGTGACTCATATCCTGACTTTAGAGTAGCTGGTGTACGTACCTCACCACCGACTCCCATCTACACGTGCAGCGCTCTATCATCACCGCACATGACACAGATTTGTGCCAAACCTACAGGTTTCAATTGTTTGCTTCCTTCAAGGGAAAATTAACAACTAAGCAATAGGAGGCAAGGTCCGGAGCCGCAAGTGCAGCTTCTACAAATACGATACCCCGGGTTCCATGTGCCCTACGAGGATCTTTGTGGTCCTTTTGGCACACATTTTAGCTAGCCCCATCTGACTTGAATAAGCAATGGCTATTCTGGCTCCGTACCATCATTTTAAAAGGTGGTTTATGAAGGACAGAGGCCATGGATAACAAATATAAGAAGATTACTACAGTCACAGTCCCTGGATTCATGAGTAATGTCCATGGTTTATCCATGCTGGATTGTGATGGTAGGTTTCCTTTAACCCCTTCCCGGTGCATGGAGAGGACTCGCGGGCCGAGCCCTCTCCATAGCCGGTAAGTCTTTGCTGCATATTGCTGCAAAGGCTTACCGGTAACACCCGCAATCGGTACCAGCAATGCTGCCGGCAGCTTCAAAAAGCTCCCCGTCGCTCATCCCCATCGCCATGACAGCCTCGGGTCTTCTGAAGACCCGAGGCTGTCTCGTTTTAACCCACTCATTACAATGTGCTATCAGCAATGTGCTATCAAGAAAGGAGGAGACACAGGACAGAAGGTTTCTACTAGTCACATGTACACTAAAATCTCATCTACTACTGATCATCACTAAGTTTGGCTGCAGTCGATTGCTTTCAGTGCATCCAGTATGGCTGGTGTTGTGGTGAGACCCATCTCAGTAAATTACTGTGCAGTGATGGCCGTTGCACACATCATTACTAGAGTGACAGAGCAGGACAGTCTTTTAGAGCATCACTAAGAATGGAGCATGAGAGGCAGAAGCTGTTACTGTGAACTGAGAGATCATGGGAGCTGTAGTATCCTGTGGCGGCCATCGTGGTGATAACTCTGCCTGCTTTAGAAAGTCCATGAAATTTTGTGAATCACAAAGCAAATTATTTAAGCTTGGTTCTGGGATTAATGACAGTGAGTTGTGTTAATAATGCCGCCATATATTGTACACAACAATAATGCCAATATATATTGTACACATAAATAATGCTGCCATATATTCTACACACACAATGCCATGATATATATTTTACATATTAATAATGATGCCATATATTGTGCACAACAATAATGCCACTGTATATTGCACACATTAATAATGCCGCCATATATCGTACGCGTAGATGTAAGCAAAACAATTCTTGGATACTTTTCCCTACTGAATGTGTAATATCTGTAGGAGTCCAGCAATACATTTCCAATTTCTTCTCTGTCTCCCATGTAATAAAGAAAATCTATGAAGAGATGAAGATCATCAGTGTAGCCAGATGTGTTGTGCAGTAAATATGATGAAATGTATTTACTACGCTCATATTTCAGGAATATGTTTGAGCAGATGGTTATTCCTGGGCATGAATTTTTTTCTCCATCCAGAAAATCACTGCATCGGCTATTATTTCCCAGATGTTTTGCTTTCAGAAGCATTGAAAATTAATTAGAGGCCCACAATTCCCATTGTGCTTCAACAGAAAAAAAAAACAACAATCTAAAAAATAATAATATTCATACTAAAAGGGATTTTATGTTTATGTGCCCCTTTAAGAGGAAAGTTCATGGTGTGGGCACATGCTCACAGATGCACATGTGGTTTATGGACATTGTGCCCTTAATATAACGTGAATAATAATCCATAATGTACAATGAGAATTGATAATGCTTCCATACTATAGACATAACTAATGCTGATATACCATGTAAGTAAAAAATTGTGCCACACATAGCTAATGCCGCTAGACCATACATAAAAAGTGTTTCCATACTGGACACATTACTGATGCTGTCATACAATACACATAAGTAATGCTGCCATACTATACACATAATATGTGCTCACATGCAGCACACATAACTGATGCTGTTTAACCATACACATAAAAAGTGCTGCCATACTACATACATAATGGGGCTCATTTTGGCATCTGCAATCGGATTTTGGAGCATCAGCGCATGCTTTCATTTGGCTTTCGTTCGGCCACGCCCCCAGATTTCCGTCACGTGCATGCCAGCGCCGATGCGCCACAATCCGATCGCGTGCGCCAAAAAAATTCAGGTACAGTCGGCGCAAATCGGAAATATTTGGGTAACACGTCGGGAAAACGCGAATCGGGCCCTTAGTAAATGACCCCCACAGACAATATAGACATAAGATCTGAGATGGGAATATCCACATCTTTGCTAACGTCAATCTCCATCAACGAGCAGTCCATACTCCCATAACATAAAGCCACGAGTAGATCTCCCATATCCCCCCCCCCCCCCAGATGCAAACATTAGGAAACTTAGATGTCAGAGTCAGTAGCTTGAAACAACACAAGTAATAGCAACAGCATCCAGCAATAACACCCACTTATCATCGCGCTGTGTCAGCTATATAAATAGTCATTCCCATAAAACATGTCATCCATCAACAGCGTTCAGGTCGATCGCTTCATAAATCGCGTTTGGATACTGAAGTCTGACGTATGTGTTGTCTGAGGAGCTGGCAGTCACTGACTAAGACAACAAGGAAACTATCACATCTACAACTCGCCTAGTAACAAAACAAAGAGTGCGAACATATGATGTCATTGACACTGACAGTAGGGATGCAGAGGGGTGGGTCAATGGCACGTTTTACTTGTCTAGGGGCTAAGCAGGAGGTGAAGTTAGAGATAACAGCAGAACTTGGGTCCCAAGGTCCAAAGTAGAAACCAGTATCATAAAAAGTAAAGAAGTAAAATTTAGGTGGCACTATTTGGGGGCAGTTTGAAGGATTAAAGTAATTGAGTTATTGTTTAAAAGAATGATAACCTACTAAATTAGGGGTCTGTCTGATGGGATCACAAAAAGGGGACACTATTTTCTCCGTATGAATTAAGTGGCAGGTCAAGTAGACATATAACCACTCCATCGATGGTGGATAAAGACTGCCATCGGCCTTGGGCTGTATGAATATTATAGCCCCTACAAGTTTGGAAGTCACTTTCTACATATGGGAAATGGAGGATGTGTCCCTTCTGCCAGCTTTCAAACTGCGGTTTCAGGACCCTTGGAGGATGTTCAAAGGTCCTGAAATGGCTCTTGTGTACATGTGTATTGTACAATGTACAAGGATTTCATGGGTGATGGTCCTTCTCAGTATAAAATTTGATGTATGGTGTGGGTGGCCATGGGCCCCCTAGAAGGCTTGGGCCCCTGTGCTACTGCCCAAACTGCCTGTATTATAATCCACAACTGCACTCCATTGGTCTCTATCGAGCTTCTTGGACGCTGATGTTAGATGATGACTCGGTAAATCATCCAATCTCACAAACTTTAAAGGACACTCTCCTTTGAGTAGGATTTGTGTGAAGCTCAGCCTCTCTTTGTTTATGAGGTGAGGGGTTGGCATCTATATGGGGTGGGAAAAGGTCAGGAGGAACATCTCCCAGCCAAACAATCTCACGTGTAAGGCCAACACTAGATGTTGCAATATTGCATCACTGTACTGAATGCTCCTCCAGAGGCCCAGGCTTTGATACTTTGGGTTCCCAGAGGGGAGGCAGGCAGTAACTACATTTGGATATGACTTTGAAGACACCTTAATAATTACACGCCACTAAGGTTGTGAGGTACCTTAAGAAATTGAAAATGTATAAGTGTAACAAGTAGCGATGAACAGACCTGAACTGCACAGTTTGAGTTGGTACCAAACTCTGTAGGGTGTCCCTGATCCCATCCTGAACTTCATTAGAAGTTTGGTTGTGTCTGAACCCCCACCTCCTGCCAGCATTGATTGCAGACGTTACCTACTTTAAATGATGCTTGCAAAGTCACCAGTGGCATTTAAAGGGGTTTCCCCATTAAATAAAGTTCTCAAATTTCAATCCCCTAGTGATGTTTACACAATAGAGACAATTTTAACCACTTACTTTGCAATTTTACTCAGTTTTATTGCTGTTTTAGCTCCTATCACTCACTAAACAGGTCAGTATAAGATTCCAGACTCTCTAAGCAGATGCTTCATGATCCTTCTAATGCTATGAGATACTGTGTGCTGACAATGTGCTCAGATGATCAGGGAACAGGGTTCATCTACACTTTTATGTAGCTTCTTAAGATTCTACTAGAATCTGAAACATAGAAAAGGAGAGATGAGACAGATCAGACATGAGAGATGATGAGATCCATGAGATGGCTGTAAAACACAATGACACTCTCAGCTCTGCTTCCTCCCTCACCTAATCAAAAAAAAAAACACAGTCAGCTTGCTATAAAGACCTTATCTCTCTGTAGCTTGTAGAGTAAGTCTGCACACTACCTGCTGGCAGTAAGTGCCTGTGTCTGAGCATATAAAGCATGGGGGGGGGGAGCAGCGTGCAGACACAAGAAGCTATTCATGAGAAGAATCTGCCCTGCCTAATCAGAAGTCAAAAGATTTACATTCGTATCCAGGGGCAACGGAAATTGTATACATCAGGACTGATAGAGACAGGTTGGAGTTATATCTGTGAAATGCTGTATTTTTTGTTTATAACAGTGAGTTAGAGAATGTATTATTTAAGAATCTTGTCTTTGCGGGAAGAATACCCCTTTAAATGTCTTAACCACAGACCAAGGGCAGTGGCAAAGAGCATCACCACTTTGCAGAGGATCAAATTCAGTGGTGGAACCCCAGTTGGGGTTTTCACTGGTGGGGGATTCGGCTTCGGGAATCGAACCCGAACAGGATTTTAAAATTTGGGTTTGGTCAAACTCTGCCGAATCTGAATTTAAATGGGTCCACTCATCACTAGTCACAGGTGTCCATGATGGATCACCAGGGTTTTGTGGTGAATACTGAGGCCCCTTTAGAGGGATTACAGATCAAATTTATCACCAACTTATCACCAAGTACTTAGCCCCATAACTTAAAGGTGTCTGCCGGTCCTTTCTAGTTAGGTTCCTTCTAGAACATACCATAGGTATATGTAGGGCAGTGCAGGACAGAGAACTTTGGAAGGAAGGAGTGAGAATCCTTCCAGAGATATCTCCAAGTTTTCTCTTGGATTCCGCTCCTTTGGCTATTCTTGCAATATTTGTGACTCTTCCTTCTTAGGTTTGAAAACCACAGTCTGTTTTTTGCTAAAACATTGGCTAAAAAAACATAGAAACCTGATTGAGTATTGGGTCCAAGGTTTATCTATCAGGAAAATTGATTGCTTGAAAGAGAGATAAAGCCAGGTATGTGCCATGGACAACTATCCCTATGATGAATAGTACAAGGTCTCTGAAGGTCCCGGAAGGTCTCTGGTGCGTCATGACAAATACATGTGGGAGATATCTCAGCTTCCTGGAAATGTTCTCTGATTATTAATTACACGGAATATGCCTGACATAACGTTACTATTAATAAAACAATAGGACGTTGTCAACACCCTACTTTACTGTAACTTCCCTTAAGCCTGGAAGAAAATACTCCATTTTAGATATGTTTCTATGTACTTGAAGAAGTTCAATTTGTATGTTGTTGTTGGCAGCTTTGTATATTACTTTTCACTTGCAGACCGGTGTTTAAAGCAAGCGTGCTTGTGGTGCTGCAAATTCAGAGCTCAGCGGGTGTTCCCTGTAAAGCTGCTCTCACTATTTCTGTTGCAACTGTTAGGCTACATTCACACAGTGGGGGTCATTTACTAAGGGCCTGATTCGCGTTTTCCCAACGTGTTACCCGAATATTTCCAATTTGCGCTGATTTTTCCTGAATTGCCCCGGGTTTTTTTGCGCATGCGATCGGATTGTGGCGCATCGGCACCAGCATGCACAAGACGGAAATCGGGGACGTGGCCGAATGCAAACCCGACGGATACGGAGAAACCGCCGCATTTTAAAAAAAAAAATTGTCACTGGACACGAGCTTACCTTCACCAGGAATAGGATCCTGAACTCCGGCGAGCCTCGGGGGACTTCAGTGCAGCAGCGTCACCTGGTGGACGGCCGAAGAACTGCCTTAGTGAATCGCCGGAAGACCTGAATCCACCGCAGAGAACGCGCCGCTGGATCGCGAATGGACCGGGTAAGTAAATCTGTGTCTTTTTCAGCGTATACACCAGGGAAGCTCCTAATGTACACTCTAAACATGTCCATAGACATATACTAACAGTGAGAGTCACCCTTTTTGCATCCTTCTGCATGTTGCATCGGTTTGGAAAGATACTGCAAACTGCATTATTCCATTCTGCTTCCTTTTGGAGAGCGTAGAATAAGCTCAGCGGAAGCCTTGATAGCCTATGGAGGACGGATGCAACAGTATGGCATCCACCCCTGGCCTCCGCTGAGCAAATGCCCAGAAAGGTCTCCAGATATGTAACTGTCCATATAAGCTGCATTACTAGGGAAACACCCTGAACATTCAGGGGGAGAGGATGAACAAGACTACATATACAGCGTGATGCGTCCTAGGCCTCTGCTCTAAGGGTATGCTGGGAAGAGAGGGTAAAAAACATGATGTGAACTTGTCCTTAACTTATGGATATGTAACATGCAATGTTAGTTTTCCCAACTGGGATCTATAGGAAAGCTGGATGAGTTACAAAATAATTATTAGTCTTTTTTTTATACTAAACACAATTAAAGGATCATTTTTTTGGATTCATGAGAAAATACCTTGGAGGATGATGCAGGAGGAGATTAAATAATGAAAAAATGCCAACTCTTGCAATAGATGGAGAATAACAGCTCCAAGGAGGATTTTCTCTTTACTGATCTTCACTTTTTTGTGTGTTTTTTTGGCGCCTCATTGCCACAAGTGGGAATTTCCAAAGTTCTGACAATAGACATGTCCCACCACGCCGGAGATGTAATCCATGATGGGTCTATTCACACTGCGTTTAGGACATCCTGTTATAATATAAACAACATGTAAAATTATATAGAAACAAAGCCTGCAAAACATAGGTTTCATCAAAATGTTATACTGCCTTCAGGCGACCGAATTTTATTATCAAAAGTCTCCACCTTGAAATAAAAAAAAGAATACAAAAGTATCAGTGTAATTTTCTGTTTTAAATATGATTTTGCGATGCAGTCTCCAGTGCAGTAATTATTATAATAAAACCAAACTTATGTTGTACACAGTGTTCTATCTGCTGGTACATCTTATAGAGCAGGTGGAGCTGAGCAGATTGTACAGAGTGTCCTATCTGCAGGCAGCATCTTATAGAGCAGGATGAGCTAAGCAGATTGTATATAGTGTCCTATCTGCAGGCAGCATGTAATAGAGCAGGAGCAGCTGAGCAGATTGTACATAGTGTCCTATCTGCAGGCAGCATGTTATAGAGCAGGAGAAGCTGAGCAGATTGTACATAGTGTCCTATCTGCAGGCAGCATGTTATAGAGCAGGAGCAGCTGAGCAGATTGTACATAGTGTCCTATCTGCAGGCAGCATGTTATAGAGCAGGTGAAGCTGAGCAGATTGTACAGAGTGTCCTATCTGCAGGCAGCATCTTATAGAGCAGGATGAGCTAAGCAGATTGTATATAGTGTCCTATCTGCAGGCAGCATGTAATAGAGCAGGAGCAGCTGAGCAGATTGTACATAGTGTCCTATCTGCAGGCAGCATGTTATAGAGCAGGAGGAGCTGAGCAGATTGTACATAGTGTCCTATCTGCAGGCAGCATGTTATAGAGCAGGAGCAGCTGAGCAGATTGTACATAGTGTCCTATCTGCAGGCAGCATGTTATAGA
Organism: Engystomops pustulosus; assembly: GCF_040894005.1. Classification (NCBI taxonomy): domain Eukaryota; kingdom Metazoa; phylum Chordata; class Amphibia; order Anura; family Leptodactylidae; genus Engystomops; species Engystomops pustulosus. Next base: position 242,476,443 of record NC_092412.1, read on the forward strand.
GCAGGAGGAGCTGAGCAGATTGTAAATAGTGTCCTATCTGCAGGCAGCATGCTATAGAGCAGGAGGAGCTGAGCAGATAGTACATAGTGTCCTATCTGCAGGCAGCATGTTATAGAGCAGGAGGAGCTGAGCAGATTGTAAATAGTGTCCTATCTGCAGGCAGCATGCTATAGAGCAGGAGGAGCTGAGCAGATAGTACATAGTGTCCTATCTGCAGGCAGCATGTTATAGAGCATGAGGAACTGAGCAGATTGTACATAGTGTCCTATTTGAAGGCAGCATGTTATAGAGCAGTAGGAGCAGGGGTGCACCTAGCCTTTCTGCTGCCTGAGGCGAGCTATAAAAAGACGCCCCCCCCCCACCCCCACTCCATATGTAATATATAAAGGAGTGTCAGGACCAGACCCAATCATATTGGTTTAATGTGAAAACGAAGCAATGCAAAATACATAGAGCATCCCATTGTACTATATTATAAACAGAGTGAGCTACCACAAAGAACAAAATAAATACAACAATCCACCATATAATATAAAATCAATACAGCGTGCCGCCATATACCATATAATACATACAGCTTGCCACCATATACCATATAATACATACAGCTTGCCACCATATACCATATAATACATACAGCGTGCCGCCATATACCATATAATACATACAGCTTGCCACCATATACCATATAATACATACAGCGTGCCCCCATATACCATATAATACATACAGCGTGCCGCCATATACCATATAATACATACAGCTTGCCACCATATACCATATAATACATACAGCGTGCCGCCATATACCATATAATACATACAGCTTGCCACCATATACCATATAATACATACAGCGTGCCCCCATATATCATCTAATACATACACTGTGCCACCATATACCATATAATACATACAGCATGCTGCCATATACCATATAATACATACAGCGTGCCGCCATATACCATATAATACATACAGCTTGCCACCATATACCATATAATACATACAGCGTGCCCCCATATATCATCTAATACATACACTGTGCCACCATATACCATATAATACATACAGCATGCTGCCATATACCATATAATACATACAGTGTGCCACCATATACCATATAATACATACACTGTGCCACCATATACCATATAATACATACAGCATGCAGCCATATACCACATAATACATACAGTGTGCTGCCATATACCATATAATACATACAGCGTGCTGCCATATACCATATAATACATACAGCGTGCCGCCATATACCATATAATACATACAGGGTGCCGCCATATACCATATAATACATACAGCGTGCCGCAATATACCATATAATACACACAGCGTGCCACCATATACCATATAATACAAACAGCGTGCCACCATATACCATATAATACATACAGCGTGCCGCCATATACCATATAATACACACAGCGTGCCACCATATACCATATAATACATACAGCGTGCCGCCATATACCATATAATACATACAGCGTGCCCCCATATACCATATAATACATACAACATGACGCTATATACCATATAATACAAACAGCGTGCTGCCATATACCATATAATACATACAGCGTGCCGCCATATACCATATAATACATACAGCGTGCCCCCATATACCATATAATACATACAGCGTGCCCCCATATACCATATAATATATACAGCGTGCTGCCATATACCATATAATACATACAGCGTGCCCCCATATACCATATAATACATACAGCGTGCTGCCATATACCATATAATACATACAGTGTGCCCCCATATACCATATAATACACACAGCGTGCCCCCATATACCATATAATACAAACAGCGTGCTGCCATATACCATATAATACATACAGCGTGCCCCCATATACCATATAATACATACAGCGTGCTGCCATATACCATATAATACATACAGCGTGCCGCCATATACCATATAATACATACACTGTGTCGTCATATACCATATAATACATACAGTGTGCCCCCATATACCATATAATACACACAGCGTGCCGCCATATACCATATAATACATACAGCGTGCTGCCATATACCATATAATACACACAGCGTGCCGCCATATACCATATAATACATACAGCGTGCCGCCATATACCATATAATACATACACTGTGTCGCCATATACCATATAATACATACAGGGTGCCGCCATATACCATATAATACATACAGCGTGCCGCCATATACCATATAATACATACAGCGTGCCGCCATATACCATATAATACATACACTGTGTCGCCATATACCATATAATACATACAGTGTGCCGCCATATACCATATAATACATACAGCGTGCCGCCATATACCATATAATACATACAGCGTGCCACCATATACCATATAATACATACAGCGTGCCCCCATATACCATATAATACATACAGCGTGCCCCCATATACCATATAATACATACAGCGTGCCACCATATACCATATAATACATACAGCGTGCCGCCATATACCATATAATACATACAGTGTGCTGCCATATACCATATAATACATACAGCGTGCCGCCATATACCATATAATACATACACTGTGTCGCCATATACCATATAATACATACAGCGTGCCGCCATATACCATATAATACATACAGCGTGCTGCCATATACCATATAATACATACAGCGTGCTGCCATATACCATATAATACATACAGCGTGCTGCCATATACCATATAATACATACAGTGTGCCGCCATATACCATATAATACATACAGTGTGCCCCCATATACCATATAATACATATAGTGTACCGCCATATACCATATAATACATACACTGTGCCGCCATATACCATATAATACATACACTGTGTCGCCAAATACCATATAATACATACAGCGTGCCGCCATATACCATATAATACATACAGCGTGCTGCCATATACCATATAATACATACAGCGTGCTGCCATATACCATATAATACATACAGCGTGCTGCCATATACCATATAATACATACAGTGTGCCCCCATATACCATATAATACATATAGTGTACCGCCATATACCATATAATACATACACTGTGCCGCCATATACCATATAATACATACACTGTGTCGCCATATACCATATAATACATACAGCGTGCCACCATATACCATATAATACATACAGCGTGCCGCCATATACCATATAATACATACAGCGTGCTGCCATATACCATATAATACATACAGCGTGCCCCCATATACCATATAATACATACAGTGTGCCACCATATACCATATAATACATACAGTATGCAGCCATATACCATATAATACATACAGCGTGCCGCCATATACCATATAATACATACAGCGTGCTGCCATATACCATATAATACATACAGCGTGCCCCCATATACCATATAATACATACAGCGTGCCGCCATATACCATATAATACATACAGCGTGCCGCCATATACCATATAATACATACACTGTGTCGCCATATACCATATAATACATACAGTGTGCCGCCATATACCATATAATACATACAGCGTGCCGCCATATACCATATAATACATACAGCGTGCCACCATATACCATATAATACATACAGCGTGCCCCCATATACCATATAATACATACAGCGTGCCACCATATACCATATAATACATACAGCGTGCCGCCATATACCATATAATACATACAGTGTGCTGCCATATACCATATAATACATACAGCGTGCCGCCATATACCATATAATACATACACTGTGTCGCCATATACCATATAATACATACAGCGTGCCGCCATATACCATATAATACATACAGCGTGCTGCCATATACCATATAATACATACAGCGTGCTGCCATATACCATATAATACATACAGCGTGCTGCCATATACCATATAATACATACAGTGTGCCGCCATATACCATATAATACATACAGTGTGCCCCCATATACCATATAATACATATAGTGTACCGCCATATACCATATAATACATACACTGTGACGCCATATACCATATAATACATACACTGTGTCGCCATATACCATATAATACATACAGCGTGCCGCCATATACCATACAATACATACAGCGTGCTGCCATATACCATATAATACATACAGCGTGCTGCCATATACCATATAATACATACAGCGTGCTGCCATATACCATATAATACATACAGTGTGCCTCCATATACCATATAATACATACAGTGTGCCGCCATATACCATATAATACATACAGTGTGCCCCCATATACCATATAATACATATAGTGTACCGCCATATACCATATAATACATACACTGTGCCGCCATATACCATATAATACATACACTGTGTCGCCATATACCATATAATACATACAGGGTGCCACCATATACCATCTAATACATACAGTGTGCCCCCATATACCATATAATACATACAGTGTGCCCCCATATACCATATAATACATACAGCGTGCCGCCATATACCATATAATACATACAGCGTGCTGCCATATACCATATAATACATACAGCGTGCCCCCATATACCATATAATACATACAGTGTGCCACCATATACCATATAATACATACAGTATGCAGCCATATACCATATAATACATACAGCGTGCCGCCATATACCATATAATACATACAGCGTGCTGCCATATACCATATAATACATACAGCGTGCCCCCATATACCATATAATACATACAGCGTGCCGCCATATACCATATAATACATACAGCGTGCCGCCATATACCATATAATACATACAGCTTGCCGCCATATACCATATAATACATACAGCTTGCTGCCATATACTATATAATACATACAGCGTGCCGCCATATACCATATAATACATACAGCGTGCTGCCATATACCATATAATACATACAGCGTGCCACCATATACCATATAATACATACAGCGTGCCGCCATATACCATATAATACAAACATTGTGCCGCCATATACCATATAATTCATACAGAGTGTTGCCATATACCATATAATACATACAGCGTGCCACCATATACCATATAATACATACAGCGTGCCACCATATACCATATAATACATACAGTATGCCGCCATATAGTATATAATACATACAGCATGCTGCCATATACCATATAATACATTCAGTGTGCCCCCATATACCATATAATACATACAGTGTGCCACCATATACCATATAATACATACAGCATGCCGCCATATACCATATAATACATACAGCGTGCCGCCATATACCATATAATACATACAGCGTGCTGCCATATACCATATAATACATACAGCGTGCCGCCATATACCATATAATACATACAGCGTGCCACCATATACCATATAATACATACAGCGTGCTGCCATATACCATATAATACATACAGCGTGCCGCCATATACCATATAATACACACAGCGTGCCACCATATACCATATAATACATACAGCGTGCCGCCATATACCATATAATACATACAGCATGCCGCCATATACCATATAATACATACAGCATGCCGCCATATACCATATAATACATACAGTGTGCCACCATATACTATATAATACATACAGTGTGCCTCCATATACCATATAATACATACAGCGTGCCGCCATATACCATATAATACATACACTGTGCCGCCATATACCATATAATACATACAGTGTTCCGCCATATACCATATAATACATACAGTGTGCCGCCATATACCATATAATACATACAGCGTGCTGCCATATACCATATAATACACACAGCGTGCCGCCATATACCATATAATACATACAGCGTGCCGCCATATACCATATAATACATACAGCGTGCAGCCATATACCATATAATACATACAGTGTGCCCCCATATACCATATAATACATACAGCATGCTGCCATATACCATATAATACATACACTGTGCCGCCATATACCATATAATACATAAAGCGTGCCGCCATATACCATATAATACATACAGCGTGCCCCCATATACCATATAATACATACAGCGTGCCCCCATATACCATATAATAAATACAGTGTGCCGCCATATACCATATAATACATACAGCGTGCCACCATATACCATAAAATACATACAGCGTGCCCCCATATACCATATAATACATACAGCGTGCCGCCATATACCATATAATACATACAGTGTGCCGCCATATACCGTATAATACACACAGCGTGCCACCATATACCATACAATACACACAGCGTGCCCCTATATACCATATAATACATACAGTGTGCCGCCATATACCATATAATACATACAGCATGCTGCCATATACCATATAATACATACAGGGTGCCGCCATATACCATATAATAAACACAGCGTGCCCCCATATACCATATAATACGTACAGTGTGCCGCCATATACCATATAATACATACACCGTGCCGCCATATACCATATAATACATACAGCGTGCCGCCATATACCATATAATACATACAGTGTGCCACCATATACCATATAATACATACAGCGTGCTGCCATATACCATATAATACATACAGCTTGCTGCCATATACCATAGAAAACGTACAGTCGGCCCCCATATACCATATAATACATACAGTGTGTCGCCATATACCATATAATACATACAGTATGCCGCCATATAGTATATAATACATACAGCATGCTGCCATATACCATATAATACATACAGCGTGCCGCCATATACCATATAATACATACAGCGTGCCGCCATATACCATATAATACATACAGCGTGCCGCCATATATCATCTAATACATACAGCGTGCCGCCATATACCATATAATACATACAGCGTGCCGCCATATACCATATAATACATACACTGTGTCGCCATATACCATATAATACATACAGTGTGCCGCCATATACCATATAATACATACAGCGTGCCGCCATATACCATATAATACATACAGCGTGCCACCATATACCATATAATACATACAGCGTGCCCCCATATACCATATAATACATACAGCGTGCCGCCATATACCATATAATACATACAGTGTGCCTCCATATACCATATAATACATACAGCGTGCCCCCATATACCATATAATACATACAGTGTGCCCCCATATACCATATAATACATACAGCGTGCCCCCATATACCATATAATACATACAGTGTGCCTCCATATACCATATAATACATACAGCGTGCCCCCATATACCATATAATACATACACTGTGCTGCCATATACCATATAATACATACAGCGTGCCGCCATATACCATATAATACATACACTGTGTCGCCATATACCATATAATACATACAGCGTGCCGCCATATACCATATAATACATACAGCGTGCCGCCATATACCATATAATACATACAGCGTGCCCCCATATACCATATAATACATACAGCGTGCCGCCATATACCATATAATACATACAGCGTGCTGCCATATACCATATAATACATACAGCGTGCTGCCATATACCATATAATACATACAGCGTGCCACCATATACCATATAATACATACAGCGTGCTGCCATATACCATATAATACATACAGTGTGCCGCCATATACCATATAATACATACAGTGTGCCCCCATATACCATATAATACATATAGTGTACCGCCATATACCATATAATACATACACTGTGTCGCCATATACCATATAATACATACAGTGTGCCACCATATACCATATAATACATACAGCGTGCCGCCATATACCATATAATACATACAGCGTGCTGCCATATACCATATAATACATACAGCGTGCCCCCATATACCATATAATACATACAGTGTGCCACCATATACCATATAATACATACAGCGTGCCGCCATATACCATATAATACATACAGCGTGCCGCCATATACCATATAATACATACAGCGTGCTGCCATATACCATATAATACATACAGCGTGCCCCCATATACCATATAATACATACAGCGTGCCGCCATATACCATATAATACATACAGCGTGCCGCCATATACCATATAATACATACAGCGTGCTGCCATATACCATATAATACATACAGCGTGCCCCCATATACCATATAATACATACAGCGTGCCGCCATATACCATATAATACATACAGCGTGCCGCCATATACCATATAATACATACAGCGTGCTGCCATATACCATATAATACATACAGCGTGCCACCATATACCATATAATACATACAGCGTGCCGCCATATACCATATAATACAAACATTGTGCCGCCATATACCATATAATACATACAGCGTGCTGCCATATACCATATAATACATACAGCGTGCCACCATATACCATATAATACATACAGCGTGCCACCATATACCATATAATACATACAGTATGCCGCCATATAGTATATAATACATACAGCATGCTGCCATATACCATATAATACATTCAGTGTGCCCCCATATACCATATAATACATACAGTGTGCCACCATATACCATATAATACATACAGCATGCCGCCATATACCATATAATACATACAGCGTGCCGCCATATACCATATAATACATACAGCGTGCTGCCATATACCATATAATACATACAGCGTGCCGCCATATACCATATAATACACACCGCGTGCCACCATATACCATATAATACATACAGCGTGCTGCCATATACCATATAATACACACAGCGTGCCACCATATACCATATAATACATACAGCGTGCTGCCATATACCATATAATACATACAGCGTGCAGCCATATACCATATAGTACATACAGCATGCCACCATATACCATATAATACATACAGCATGCCGCCATATACCATATAATACATACAGCGTGCCGCCATATACCATATAATACATACAGCGTGCTGCCATATACCATATAATACATACAGCGTGCCGCCATATACCATATAATACACACCGCGTGCCACCATATACCATATAATACATACAGCGTGCTGCCATATACCATATAATACACACAGCGTGCCACCATATACCATATAATACATACAGCGTGCTGCCATATACCATATAATACATACAGCGTGCCGCCATATACCATATAATACATACAGCGTGCTGCCATATACCATATAATACATACAGCGTGCCGCCATATACCATATAATACATACAGCATGCCGCCATATACCATATAATACATACAGCATGCCGCCATATACCATATAATACATACAGTGTGCCACCATATACTATATAATACATACAGTGTGCCTCCATATACCATATAATACATACAGCGTGCCGCCATATACCATATAATACATACACTGTGCCGCCATATACCATATAATACATACAGTGTTCCGCCATATACCATATAATACATACAGTGTGCCGCCATATACCATATAATACATACAGCGTGCTGCCATATACCATATAATACACACAGCGTGCCGCCATATACCATATAATACATACAGCGTGCCGCCATATACCATATAATACATACAGCGTGCAGCCATATACCATATAATACATACAGTGTGCCCCCATATACCATATAATACATACAGCATGCTGCCATATACCATATAATACATACACTGTGCCGCCATATACCATATAATACATACAGCGTGCCCCCATATACCATATAATACATACAGCGTGCCCCCATATACCATATAATAAATACAGTGTGCCGCCATATACCATATAATACATACAGCGTGCCACCATATACCATAAAATACATACAGCGTGCCCCCATATACCATATAATACATACAGCGTGCCGCCATATACCATATAATACATACAGTGTGCCGCCATATACCGTATAATACACATAGCGTGCCACCATATACCATACAATACACACAGCGTGCCCCTATATACCATATAATACATACAGTGTGCCGCCAAATACCATATAATACATACAGCATGCTGCCATATACCATATAATACATACAGCGTGCCGCCATATACCATATAATACATACAGCGTGCCGCCATATACCATATAATAAACACAGCGTGCCCCCATATACCATATAATACGTACAGTGTGCCGCCATATACCATATAATACATACACTGTGCCGCCATATACCATATAATACATACAGCGTGCCGCCATATACCATATAATACATACAGCGTGCCGCCATATACCATATAATAAACACAGCGTGCCCCCATATACCATATAATACGTACAGTGTGCCGCCATATACCATATAATACATACACCGTGCCGCCATATACCATATAATACATACAGCGTGCCGCCATATACCATATAATACATACAGTGTGCCACCATATACCATATAATACATACAGCGTGCTGCCATATACCATATAATACATACAGCGTGCTGCCATATACCATAGAAAACGTACAGTCGGCCCCCATATACCATATAATACATACAGTGTGTCGCCATATACCATATAATACATACAGTATGCCGCCATATAGTATATAATACATACAGCATGCTGCCATATACCATATAATACATACAGCGTGCCGCCATATACCATATAATACATACAGCGTGCCGCCATATACCATATAATACATACAGCGTGCCGCCATATATCATCTAATACATACAGCGTGCCGCCATATACCATATAATACATACAGCGTGCCGCCATATACCATACAATACATACAGCGTGCCACCATATACCATATAATACATACAGCGTGCCACCATATACCATATAATACATACAGCGTGCCGCCATATACCATATAATACATACAGCGTGCCGCCATATACCATATAATACATACAGCGTGCCGCCATATACCATATAATACATACAGCGTGCCGCCATATACCATACAATACATACAGCATGTCCCCATATACCATATAATACATACAGCGTGCCGCCATATACCATATAATACATACAGCGTGCCGCCATATACCATATAATACATACAGCGTGCCCCATATACCATATAATACATACAGCGTGCCGCCATATACCATACAATACATACAGCGTGCCGCCATATAGTATATAATATATACAGCGTGCCGCCATATACCATATAATACATACAGTGTGCCACTATATACCATATAATACATACAGCATGCCGCCATATACCATATAATACATACAGCGTGCCGCCATATACCATATAATACATACAGCGTGCCCCCATATACCATATAATACATACAGCGTGCCGCCATATACCATATAATACATACAGCGTGCCGCCATATACCATATAATACATACAGCGTGCCCCCATATACCATATAATACATACAGCGTGCCGCCATATACCATATAATACATACAGCGTGCCCCATATACCATATAATACATACAGCGTGCCGCCATATACCATACAATACATACAGCGTGCCGCCATATAGTATATAATATATACAGCGTGCCGCCATATACCATATAATACATACAGTGTGCCACCATATACCATATAATACATACAGCGTGCCCCCATATACCATATAATACATACAGATGCTGCCATATACCAAATAATACATACAGCGTGCAGCCATATACCATATAGTACATACAGCATGCCGCCATATACCATATAATACATACAGTGTGCCACCATATACCATATAATACATACAGCGTGCCGCCATATACCATATAATACATACAGCGTGCCGCCATATACCATATAATACACACCGCGTGCCACCATATACCATATAATACATACAGCGTGCCGCCATATACCATATAATACACACCGCGTGCCACCATATACCATATAATACATACAGCGTGCCCCCATATACCATATAATACATACAGCGTGCCGCCATATACCATACAATACATACAGCGTGCCGCCATATAGTATATAATACATACAGCGTGCCCCCATATACCATATAATACATACAGCGTGCCCCCATATACCATACAATACATACAGTGTGCCGCCATATACCATATAATACATACAGCGTGCCCCCATATACCATATAATACATACAGTGTGCCACCATATACCATATAATACATACAGCGTGCCCCCATATACCATATAATGCATACAGATGCTGCCATATACCATATAATACATACAGCGTGCCGCCATATACCATATAATACATACAGTATGCCCCCATATACCATATAATAAATACAGCGTGCCGCCATATACCATATAATACATACAGCATGCCGCCATATACCATATAATACATAAAGCGTGCCCCCATATACCATATAATACATACAGCGTGCCGCCATATACCATACAATACATACAGTGTGCCGCCATCTACCATATAATACATACAGTGTGCCGCCATATACCATATAATACATACAGGGTGTCGCCATATACCATATAATACATACAGGGTGCCGCCATATACCATACAATACATACAGCGTGCCGCCATATACCATACAATACATACAGCGTGCCGCCATATAGTATATAATATATACAGTGTGCCGCCATATACCATATAATACATACAGCGTGCCGCCATATACCATACAATACATACAGCGTGCCGCCATATAGTATATAATATATACAGCGTGCCGCCATATACCATACAATACATACAGCGTGCCGCCATATAGTATATAATATATACAGCGTGCCGCCATATACCATACAATACATACAGCGTGCCGCCATATAGTATATAATATATACAGCGTGCAGCCATATACCATATAATACATACAGATGCTGCCATATACCATGCAATACATACAGCGTGCCGCCATATACCATACAATACATACAGCGTGCCGCCATATAGTATATAATATATACAGCGTGCCGCAATATACCATATAATACATACAGCGTGCCGCCATATAGTATATAATATATACAGCGTGCCGCCATATACCATATAACACATACAGAGTGCCGCCATATACCATATAATACATACAGCATGCCGCCATATACCATATAATACATACAGTGTGCCACCATATACCATATTATACATACAGTGTGCCACCATATACCATATAATACATACAGCGTGCTGCCATATACCATATAATACATACAGCGTGCTGCCATATACCATAGAAAACGTACAGTCGGCCCCCATATACCATATAATACATACAGTGTGTCGCCATACACCATATAATACATACAGTATGCCGCCATATAGTATATAATACATACAGCATGCTGCCATATACCATATAATACATACAGCGTGCCCCCATATACCATATAATACATACAGCGTGCCCCCATATACCATATAATACATACAGATGCTGCCATATACCATATAATACATACAGCGTGCCGCCATATACCATATAATACATACAGCGTGCCGCCATATACCATATAATACATACAGCTTGCCACCATATACCATATAATACATACAGCGTGCCGCCATATACCATATAATACATACAGCGTGCCGCCATATACCATATAATACATACAGCGTGCCGCCATATACCATACAATACATACAGCATGCCCCCATATACCATATAATACATACAGCGTGCCGCCATATACCATATAATACATACAGCGTGCCGCCTTATACCATATAATACATACAGCGTGCCGCCATATACCATACAATACATACAGCGTGCTGCCATATAGTATATAATATATACAGCGTGCCGCCATATACCATATAATACATACAGTGTGCCACTATATACCATATAATACATACAGCATGCCGCCATATACCATATAATACATACAGCGTGCCGCCACATACCATATAATACATACAGCGTGCCCCCATATACCATATAATACATACAGCGTGCCGCCATATACCATATAATACATACAGCGTGCCGCCATATACCATATAATACATACAGCGTGTCCCCATATACCATATAATACATACAGTGTGCTGCCATATACCATATAATACATACAGCGCGCCGCCATATACCATATAATACATACAGTGTGCTGCCATATACCATATAATAAATACAGCGTGCCGCCATATACCATATAATACATACAGCGTGCCCCATATACCATATAATACATACAGCGTGCCGCCATATACCATACAATACATACAGCGTGCCGCCATATAGTATATAATATATACAGCGTGCCGCCATATACCATATAATACATACAGTGTGCCACCATATACCATATAATACATACAGCGTGCCCCCATATACCATATAATACATACAGATGCTGCCATATACCATATAATACATACAGCGTGCAGCCATATACCATATAGTACATACAGCATGCCGCCATATACCATATAATACATACAGTGTGCCTCCATATACCATATAATACATACAGCGTGCCGCCATATACCATATAATACATACAGCGTGCCGCCTTATACCATATAATACATACAGTGTGCCGCCATACACCATATAATACATACAGCGTGCCGCCATATACCATATAATACACACCGCGTGCCACCATATACCATATAATACATACAGCGTGCCGCCATATACCATACAATACATACAGCGTGCCACCATATACCATATAATACATACAGCGTGCCGCCATATACCATATAATACATACAGCGTGCCGCCATATACCATATAATACATACAGCGTGCCGCCATATACCATATAATACATACAGTGTGCCGCCATATACCATATAATACATACAGCGTGCCGCCATATACCATATAATACATACAGCGTGCCGCCATATACCATATAATACATACAGCGTGCCGCCATATACCATACAATACATACAGCGTGCCGCCATATAGTATATAATACATACAGCGTGCCCCCATATACCATATAATACATACAGCGTGCCCCCATATACCATACAATACATACAGTGTGCCGCCATATACCATATAATACATACAGCGTGCCCCCATATACCATATAATACATACAGTGTGCCACCATATACCATATAATACATACAGCGTGCCCCCATATACCATATAATACATACAGATGCTGCCATATACCATATAATACATACAGCGTGCCGCCATATACCATATAATACATACAGCGTGCCGCCATATACCATATAATACATACAGCGTGCCGCCATATACCATATAATACATACAGTATGCCCCCATATACCATATAATACATACAGCGTGCCGCCATATACCATATAATACATACAGCATGCCGCCATATACCATATAATACATACAGCGTGCCCCCATATACCATATAATACATACAGCGTGCCGCCATATACCATACAATACATACAGTGTGCCGCCATCTACCATATAATACATACAGTGTGCCGCCATATACCATATAATACATACAGGGTGCCGCCATATACCATATAATACATACAGCGTGCCGCCATATACCATACAATACATACAGCGTGCCGCCATATAGTATATAATATATACAGCGTGCCGCCATATACCATACAATACAGACAGCGTGCCGCCATATAGTATATAATATATACAGCGTGCCGCCATATACCATATAATACATACAGATGCTGCCATATACCATGCAATACATACAGCGTGCCGCCATATACCATACAATACATACAGCGTGCCGCCATATAGTATATAATATATACAGCGTGCCGCCATATACCATATAATACATACAGCGTGCCGCCATATAGTATATAATATATACAGCGTGCCGCCATATACCATATAACACATACAGCGTGCCGCCATATACCATATAATACATACAGCATGCCACCATATACCATATAATACATACAGCGTGCCGCCATATACCATATAATACATACAGCATGCCCCCATATACCATATAATACATACAGCGTGCTGCCATATACCATATAATACATACAGCGTGCCGCCATATACCATATAATACATACAGCGTGCCGCCATATACCATATAATACATACAGCGTGCTGCCATATACCATATAATACATACAGCTTGCCACCATATACCATATAATACATACAGATGCCGCCATATACCATATAATACATACAGCATGCCGCCATATACCATATAATACATACAGCATGCCGCCATATACCATATAATACATACAGCGTGCCGCCATATACCATATAATACATACAGTGTGCCGCCATATACCATATAATACATACAGATGCTGCCATATACCATATAATACATACAGCGTGCCCCCATATACCATACAATACATACAGCGTGCCGCCATATAGTATATAATATATACAGCGTGCCGCCATATACCATACAATACATATAGCGTGCCCCCATATAGTATATAATATATACAGCGTGCCGCCATATACCATAAAATACATACAGCGTGCCGCCATATGTTATATTTTACATGGTGGCATGCTGAATGTACACACATGCATACTGACTATACATACAGCAAATACATTTATAAACAGTATATACACCAAATATACACACACACACACATACATATACCACATACAGAATATACAAATATATATATACATACATACTAACATATACATACATACAAAGAAGTTACCTTACCTTTTTTCTTCTTCCATCGTTGGCCTTGTGCTCCAGTGGGGGGGTGGGCTTTGCCAGGGAGGTGGGAATCAGTCCCGGGAGAAGGGGGGGAAACGGAGCCGGGGGGGGGGGGGAGAAGATGGGAGCCGGGGGGGAGGGAAGCGAGCCGGGGGAGGGGATCCGAGCGGGGGTGGGGAACCGGGTGGATGTGATGGGCGGGCCGCGGGGAAGTGTGCCGGCCAGCGGGCGTGTTCATGTGATGGGCGGGCCGCGTAGGGAAGTGCCAGCGGGCGGGTTGATGTGAAGGGCAGGTCCATGTGCCGGCTGACGGGGGGGTCGGGGAACATGCCGGCAGGCGGGACCCCAACGCCGCCCCCTCGTCTAGCAGGAGGCGCGCCGCCTGAGACGAGAATCTCAACTCGCCTCATGGCAGGTGCGCCCCTGAGTAGGAGCTGAGCAGATTGTACATAGTGTCCTATCTGCAGGCAGCATGTTATAGGGCAGGAAGAGCTGAGCAGATTGTACATAGTGTCCTATCTGCAGGCAGCATTTTATAGAGCAGGAGGAGCTGAGCATATTGTACATAGAGTCCTATCTGCAGGCAGCATGTTATAGGGCAGGAAGAGCTGAGCAGATTGTACATAGTGTCCTATCTGCAGGCAGCATGTTATAGAGCAGGAGGAGCTGAGCAGATTGTACATAGTGTCCTATCTGCAGGCAATATGTTATAGAAATCCAAATGTGATACGACCGGAGCTCGCAAATATAAAGTTTTCTTCTCAATTCCTTTATCCTTTTGCATACATATAAAAGATTTTTATGCAGCCAAGAGGCCTGATACGACCAGAAACTTCAATGAGAATAAGATGCCATTTAGACATAAAAAGATAAAGATAAAAAATGTGCATATTTACTGATCTATGTGGATGCTAGTCTGGCTTCTCATGGATTAGTAAATATGCAAATTATGACCTGATCACAGAGGTCACAGGAATATTCCTAATATCTCCAGGTGTGTGATATATAATGGGAGATTATATCATGATGAATGATATTATAACATCCACTCCTTAGGGCCAGAACACAGAGATGAAACGGTTAATAACTGTACAGGTTGTAGCACCCTGTACACACAGAGTGGATCAGGCTTATACAACCATTGCCTGCAGCCGCGTTACTGCTACACTTACTATTATATGAAGAATATTACCTAACAAGCCTCATACTGACATGGCTGTCACGTGTCATGATCGGCATGTATGATATAAACCACACTAATGGATTCCACTCCTGTTTGAATCTCCTCCTGTTATTACCACATTGCTCTAGTTGCAGACTTCTGTCATTTTGGAGCTCGATTATTCCAATACAGTGCTGTGTTATTCCAAGAAAAGACATTGAAATGATAAAATTCTGGATTCCTGCAGCCGCCTCTAGAGGGAGCTTGATGCAACTCAGTGACAGCACATGCAGTATGCTTACTAGCTCCCTCTAGTGGTAAATTGTTACAATTTCCCAGTGAATTTATAAAGCATTGTCGATATACCCGGTGTCCTCTTTTTGGCATCATACCTTTCATTCCCAGGATTATCTTCATTCCTGAATAAAGGCCACCAGTTTCTCCCACTATTTTGAGGTCCTCTTCATAACAAGCCTATTGCTGCAATCCACCACATGGTACTTAGTTTCTTTAGTAATTTGTGGGCCAATATGGAGATTGTCTTAAAGGTGATCAGTGCCATTGACAGGAGTATAGGTAAGGAATATGCAAATGATCTTACCATAAATCCGGTGTTCTTCTAAATACGTCAGGCCCCTATACATCAATACATCACCCGAGCACGATAGTTCCCTCTACCATTGCCATAGAGGGGGATTCTTTACCGTAAGAGCAGTGAGACTATGGAACTCTGTGCCACAGGAGGTTGGTGAATAGAGATGAGCGAACACTAAAATGCTCGGGTACTCGTTATTCGAGACGAACTTTTCCCGATGCTCGAGTGCTCGTCTCGAATAACGAACCCCATTGAAGTCAATGGGAGACTCGAGCATTTTTCAAGGGGACCAAGGCTCTGCACAGGGAAGCTTGGCCAAACACCTGGGAACCTCAGAAAAGGATGGAAACACCACGGAAATGGACAGGAAACAGCAGGGGCAGCATGCATGGATGCCTCTGAGGCTGCTTAATCGCACCATTATGCCAAAATTATGGGCAACAGCATGGCCATGACAGAGTGACAGAATGAAGCTAGATAGCATGTAAAACATCCAATAATTGACCCTGACACTATAGGGGACGGCATGCAGAGGCAGCGGCAGCAGCTGCAGGCTAGAGAGTGGCATGGCGACATACCCTAAATGGCCTCAGGCTTCAAACCAATGGGTGGCAGAGAGGAACCAAAGGAGGTGAGCAAGAAGCGCTCAAATAATATCGGTACATGATAAAAGTTTGCCAGTATATTTTGTGGATTACACAGCAGGGTGGCGACAAAGTTAACATGGAAGCCATGAAAACAACCCAAAATTCTGCCTGACACAGCTCGTTTGATAAGGGGACCATGTATGGAGGCAGTGAACTAGTAGTAGATTAAAGGTGCTGCAGTTAAAACTATGTTAGTTGGATCTTGGCATGGAGCTGGCGCTCCGCTGCCAGGCGAGCTTTCGCCAATCCAAGCCCCTGTCTATAGGCTACTCCCCAAACAGCACTTCTAAGAACCTTTTGTATAAGATCAAGTGTAGTAGCGTTCTTATAAGTTTAGGATATGGCGGGTGAGGGGAATGTAAACAGATGCGCAAGAAGCGCTGAAATAATATCCCTAAATGGTAAAAGTTTGCAAGTATATTTTGGGGATTACACAGCAGGGTGGCGACAAAGTTAACAACTTTGATGTGGAATGCCCTGTAATAGCTCTTGGGCGGTGTGCCTTTTATCGCCTAGGCTCAGCAGTTTCAGCACCGCCTGCTGTCGCTTAGCGACGGCACTGCTGCTGTGCCTAGAGCTACCGACTGATGGCGCCATGCCCACGGATGGTAATTCGGAGGAGGAGGAGGTGGAGGAGGGGTGGGAGGAGGTATAGTAGGCCTTTGAGACCTGGACCGAGGTAGGCCCCGCAATTCTCTGCGTCGGCAGTATATGACCAGCCCCAGGGTCAGACTCGGTCCCAGCCTGCACCAAGTTAAGTGTAGTAGCGTTCTTATAAGTTTGGGATATGGCGGGTGAGGGGAATGTAAACAGATGCGCAAGAAGCGCATGATGCGCATGGAGCTGGCGTTCCGCTGCCAGGCGAGCTTTCGCCAATCCAAGCCCCTGTCTCTAGGCTACTCCCCAAACAGCACTTCTAAGAACCTTTTGTATAAGATCAAGTGTAGTAGCGTTCTTATAAGTTTAGGATATGCCGGGTGAGGGGAATGTAAACAGAAGCGCAAGAAGCGCTGAAATAATATCCCTAAATGGTAAAAGTTTGCCAGTATATTTTGTGGATAACACAGCAGGGTGGCGACAAAGTTAACAACTTTGATGTGGAATCCATGAAAACAACCCAAATTTCTGCCTGACACACCTCGTTTGATAAAGGGACGATGTATGGAGGCAGCTATATGGACGACTTTTGGAGGTAGCAATGGAGACAACGTGTGGAGGCTGCTATGGAGACAATTTAATTTGGATAGTGCCTGTATGTGGCAGTCCCAAACATTTTTCAAACCAGAGGAGCAGGTAGGTGGCCCTCCAGTAAAATGGGATAGATTGAGTGCCTGTATGTGGCAGTCCCAAAAATGTTTCAAACCAGAGGAGCAGGTAGGTGGCCCTCCAGTAAAATGGAATAGATTGAGTGCCTGTATGTGGCAGTCCCAAAAATTGTTCAAACCAGAGGAGCAGGTAGGTGGCCCTGCAGTAAAATGGAATAGATTGAGTGCCTGTATGTGGCAGTCCCAAAAATTGTTCAAACCAGAGGAGCAGGTAGGTGGCCCTGCAGTAAAATGGAATAGATTGAGTGCCTGTATGTGGCAGTCCCAAAAATGTTTCAAACCAGAGGAGCAGGTAGGTGGCCCTCCAGTAAAATGGAATAGATTGAGTGCCTGTATGTGGCAGTCCCAAAAATTGTTCAAACCAGAGGAGCAGGTAGGTGGCCCTCCAGTAAAATGGAATAGATTGAGTGCCTGTATGTGGCAGTCCCAAAAATTTTTTAAAACAGAGGACCGGGTAGGTGGCCCTCCAGAAAAATGGAATAGATTGAGTGCCTGTATGTGGCACTCACAAAAATTGTTTCAAACAGAGGACCGGGTAGGTGGCCCTCCAGAAAAATTAAATGCATGAAGTACTATAGCAAGAGCCAGTGGGCCCTGTCAAAAAATAGCCATTTTCCTCTGCTTTACTGTACAAAGAGGAGGAGAAGGAGGAAAATGAGGAGGAGGAGGAGGAGTGGATCAATTATTCAGGTTGAGCTTCCTTCACCTGGTGGAGATTGGAAATTCTGAGAAATCCAGCCTTTATTCATTTTAATAAGCGTCAGCCTGTCAGCGCTGTCAGTCGACAGGCGTGTACGCTTATCGGTGATGATGCCACCAGCTGCACTGAAAACCCGCTCGGACAAGACGCTAGCGGCAGGGCAGGCAAGAACCTCCAAGGCGTACAGCGCCAGTTCGTGCCACATGTCCAGCTTTGAAACCCAGTAGTTGTAGGGAGCTGTGTGATCATTTAGGACGATGGTATGGTCAGCTACGTACTCCCTCACCATCTTTCTGTAAAGATCAGCCCTACTCTGCCGAGACTGGGGACAGGTGACAGTGTCTTGCTGGGGTGACATAAAGCTGGCAAAAGCCTTGTAAAGCGTACCCTTGCCAGTGCTGGACAAGCTGCCTGCTCGCCTACTCTCCCTTGCTACTTGTCCCGCAGTACTACGCACTCTGCCGCTAGCGCTGTCAGAAGGGAAATACTGTTTCAGCTTGTGCACCAGGGCCTGCTGGTATTCATGCATTCTCACACTCCTTTCCTCTGCAGGGATGAGAGTGGAAAGATTTTGCTTGTACCGTGGGTCCAGGAGAGTGAACACCCAGTAATCGGTGCTGGAATAAATTCTTTGAACGCGAGGGTCACGGGATAGGCAGCCTAGCATGAAATCTGCCATATGCGCCAGAGTACCAACGCGTAAGAATTCACTCCCCTCACTGGCCTGACTGTCCATTTCCTCCTCCTCCAACTCCTCCAACTCCTCTTCTTCTGCCCATACACGCTGAACAGTGAAGGACTCAACAATGGTCCCCTCTTGTGTCTCGCCAACATTCTCCTCCTCTTCCTCCTCATCCTCCTCCACCTCCACCTCCTCCGATATGCGCTGAGAAACAGACCTCAGGGTGCTTTGGCTATCAACAAGGGAATATTCTTCCCCCGTCTCTTGTGACGAGCGCAAAGCTTCCGACTTCATGCTGACCAGAGAGTTTTTCAACAGGCCAAGCAGCGGGATGGTGAGGCTGATGATGGCGGCATCGCCACTGACCATCTGTGTTGACTCCTCAAAGTTACTCAGCACCTGACAGATATCAGACATCCACGTCCACTCCTCATTGTAGACTTGAGGAAGCTGACTGACCTGACTACCAGTTCTGGTGGAAGTTGACATCTGGCAGTCTACAATCGCTCTGCGCTGCTGGTAAACTCTGGATAACATGGTCAGTGTTGAATTCCACCTCGTGGGCACGTCGCACAACAGTCGGTGAGCGGGCAGTTGGAGGCGGCGCTGCGCTGCCCTGAGAGTGGCAGCATCTGGGCTGGACTTCCTGAAATGCGCACAGATGCGGCGCACCTTCGTGAGCAAATCAGACAGATTGGGGTATGTCTTGAGGAAACGCTGCACTATCAGATTTAACACATGGGCCAGGCATGGCACATGTGTCAGTCTGCCGAGTTGCAGAGCCGCCACCAGGTTACGGCCGTTGTCACACACAACCATTCCCGGCTTGAGGTTCAGCGGTGCCAGCCACAGATCAGTCTGCGCCGTGATGCCCTGTAATAGCTCTTGGGCGGTGTGCCTTTTGTCGCCTAGGCTCAGCAGTTTGAGCACCGCCTGCTGTCGCTTAGCGACGGCACTGCTGCTGTGCCTAGAGCTACCGACTGATGGCGCCGTGCCCACGGATGGTAGTTCGGAGGAGGAGGTGGAGGAGGGGTGGGAGGAGGAGGAGGCATAGTAGGCCTGAAACACCTGGACCGAGGTAGGCCCCGCAATCCTCGGCGTCGGCAGTATATGAGCAGCCCCAGGGTCAGACTCGGTCCCAGCCTCCACCAAGTTAACCCAATGTGCCGTCAGCGATATATAGTGGCCCTGCCCGGCAGCACTCGTCCACGTGTCCGTGGTCAGGTGGACCTTGTCAGAAACGGCGTTGGTCAGGGCACGGATGATGTTGTCTGACACGTGCTGGTGCAGGGCTGGGACGGCACATCGGGAAAAGTAGTGGCGGCTGGGGACCGAATACCGAGGGGCGGCCGCCGCCATGAGGTTGCGAAAGGCCTCGGTCTCTACTAGCCTATAGGGCAGCATCTCCAGGCTAAGCAATCTGGAGATGTGCACATTAAGGGCTTGGGCGTGCGGGTGGGTTGCACTATATTTGCGTTTCCGCTCCAGCGTCTGGGGTATGGAGAGCTGAACGCTGGTGGATGCTGTGGAGGATCGTGGAGGCGACGATGGGGTTTTTGTGCCAGGGTCCTGGGCAGGGGGCTGACTAGCAGCTGACACAGGGGAAGGAGCAGTGGTGTGCACGGCCGGAGGTGAACGGGCTTGTTGCCACTGAGTGGGGTGCTTAGCATTCATATGCCTGCGCATACTGGTGGTAGTTAAGCTAGTAGTGGTGGAACCCCTGCTGAGCCTGGTTTGGCAAATGTTGCACACCACAGTCCGTCGGTCATCCGGTGTTTCCTTAAAGAACCTCCACACTTCTGAAGATCTAGCCCTCGCCGCAAGAGCCCTCACCACGGGAGCTTCACTAGTTGACAGTGGCGCTGATGCACCAGCTCTGGCCCTGCCTCTCCGTCTGGCCCCACCACTGCCTCTTCCAACCTGTTCAGGTCGAGGACTCTCCTCCGTCTCAGAAGCACTGTGTTCACCCGGCCTCTCAACCCAGCTTGGGTCTGTCACCTCATCATCCTCCGATCCCTCAGTCTGCTCCCCCCTCGGACTTCCTGCCCTGACAACAACTTCCCCACTGTCTGACAACCGTGTCTCCTCATCGTCGGACACCTCTTTACACACTTCCACTACGTCAAGAAGGTCATCATCACCCACAGACTGTGACTGGTGGAAAACCTGGGCATCGGAAAATTGCTCAGCAGCAACCGGACAAGTGGTTTGTGACTGTGGGAAGGGTCCAGAAAACAGTTCCTCAGAGTATGCCGGTTCAAATGCCAAATTTTCCTGGGAGGGGGCAGACTGGGGGGGAGGAGGCTGAGGTGCAGGAGCTGGAGGAGTGGGGATTTCGGTGACATGGGTGGACTGCGTGGAAGACTGACTGGTGGTGGACAAATTGCTCGAAGCATTGTCAGCAATCCACGACATCACCTGTTCGCACTGTTCTGGCCTCAACAGTGCTCTACCACGAGTCCCAGTAACTTCAGACATGAACCTAGGGAGTGTAGCTCTGCGGCGTTCCCCTGCTCCCTCATCAGCAGGTGGTGTCTCACCCCGCCCAGGACCACGGCCTCTGACCCCTGCAGTAGTTGGACGCCCACGTCCCCGCCCTCGTCCTCTACCCCTAGCCCTCGGGTTAAACATTTTTAAAATGAGAGTTATAACTTTTTTTTTTTTTTTACTTCTTTTTGTTTTTTTTGGTGTTTTTTTGTGTTTTTTTTTTTTTTTTGTGTTTTTTGTTTTTTTTTGAGTTTTTAAAACCAAACAATCCTATCCTATTGCTATGGCTATTTTCTAGCCAAGTATCAAAGGAAGCACAGTACTATGCCAGATGAGATGACACTGAGTTATTGCCTAATAGAAATCCAACCCCTACTGAATTTTCCCACTTCGGCCTTTGCTATGGATATGTGCGCCACTAAGCGCAGAACACAGCGGTCGCAAGTCTCACTACAAATTGCTCAGAATTGGCAAGTACATGCACTGCAGAAACTACAGCCACCAGCAGATCAACCAGAAATCAAATATATAGAACGCTACTGTAGGCTTCAAGAAGCTGTTTGTATTCTCCTATGGCTATTTTCTAGCCAAGTATCAAAGGAAGCACACTACTATGCCAGATGAGATGACACTGAGTTATTGCCTAATAGAAATCCAACCCCTACTGAATTTTGCCACTTCGGCCTTTGCTATGGATATGTGCGCCACTAAGCGCAGAACACAGCGGTCGCAAGTCTCACTACAAATTGCTCAGAATTGGCAAGTACATGCACTGCAGAAACTACAGCCACCAGCAGATCAACCAGAAATCAAATATATAGAACGCTACTGTAGGCTTCAAGAAGCTGTTTGTATTCTCCTATGGCTATTTTCTAGCCAAGTATCAAAGGAAGCACACTACTATGCCAGATGAGATGACACTGAGTTATTGCCTAATAGAAATCCAACCCCTACTGAATTTTCCCACTTCGGTCTTTGCTATGGATATGTGTGCCACTAAGAGCTAAACACAACGGTAGCAAGTCCCCCTGCTAATTCCTCACAAAATGGTAAAAGATGCAAATTAAAATAAAAAAAGTAGAACGTTATTGTAGCCCTAAGAAGGGCTGTTGGGTTCTTGTAGAATCACTCCTGCCTAACACTATTCTAATATAACACCCTAACGCTTTCCCTGACCAGCAGCAGCTCTCTCCCTAGCGGCATCCAGAGACAGAATGATCCGAGCAGCGCGGCCAGCGGCTAGTCTATCCCAGGGTCACCTGATCTGGCCAGCCAACCACTGCTATCGACGTGTAAGGGTACCACGTCATGCTGGGTGGAGTGCAGAGTCTCCTGGCTTGTGATTGGCTCTGTTTCTGGCCGCCAAAAAGCAAAACGGCGGGAGCTGCCATTTTCTCGAGCGGGCGAAGTATTCGTCCGAGTAACGAGCAGTTTCGAGTACCCTAATGCTCGACCGAGCATCAAGCTCGGACGAGCATGTTCGCTCATCTCTATTGGTGAACTCTATGTACATGGTCAAGAATTAATTAAAGGGAACCTGACGCCACATCATTTTCATGTACAGTTATTGGTAGGTTTCTTTAGAGCCCTATTAACTAACTGACACCCTTCTTTTAGCTAAAATTGTA
The DNA here is from genome assembly GCF_040894005.1 of Engystomops pustulosus. Lineage (NCBI taxonomy): Eukaryota > Metazoa > Chordata > Amphibia > Anura > Leptodactylidae > Engystomops > Engystomops pustulosus. The sequence goes on from NC_092412.1 coordinate 242,502,183, forward strand.
TCCCTCACATCCCCATAAATCAACTTTTTCTCATATCACCTGGCAGTAGAGGGGGCGTTCCCTGCTAGAACTGCCCCTCCCATATATACCTTCCCATGTTTCTTCTTCATATGTCATGTGACCAGGGCAACATCATAACAGGTTCTTTAGCCTCCTAACATTAGGGCAAACTGTACACCATGCATATATCTGATCAGATGGCAGTATCATATAATGATTACAGCATGCATCTGTGGACTTCTACTCCTCCCCATCTTCCACAGAGGCTGCTGTGATTTCATGTGATCAGATACATACTTAAGGTAGACTGTGCAAATGTAACAGGACCTTAGATAAGGTCACCCAGGAGACATAAAGTGACCCATGATGTAACAGAACTGTTTCTCAAAGTTCCACATAGCAGCATGTCCTGTAACACTGAGACTTGTCAACTTCGTCACACCTTGGTCAACACCTTGTGTGAACACACGGCTCTACCGAGGGATGAAGGCACTCCTTCCCCCTCCCCCTTCAGGCTAACCAGACTTGGAGGCATTAGCTGTATGGGCTACTTCTGTGTTAGTATATATTCTCCCTCTGATGAGACCTCTGTCGAAACGCGTCAGGGAGGTGTGATACGTGTTTTAGTACAAGGGACAGCTTTTGGGACTGCCCTTGTAAGGGTGGGAGTCATGGGGTAATAGGGTTAGACTGTTTAGAACCCTACACCTTCCAGTCTGTAATGACGATAGGCTCCCACCCAGCCCTACATCATCCTCGGGTATCGTATGCTGGTAAGGTAAGAAACAACATATATCAGTTGAAGGTATAATGTAAGCCAACCTGAGGCCATTAAACTCTTCACGATTACATTATCTGCCACCTAGCATTTTTGTGCCCATATATACATACCTGTTTTGTTGTTAGCCGTATTTTGTTCACTCGTTTTGTCTATCTGTATGTATCTCTTTGATACTGTAAATTAGCGGTGTCAAATAAGAAGACATAACGCATCTCGCTCCTTGGTGAGTAGTTGCTAATTTTTAGAAAATTTGTAATAAACTTGAGATTTTATAAATTACCTAGGTGCTGCTAAGCTATGAATTGTTGATGGTAAATACATTTGTGTATATTTTTGAATTGTTGGCTGCTATTTCATTTGTCAATCAGGAACAAGGAGGCAGGGCTAGGCAAGTAACTGGTGCAGGGCTTCATTGGGCTCAAGAAGTGACATTGGACTCATGTCAGGTGAGTTGCAAATAAGTTTACAAACTGATTTTTTAACACTTCAGCCATGGAAAGGAACTATTTAGGGATAAGGACAGTGCTTTATATTCATAGTTTTGTATCTATGTATTTTGGGTGGGATAATTTGCATGACAGGTTCTCTTTAAGGGTTCCAGTCGCGAGTCTAAATCTATTGTTAGGATTTAGAAAGTAAAAATATTCAATAACCAAATACTGGTGTGGCTCTTCTTCCTTTCACTGACGAAAAAGGTAGAAGAGCCTCTGAAATGGGAGAAAAGGAAGTTTACCTAGTGTGGCATCCCGTGGATCACCAGACTTTTTCTATTGGATCGCATATGGAGTTGTTGCCGCCGGCCAGGGCACAGTCCAGTTTCAACGTAAAGGACTCTGTGTCAACTCTCCCCAGTTACACTTACCCTTAGGCATCTGGAACTTCAATCATAAGGACAAGATGGAGCATAGAAGAAATGGGGGACAAACCTTCAGGGATATTCTGTCTCCGGTCAAGGAAACATCTAGACGCAACCAATAGGTATTAAACACAATGGGGCACATTTACTAAGGGTCCGAACGCCACATCTGCGTCGGGTTTTGCAATTTTTTTTCTGTTTTGCCCTGAATTGTCCCGGGTTTTTTGGCACACGCGATCAGATTGTGGTGCATCGGCGCCGGCTGGTATGCAACACAAATCAGGGGGCATGGACGTCGGACAACCAACTGATTTGGGCAAACCGCAGAATTTAAAAGCAAATTGTGCCGCAAGATCAGCACTTACATGCATCGGGAAGAAGAAGGTGAACTCCAGCGGACCTCAGCGGGGGAAGCGACACATGCAGGAAATTGGATGCACGATCTTAGTGAATTGCGGCAGCTCCGAATCCTCGTCGGGTCACATTTGGGCTTGTGTGGTTTATTGAACCCAATTATATTGATATTCATGTTTATTTTGAGGTTCCGTCTTTAGCATGAGTTGATTTCAGTCATTAAATTAAATTAATTGGGATGTCTGAACGTTGGAAGACTCATCAGTGGTCGGAGTATGGATCCATTTTAGGATCTGCTTTGGTGTTTGGTGTCAAAATGGGTGTTTGAAGTCATTTTGGCAAGTGTGTTGTTTTATAGGGAGAGGAAAGAGCTTCTTCCTGGCGTTCCATGGCGTTACGTGATTTCAGCTCTGATAGGAACTAGACCCGGTAGACCGCAGACCTTGGGGGCTTTACCTTTGCTGCTATTTTTGTTATATTGTGTCCTGTATTATATTGTTCAATTTCTTCCACATGTTCAGCTTTGCACAGGACTACGTGCAGCGTCTCTTTTTAACTTTCCATTATGGGCAGGTTAATATCCTGTGACCTCGCTCTATGATACAAAGGCTTGAATTACAGCTTTCACAACTTCTTGTTTTGGGGTGGAAGAGTTCATGGTGTCTTTTATGCCTCTGCACGCTTGGATGGCCGGATGTCATCACACGTTGAGGTGACAGCACCATCATTTTCTCCTGCAGTAAGAATCTGGTATAACTCTCCCCCCTTAGTCCTGACTCTCTATTCCAGTGATGGCAAACCTTTTAGAGACCGAGTGCCCAAACTACAACAAAGACCCGCTTATTTATCGCAAAGTGCCAACACAGAAATTTAATTTGTAATTTATACTCCGTCTTCTGTCACAGTTTTCATTGATACCAGCCCCTGAGGACACCAATAAAGCTAAAAATAGTCCCAGGTACAGCTGTCACTTTAATATACCTCTGTGCACAGCAAGTCTTGGGCTGCCTGGGACTGCAGGAAGATACCTGGAGTCATCTCTGGTGATGGCCCGAGTGCCCACAGAAAGGGCTCTGAGTGCCACCTCTGGCACCAGTGCCATAGGTTAGCCATCACTGCTCTATTCTTTCCGGTGAGGTATAAGTCTATTCCATATGTTCTTTTAACACGTGCCAGCAAAGCATTGCCTCTCCCGATTCAAGGGAACTGCCCTTTATAATGTAAAATGTACCCAAAATGTGACACATACAATTAATAAGACATATTCCATAATACAGCGGAATTCCTTTAATGCAAGTTTTAATAATCTAGAAAGTATGTTCCCGGTTCAGAACTGCAAGAGAAGGGTCGATGCCCACAGTACAGCTACGTGCCTGGCGCAGCGCCATAGCACATGGAAAATCATGAGGTCCGGGGCACCACATACACTAAAACACAGATACATGTGCACTTTTTTGATTTAGGAGGGTTATAGGACTCTGACCTTAAAAGAGATCTACCATGAGAATCCATGATAAACCAGGCACACTTACTCATAGATCCAGGCATCGGGACTGTGGTGATCTTCTTATATTTGTATCCATATTTGGAGTGGAAGAGTTCATGGTGTCCCAATCGGGAGTGTTGACAAAATGACGCTAATAACAAAGCTGGAACCAAGAGTGAGAGCAAGGTGAGAATAATTTATTTGCTTTAATGAATTTGTTTTTGGTACCTCCAGCCCAAGTCCTCTAAGTGGAGTCACATCAGATCCAGTGGTCTGCATTTGCATCACCAAACTGGACCGGGCTCATTCTAGAGATAGGTGTGGGTTTGACAAAGCTCATACAATGTAGAACATACAGCGGCACATTTATCAAAAACATTGCAAACTATACTAAGTGCAGTTTGCCTGTGGAGTGTACAGGGTGCACCAGATTCAAGAACTGTGGTGCCGTCAATTGTGAATCTGGTGCTCCCTGCACTGTTCCAACTTTTTTTGGTGCAGCTTTAACAAAAGGAGTGAAACACATTTCTGTCGGACTCTGCATGATAAATGTGGCACATGGTCCGACTGAGCACCAGAACGCCCCTTTCAGTGCCAAATTTTGTTATGCTGTGGGGTATAGTGCAGCCGCGACACAAAAGGATCACATACAGTATGTGGTGCAGACACTTCACAAATACATGTGCACACAGTTGGCATTAAAAAGTAAGTGCAAAGTCAGACAGAAAACTTGCGCGCGGTCTTTAGTAAATGTGGCCCACATTTATTAAAATATTGCAATATATAAAGTGCTCACATAAAACTGCAAAACTTTCCAAAATAAATGTGCCCAATCAATAAACTAGCAATTTGTTATCTTTTTTGTTATACATTCGAATCTAGCAGGAGTCAGTTGGGGTGTGTCCTGTGTCCTGAGTCGAGTGGCTCCTCCCCATGCCACATACCTTCTTCATACCGTTACTGCAATCAGGCAATCCCTTTAAGAAAAATTTTCAAAATGAAACGTGATTATACTTCTTTAACAAAAGAGGGCAGCAGAGAATAAGCTGTGGGAGCCGCCGCTGTCTCAGGATTGTCAGAACTCATTACATCCCATTAACGAAACCCAAGGATCCCGGTCTCTGTGTAAAGATCTTCACACAATTCACTTTTTGATGACAATCTCTGTACTGCACTGTGGAATATGCTGGTGCTATATAGAAAAAAAATTAAAAAAAATATAGAAGTATAGAAAAAAATGCAACTTATTAACTAATAAAGAAATAAAATCGGAACTAAAAATCCATTGAATATCCAGAACGATAAGCACCAAGTACAAAACCTTAACATACAGGGGCTTATTCACTAAGGGTCGCAGATCGCACTTTCGTCAGACTGTTCATGGTTTTTCGGGATTTGCACAGCTTTGACAGGTATTCAACAGGGGTTTGCGCTGTGATTTTGGTGCAGCTGCGCTGCTTCCATGCACAGAAATAGGGGGGCGGCCGTTGGACGATCCGACTGATTCGGACTGAGCGCGGGATTTAAGATTCAAATTGTGTCGCAAGACAATGCACTTACATGCACCAGGAAGAAGGTGAACTCCAGCGAACCTGAGCGGGGAAGCAACACATGCAGGATATCGGACGCACAATCTTAGTGAATCGCATTATCGTCGGACAATGCACTTTCGTGAACTCCGCAAGACCGGGTAAGTAAATGTGCCCCACAATGTATAGATTCCTACAGTAAGGTACAAAGCAGTAACTTTTATCCAAATGTATTGATCTGTTTTTTGACCTGTTAGAGGTCACCTCCAAGGCTTTGCTGGGACTAGTAGTGAATTGCACAATGATATAATGACCAGCATTGCTGTCCTGCAGGGGAAACTCAGGAGACCTTTGTACCTGAATTTTACTGCAAATATGTAGCCAGGTCCTAAAATACCCCAGGCTATTGCCCTGTGTCTGGTGGTGGGATCAAAGGTCACTCACCCTGTGATATCTTACAGATGTCTCAGTCTTTGATTCCAGGATCCACCTTTACAGTGTGACAATATAAAAGCTTCCATATACATAACTTGTCTGGAAGGACGGTATGAGAAATCTACTGACTACATAGACAAGATCACGGGTGTTACATGGGGCGGTAAGTGATTTAATTTATATAATAGGCCAGGTGGTTTATGGGAAATAATAGGGTTAATAATTCCATTATCCATGGTGATCTAGGATGGTCTTGGGTTATAATCTAATTTCCTTGAAGGGAAGTCTATGATAGTTTTAGTTCCTTCCATCCTTGCACCCTCTCCTGATTGCAGTGGATATAGTAGAAGCAGGAGGGTGAGTGGCACCTATTGCCGTGGTTCACAGTCTTCTGCTTGCTTTGTTCAATAATCTTCTCTTTTAAATATCCCTCTTTCTGTGCTTTGCCATCAGTCCCATAATGCCACCGCACAGCATCACAAGGGCCGCTAGAGCTACCTTTTTCCCTACTAGGTGAATGATTTATAAATTCAAACTTTTAGAGGACACAATGTGGGAATCATCATCTTGATTTTTAAATATCCCTCCTCCAAGTTTTTCTATCAATCCAATAATGTCACAGCACAGCAACACATAGGCAGCTAGAGTTTCAGATTCTCCCTGCTAGGAGAACAATTTTTAGATTACAACTTTTAGAGGACAGAAAATAGGAAAGAACTTGTGGCACACAGCGCACCATCAAAACTTTGCATTTGTTAAAGTCGTTTACCAAGAATATGGACCTGGACGGGGTAAAAAAAGAACACATAATTGTCGTTATCATTATTCCTGTATTACTTCTGATTTTCCACTTGAGTCATTACTTTAAAGCCTCCTATTTTCTTTTCAATCAATTATCATCTTGATCTTTAAATATCCCTCCCTCAGTGTTATCGGATCAATCTTATAGTGCCACAGCACAGTATCACATCGGCAGCTAGTCTACACTAGGAGAACAATTAAATTCCATCTTTTAATGGACAGAAAGTGGGACAAAACTTGTGGTGCACAGGGCAACGCCAAACATTCCCCTAGCTTGAAGGTATTTTCCATGAATATAGGCCGGTAAAGAAAAAAAAAAAGAACAAATTCTCAACCTACTCTGGATCCCATGTCACTCCGCTACTTGCAATTTCAGGCCTCAGTTTCTGACAGGACCTACTTTATCCAATGAGTGGCCTCCTCAGACACCAATTCTATTTTTCACAGACATTGGGGCAGATTTACTTAACCGGTCCTGTCGCGATCTCGCGGGATTCACTAAGATCGTGCACCTGAGTTCCTGCATTCATCGTTCTGCGCCGTGGTCCGCCGGAGTTCACCTGCTTCTTCCCGGTGCATGTGAGTGCTTGATCTTGCGGCACAATTCCGTTTTTGAATTCCGCGGTTTGTCTGAATCCGTTGGGTTGTCTGAAATTTCTGTTGCATGCAAGCCGGCGCCACAATCCGATTGGGTGCGCCAAAAACCATTGGCGATGCAGCGCAAAACGGAAATAATGGCCAAACCCGACGAAAGTGCGGCGTTCGGACCCTTAGTAAATGTGCCCCATTATGCGTTGTTCCCCTTTCCAAGATGGCCACTCAATGCATGAAGCGGATTTTTTGACACCCCAAAACTTAGGGCCTTTAAGCCGTAATCCCCTCCTATGTACTCATGCCTCCTCCAGAATACTATGCCCCCTTTTTATTCCCCACCAACTCAATGACGTCCAATTCCCCTCTGCACAGACTTCCAGTTCTCCGCCATAGACCCCACCGATAGTAGCTCTGCGTTGTATGTTATGCCTATTCCTTTAAATTGTATTGTTAGCCATGTGTAATAAATCACAGTGGTCTATTTTGTACTACAAGTATATTCTGAGTGTGTTCCTCTGATTTTCCAGCATCCTAGGAATGCTGTGCCGTCAGCAGGTCCATGTTGTGCTGCGGGCCGGTACACCGTGCTCATTACCGCATCCTGACAGTACCAGGCCGTTAGGTGGATGTATTATGCTAAGAATCCTGTGATAGCCGCCAAGGTTGATGTCAAGAATAAGTTGATCTCGGCATAAAACACTTTAGGAACGAGGCTTTTACACAATTTTGTTTATTGTTTTTTCCTCTATTGTGGATAAAGGATTCTGCTTGCAGCGAAATGCAACACGGCGTCCAGTGACCGGTTCTTGGAAAATAACAAGGAACAGCCGTGACGCCAAGTATAGCACAACGACAGGACAAGGCGTTTTGTAACTGGCGCTACATAAACACGGATAGAATATTATATACTGTGGGGCACCTCTCTTGTGTGTACATGTGCAGAACAATAGATTGACCTCTTGGCTGTGGGGGGAGGACATCTTACACATTTTGCATTTGAGCGCAGGACTTTTAAGGGAGTTTTCCAAGAATTTTGCTCTGGCTCCCTGGTCACGTTATGGTATTCCATGGACGCACCAGATCCGGAAGTCAGAAGTGGGTGACAGGACTCACTTTGGCCAATGAGTGTCCTCCTTTGACCACAGTTCTTCACTACCTTCAGATCACAAGGGTCTCCTTTGGTCTTCACCAAAGAACGTAAGGTTTAGAACGATGAAAGAACGGGAAATTCGCTCTCTTCTAATTGCTACCCCGGCCCCAATGGGAATTTGTAGAATTTCTAGAAAATCCCTTTAAGCTATGACTATTTTTCAAATCCTTATTAAATTTCATGTAAGGGACCCAAGTCCAAAGAGGACCTTATCCTATTATATGTCCACAGCATCTCATCCCTAAATCCAAGAATCCTCATATATTCCCTTTATATGTATATATGTCATACCTTATTTCAGATGAAACGTCTCTTTCACTCTGCGGCTTCATGTCAGATACTCAGTTTGTGTGTTGATATCCTGATTTGATTTGATATCCCAAACCCAACACTGAACCCACATGCTGAGGCCAGTAATGCTGATCCGGATTCAGGACATTGGGGCAGATTTACTTACCCGGAAGTGTTGGGAGTAGAAGTACAGGTACACCCCTTATTTTGTTACTGTAGCCCCATGTAAGTCAGAGGACCCCCAGATAACAGTACATAGCATTAGATTAGTATTTATTACATGCCTCTGCACCAATCACTGGCCTTGGTGTCTTTAATACATTGACAGGTTCCCTTTAAATCCCACACATTACCAGGAATTTAATGTCACATTACTAGTGCCCATCCCCCGTCCTGGGCTTTGCGTATAAGGAATGACATTATTTGAACAGACGTTTTCCATTTATAGCAGCGCAGTTCACATGATCTCCATAGGTGACGGTATATGGCGGCATAAGCCGTAATCTCATGACCTTCACATTCACCACTGGAATCATTTGACTTTAAATGTTCACTGAGCCAGAAAGATCTGCTCCGAACTGCAAGCACCCGGCTAGTAAAGACACATTCCCACTGCTCCACGTGAGAGGCTTTACAAGGTGTATACCAGGGGACAATGGCTGCCGGGGCGTGCGGGGAGAGAGGAGACAGCTGTCACTCACAGGTTACATAACAAAAACACAACATTATGTTACACCCTCAAGGAGATGGATATATAACCCCATAACACACTGCATGGAGTTAAAACAAAGTATAACTTATCAGCTCCTCCTGCTCTATAACATGCTGCCTGCAGATAGGACACTATGTAAAATCTTCTCAGCTCCTCCTGCTCTATAACATGCTGCCTGCAGATAGGACACTATGTACAATCTGCTCAGCTCCTCCTGCTCTATAACATGCTGCCTGCAGATAGGACACTATGTACAATCTGCTCAGCTCCTTCTGCTCTATAACATGCTGCCTGCAGATAGGACACTATGTATAATCTGCTCAGCTCCTCCTGCTCTGTAACATGCTGCCTGCAGATAGGACACTGAGTACAATCTGCTCAGCTCCTCCTGCTCTATAACATGCTGCCTGCACATAGGACACTATATGCAATCTACTCAGCTGCTACTGCTCTATAACATGCTGCTTGCAGATAGGACACTATGTACAATCTGCTCAGCTCCTCCTGCTCTATAACAGGCTGCCTGCAGGTAGGACACTATGTATAATCTGCTCAGCTCCTCCTGCTCTATAACATGCTGCCTGCAGATAGGACACTATGTACAATCTGCTCAGCTCCTCCTGCTCTATAACATGCTGCCTGCAGATAGGACACTATGTATAATCTGCTCAGCTCCTCCTGCTCTATAACATGCTGCCTGCACATAGGACACTATATACAATCTGCTCAGCTCCTCCTGCTCTATAACATGCTGCCTGCAGATAGAACACTATGTACAATCTGCTCAGCTCCTCCTGCTCTATAACATGCTGCCTGCACATAGGACACTATATACAATCTGCTCAGCTCCTCCTGCTCTATAACATGCTGCCTGCAGATAGGACTCTATGTACAGTCTACTCAGCTCTTCCTGCTCTATATTATGCTGTCTGAACTACATTTTAAATACAACAGGTTCCCAACTATCAATTCCTTCATACATATATCTAAATAGACGCGTCACAAGTGGTGACAGATTCTCCTAAATATAATTCTGTTACAGTGTAGTTTGGCCTTTACACCCACACAGCTAAGAGTGAGGAATCCTATGCAGGTACCTGCAGCGCGATGATTTTCACTGAAACTGGCACTTTTACCTATAACTATGACACAGACAGGTGACTTCATTAATGTATAGAGGTTTTAGAGAGGTTTCCCAGGCTAAGAATATTACTACATATTAATAGAATATTCAGCATAGGAATATTTGGGATACAACAACAGCTCCTTCACGGATCCGAAATTCCCAGCATCTGATACACAGAGAAGCAGAACAGGAAGGAGACAGCGCCGCATCTGTGTAGTGGTCAGACCAGGTTACTGCAGATCAGCTCCCTTTTATTTGAATGTGAGTTAAGCTGCAGTTACTCTTATCAGCCACTATGCTGGGAACGGCGCTGTCTGCTTCTTGTTCCGTCCTGTTTTTTGAGCTGCTGGGAACAAGAGATTTGCGGGTTGGACAATCATTAACCAGATATTGATGACACATTCTTAGAAACATTTGGAATGTAATTTCTAATTGTCTCATCCTCTAATTATATGGCGGATGTCAGCTGTATTACTTTGATCCTGGATAGGGGTCAGGGGACTTGGTTTTTTGAGATAGGTGTGGCTCTTAGAGGCCGGATCTGATATCATGTATGTGTGACATATCCTACAGAAACATCATAAATACTATACAAGGCACTACCCCATTTAATGTCTCTTTCTTCATAGACAATAAAGGGTTATTGGAGGTTAGAATAGTCTGGAAGATATTTATCCAATTTTTTTTTTTATTAAAAGGTGTTGTTCAGGATCTGTATTATTGGTCTACAGTGCTCATAAATCACATTGGGGCTCATTTACCAAGGGTCCGAAACGCACACTTTCGTCGGGTTTCCCTACGATTTCCGATTTGCACCGAATTGCCACGATCATATTTTGACGCATCGGCGCCGACGTTCACCCGACAGAAATCGGGGGCCGTGGCCGTCGGACAACCCGACTGATTCGGAAAAAACGCAGAATTTAAAAAAGAATTTGTGTCACAAGATCAGCACTTACATGCACCGGGATGAAGAAGGTGAATGGACCTTAGTGAATCCCGACTGACCCGAATTAGCGTCGGACAATGCGTGATCACGACTGGACCGGGTAAGTAAATGTGCCCCATTGTGTCTATATTCAGTGTTGCAGCTCAGCTCTATTGTCTTAAAAAAGTTGGCCACTCTTTTACATATGTTGCCTATCTGCCTTTACTTCCATATGGATTATCCCTGAACGTTCATCAAGTGATTCAGAAGTCTTACTACTTACTTTTGCATGGTGTGCGGGCTCTCCGTGCTTCTTTGTTTACATGTCTGAGCTCTGCTGAATGGACTGGCTGTACTAATAATTTTGCCCAACTTACAAATCACACCTGTCCCACAAAAAACAAACGCAAGACAATGTTTTGGAAGAAAAAAGGTGGGGTCGGCCACAGCTTTATTGCTAAAAGTAAATATAATATACTAGACCTGCGATGAAACCCAGACCCTTTACCTAGATTTCACCTAGTTGGTCTGTCAGGTGATTTGGACTAAAACCGAGAGGGTCAAGAACCCCCCACAGGCCAAGCTGTGACTACCAATGATCACATACACAAACTTAGAACATACAATAAGAGACATTAAGTATAAACTTGTAACAAAAACAGTGAATACAAAAATTAAGGAAGGGTGAGCGGGCGACTCTTGAGCGCGGAGCAGTCCAAAGAGCGAGGGCTAGCTCCGCACTCAAGATTAAATATTCCCAGGCCACTGCCACCCAGTGGCCAACTGGCAAATTGCCCATGTGACCCGGGTTAAAGGTCAACAGGAGGGGCTTTACTCCCAATGTAGTGAGCACAGCCAGTCCTGCAGCCCGCCGCCTTAAACAGCCTGCGGGCTGAGCAGGTGGAGCTGTAGAGGGAGAGTTATAACTCATCCTACTCCCTCCGGTCCCCTTTTTCCTGCCTCCGTCAGTGAGGACAGACTGTGAGAAGAAATATACAGTAGGAGACACCATAAGGATGACATAGAGCAGTGAGAGAGAGGAAGTTGTGTATATATGCAGAAGGCAGCATGGCGAGAACAGGGTAAGGCTGCAGCACCTTTAAATGCTGCACATATCAAGTGTATATGACATCATTGGCCTGTGATGCGGAAGTAGAGCTCACCATAGTGGCTGTTCAGCAGTGAAGCCGGTTGTTAGACTAGAAAGCATGACCTCTCAGCCTAGTGAGTTATCCAGATGGGGGTAATTGCACTTTTTGCCTGACCCTACAATGTACACTACATTATATAATAGGGCAATTAAGGAAATTAGGCAATTGCTTCCCATACAATTCCCTAATATACTGGTGACAGTGACCCTGCGCTACTAGAAGAAGGTGTAAGTATGAAGAATGTCCGACACACCTTTATATAGAAAAGAAAAGTTCATATCAAACCAATTAGTCTTATAATATCTCTCTGTCCTGACAGCTGTGGATTGGATTGACACGGTGGATTTCGTTACAAGTCCCCATTTAATGAGCGGGCTGGGCGGCAGCTTTCTGCCGTATTAAGTATGTGACCCTCAGCCTCGTTCTTCAATAGAAATATCTCATTAACAGGTTAAATGATCTTTTTGAGGCTTTGCTTTCCCATGGACCCCCCCCCCCTCCCCCGCTCTGCTGCTCCTACATAATAATATACATGCTTACCTAATATTTTCCTGTAACTATGGGAGATACCTTCACACACAACTATATTACGTTACAGTGGAAAATAATATTCTCTGTAATGTATGGAAAAGGAACCTATTGTAAGTCAGGTGACGAAACATTCATGGCGTCGCCCCGCTCGGAGAAATCCTTCAATATAAGCCATTAATTTGGGATTTTTATGACATGAGTGCACTGTATAAACCATTAGAGCCCGTGATAGGCAACGCTCTGCTTTCTCAGAATATTCCCAGCATGCAATTCCACTTTTATTCACACTGGAAATAAATACTGCAAAATATAGGTTCATTGCACAATAGGACCTATACAATTAATAAGGAAAGGTCTTATTTTCTGGCATATATATAAATATATATACAGGCGACTTACAGACGACCCCTAGTTACAAACGGACCTCTGGATGTTGGTAATTTACTGTACTTTAGCCTTAGGCTACAATAATCAGCTATACAGGCAGTGCCCGGGTTACCTACAAGATAGGTTCTGCAGATTTGTTCTTAAGTTGAGTTTGTATGTAAGTCGGAACTGTATACTTTATTATTGTAATCCCAGTCAATTTTTTTTTTTGGTCTCTGTGACAATTGGATTTTATAAATGTTGGATTGTCATAAGAACCAGAATTAACAATAAATCTTAATTATAGACACATTTGATAACTGTTAAAGCTGTTTATTGTAGCATAAGACTTAAGTACAGCAAATTACCAAAATCCAGAGGTCAGTTTGTAACTAGGGGCCGTATGTAAGTCAGGTGTTCTTAAGTAGGGGGACCGCCTGTAACAGTTATCACAGTTCTCTGTAATGAAGCTTTATTGTTAATCCTAGTTCTGATAACAACCCAAGCATTTTTAAAATCCAATTGTCACAGAGACGAAAAATTATTTGCCTGGAGTTACAATGATAAAGTATACAGTTCTGACTTACATACAAATTCAACTTAAGAACAAGCCTTCAGAACCCAACTTGTACGTAACCCCGGGACTGCCTGTATATATAAATATTGTTGCTTTATGCTAAAAAAAATACAACTGTTCCCCATCAATTTCCACTAATTTTTCCATAATAAAAATGTTAAAGTAAACTTTTATCGATTTTTGACTATTTGAAGGGAAAAAAAATCTAATTGTGCATGGAGATACAGTAAGTTTGCTTCCGGTTGTTGATATTTAGCAGTGAGGGCCTCTCATTTCATCTTTGAGATGGTTCTTTATAAGGTCTCACAGGTGACAATCAGAGCAAAAACCTAACCATGTGGCGGTCCTGTATCCCGGTGGCCACCCTGAGGTCCTGCCATCCTGAGGTCCTGCCATCCTGAAGGTCCTGCCATCCTGAGATCCTGTGCCGTCCTGAGGTTCATTCCTGTTTCCTGCTCTTGTGGTCTGTTCGTGTGGTTCCTGTTCTGGTGATCCGTTCCTGTGCCATCCTGTGGTTTCTGTGCCATCCTGTGTTCCAATGTTGCACTCCTGCTGTTATCCCAGGCTCAGACTGTTTCCCTGCATTTCCTGCTTCCCTACCTTGGCTTCCACCGCGGGCCTAGTCGTACCCATGGAATGACCTGGTGGCACCCCGTCGCAGAAAGACCATCCCGCTTTGTGGTGGGCTCTGGCGAAGAACAGGTGCCACTTAGACGCCGGTTCCGGGTTGTGGCTAGTACCATCAATCCCCGCGGTGGTCCACAGGATCCACAGACTCTTCCCATAAACACTTTTCCCTACACTTGTCCCCACAAGTGTGACAAGAAGGACCAGGCCAGGATTCCCAAAGGATCATAGAGAGGAGGATCACACAAGTTATGTCAGTGATGACTAACCCTTGTCACACGTGTCAGAGGTGACACTTCAAGACATTTTTTTGTTGTCACAAAGCAAGCTGAAAGCATCTGGAGCAACTTTCCTGCTGAGAATGTGGCACGGATGGTGGCCATCTTACCTCCGGAAGTGACGGCAGTGAAGTTATAGCTCCCACCCTCACTAATTTTATTGGTTGGAGCAGGAGACTCACAGCACTCCAGAGTCACCCACCAAAGAAGTTCATACTGACAGATGCCTCTACAACTCTTAGGAGACCCATGTTCTAGTGATCAATGGGTGTCCATCAAGTGCTATCTGCTGACTAGATTATGACACCCTAATCTGCAGCTAAGGGATAACAAGCTTGGATCAAGCAATGTAAGACAGTGGGGCACATTTACTTACCCGTCCCATTGAGATCCCCGAGGTGCGTTGTCCGACGAGTATTCGGAGCTGCTGCGATTCACTAAGATCTTGTGTCCAATTTCCTGCATGTGTCGCTTTCCCGCTCAGGTCCGCCGGAGTTCACCACCTTCTTCCCGTTGTATGTGAGTGAGTGTCTTGCGACACAAATTGATTTGTTAAATTCCGCGGTTTGTCTGAATCAGTCGAGTTGTCCGACGGGTGGGCCAAAATCCCTTTTGCAATTCAGGGCAAACCGGAAATATTCGGAAAACCCTGACGGAAATGCGTCTGACGGACCCTTAGTAAATGTGCCCCAATGTTTCATAATCCCTGGACCATTACTAAGTATCTCTTTAGATATTAGCATAGACGGTATCCCTTCAATAGACCAAAACAATCAACAGTGTTTCCACAACAGAGTCTGTCTGCCTCGGTGCACATATATGGATGCAATAAAAGAAGCATGTCCCGGGGCACCATATGTACCTCCACAAGGTGAGAGCCTTGAGGTGGAAGGTTTGAGTCTATGGACTCCTCTCCACCTCCTCCTCAAAACCTGAGACGCCATTAAAGTTAATTGCTTCACTGATCCCTTCACATTTTAAGTGTAACCTCACTGAAGTCAGCAAGTTGCCAAGGAGATGACTCCAAACAGACATCAATGATTGCCACAACTTGTGCCCCGTAGGACAGTGTCGTAAATGATTGGCATATTTTCGACATTATATTTTTGTGCATACATGTGTTTTCAGCTGTAGCTCTTACAATTGATGGGGCACTGACTCCTATTTAGCTTAATAATTATCCTTTGAGATTCCTTTTAGGAATTCCTTGACAGAATTTTTACGGAGAGGAGTTTTCTGTTACTCCTTGAAGTTGTTTATGAGTAAAGTTGTGTTTTTGAAATCTATTTTTGTGAAAATTCCCAGCTTTCCTCTAGGGTGGACAGATCATAGGGTGTCCTGGTGCCGAGACTGCCAGAAAAACCTGGAAATCTGAAAGCAGTACCACCACATGTGAAATAAATGCTTTAGGACATCATAGAGTGTGCGCTGTTGCCCAGGAACCCACGGGGAGGAGAGGAAGCCGGAGCGTGCAGGGGAGGTAAGTACAGAGTTTATTAAGTTTTAAACGACGAGGGGCCTGTGATTGGACAATATGTTTGTGAGGGTAGGCTACTGCTGGACATTTAATTAATAAGGGGAGGCAGCTGCTCGAGCTTTGTTGAGGGGAGGCTGCTGCTGGAAATTTTATTAATGAGGGGAGGCTGCTGTTAGATATTTTATTAATGAGGGACCAATTTGCTGAGTTCTGTGCAGAGCTATGTAATCTATAGGCACTATATAAATAAATAATTATTATTAGAATTATTATAATGAGGGGGGTCTGCTGCTGGATATTTTATTAACGAGGAGAGGCTGCTGCTGGATATTTTATTAATGAGGGGAGGCAGCTGATGGATATTTGATTAATGGGGGAGGCTGCTGCTGAATATTTTATAATTGAGGGGAGCCTGCTGTGGATATTTTATTAAGGAGAGGCTGCTGCTGGACATTTTTGAATAAAGGGTGGCTGCTGGACATTTCTTTGAGGAGAGGCTGTTGCTGGACATTTTAATAATAAAGGCATATACAAATATCCTTTTGTTCAGTTCACATGGAAGCGGTATTTCTACTTCAAGTAATCTTACATACTTGCATGTGTCTCCTGAAACAACTTTGTTTTTAAGAAAACCATCTTTTAAAATTAAGCAAATGAGGCTCGGGGGCTCCTGTCTTTGTCAAAGAAGCCCATTCTGGCTCTGTCATTTTCTAATTATTTACGCCTCCATTCTTGAATAATTATCAGATGACGGAGCCAGCAGCGGCCTCTGTGACCAAGCATGGAGCCCCAGGACCTCATTTGCATAATTTTAAAAGACAGTTTTCTCAAAACAAAGCTAAAGGAAAAAGAAGAATGGATCCCGTTTCAGGAGGCACGTGTCAGCATGAAAGTGGACTTGGTGTAGAAATACTATGCCGTTAAAGAATATATAACATGTTTATTCCAGGCAGACAAATCATGGACATATCTGGAAATATTATATTTTTTTTCCACTTTCAGACACCTTTACATGTTGGTCCTGACAAAGAACAAGGGGTCTCTCCTAATCTTGCCTGAAAAATGAACTGTTAGTCCAAATATAAAGCTATAGAGCTCAAGTCTGTGCTAATAAACAGACGGGGATGTTCCATCAGGTGATGGAACGTTCCAGAACAAGGGCATATGTCATATGGCTGTCATGTAGCAGAGCTAATATGTCACCGGGGCTTAACTGGTGGCTATATGACAGTGTGCTAGCTACGTGTTTACATAGGACTGCCGCCGGACCTCGTGCTCTATCCTTACAGATGTCAGCACTGTATATTTTAACAGCGAACAGTGGGGGAAATTTATGACAACATCCTATAGGGCCCACAGCGACTAATCGCAGCTCAGCTTACAATTTACAATATTCTTCCGACTATCAGCCCTTGTGCCCAACTGGAAGTTCTGGGTTGGGATTTGGGTTACCAGGAGACCTCATTTGTGATGTAGGGAATATGAAAGTTCCGTGGTACAAGGTGGCTCATCAAGTGGATCCTGTGAACCTCTGGGACAGGAAGCAGGAAGTATCATTCAAAGACAGGAAGTACTGGATTAACACGGGAGCTGGAGCAGGGTAAGTACACTTTCTTTTTTTGTCCCAGGTCCCCGGCTGCCACGGGGTTCTCTAGAATCCTTGGAAAACCCATTTAATGATGCAGACGAAGATAGACGAGGAGCAAAGCTACAGATGGTGTCAATCATAACTGAGACCTTGAGGAGTTATAAGAACTCCTCTACCATACAAGATCACACCAATTTTATAAATTCAGATTTTACATTTGTTTTTTAGTTTTTTTCTTAGTTTTCGACATAAAAGTCGCTTCACTGCCAAAATTTGAGTGCTTTTGGTGACATTTACATGTAATCAGATTACCTGGAGAGGGGAACTCAGAAGGACTCCGAGTAACCCTGTGGGAAAAAAATGAAGGACAAGACGGAGGAGCGCAACCTCGTGTGATATAGTAGATTCAGAAGATTGCGTACACTAGTACATCAGTAGACTCTCACCTGATGAATGATTCAAAGAGGCATATCACATATGTGAATCCGAGCAGCCGGTCTCAACAAGCCACGCTCCACAGTACAGGACCAGGATCCCGGGAGCGTGTGAACGACAATGCTAGGCGAGTCCCGAAGGATGGAGAAAACGTGGACCGGCGCTACTACTATGACATTAAGCACAACACATTGAGTTGTGCTTAATGTCATAGTAGTAGCGCCGGTCCACGTTTTCTCCATCCTTCGGGACTCGCCTAGCATTTACATGTAATGGCATTAGAATGAAGCTGGCAATTTTTTCTCATCCCCAAAGTCCCACAGAAATGTAATATAGCATGTAGCCCACTAAAATGAATTCCAACTGGGGATGACAGCATGCAGGGGCAGCAAGAACCTGAAGCCACAGCGTCTGGCTATGATGGCAGCTAGACCGCAGGTGTCGTGAAAGCCTTGAATTTAGGCATCAACCGCACCCCCCATGGGCCAGCAGGTCAGAAGCAATAAGAGGGGGAGGCTGAATGTGTGGAAGGGGATGTTGGCATGTGTAGGTATAGAAATATGTACATTAGTTTTTTTACAGGTGAAGGGGGGCCCAATTCAGAAGTCCGCTATGGGGCGATGCCTCAATTAGCTACACGCCTGGATGTTAGCTCCTTGAGGAGACTGAATATTTAGTAAGTTCCCACCTTCGGGTCCTTACAATACTGTAATACATGATCACATGCAGTCTAGAAGTAGACAAAGCTGTGCCCCGTCATGTAGAATACTGGGGATCGCTGATGCCAAGGGGCTCCATGGACGCAAAGTTCTCATCAACACCTCGGAGTGCAACAAGTAGCACAACCAGGAGCAGGGGTACAATTCCTGTGATCTCCCTCTATGGTATCCAAATGTCATAATATAAAAGGGTTGTCCAAATGAGACAACCCCACCAAAATTTTGTGTGACCCAGACCTTGGTTATTTCAAACTTCCAGACTCCTTTACTTGGTAGAGGGTCTTTGTGTTCACATTATAGTAACAAAAGTTTCCCTATATGTATATTCTTCTCAATGAATGTATTGTGTTCCTATGAACTTGCATTTTGTGTATTTGCCTTATCTTATGTCACGTTGGTGGTTGCGCATGGATAAGGAGATTTATCTAGTTGAGGACACATGCAATGACTTGACTGAGCATATATGGCTGTGCTGTTAAATGTGTTTATGGCTTGGCCATAAATCAGGGGATCGCATCCGTAGAGCGAGCGCTGTAAGAATAACACATGACGCAGGATTTCGAGGTTTGGCTTTAAACAAAATGAGACATTATCAGGGTTGGATGAAGGATATTTTTCTATAGCTCTGTAGATATAGGATGTGATTTCTAAATAAATATTTCTAAATACATTTTTAATTATATATGTGTAATAGCTTAACAGTCATTCAAACAGCCCTAGCCCGGTATTTGAAGGTAGGTAGTTACCACTCTACAACATCTTGTCTACAATGTGTCCCAACCAGAAAATTACATATTTTTATCACCCTTTCTCATCCAAGACTTCTCTCGCACTGCTATTATGCTCTGAATGCTTTACCTAGGATCATGAGAATTTGATACCTCATACATAGAGCCAGCGTTCTGCTAGTACCAAAAAGTGGGCCCATTAAGATGCAAAGAACCGTTATTTGTGTTGACCTGGTCAATTTTTGCATTGACAATCCAAATAAATCATGATAAGCCACGGACACTTACTTAGAGATCCAGCACTGTGACTGTGGTAATCTTACTATATTTGTTGTCCAAGACCTCATTCGTTCTGAAATCAATGCTTAAAATGATTCTAATGAGCCAAAAGGGCTATGGTAACACCCTCCAGAGCCTTTTTGGTTGATCAGTGCTGCAGCTTTACTGGTTTTACACTGTACAGAAGTAGGTCTCACCCTCTCCCTACTCCCTCAAGAAGATTTCCTAAGTCACAGTAAGTGGATCTATAAGTAAGTGATGGATTTTGATGATAGATTTCCTTTCAACTTCTATATGTACTGTAGGAAATCCCTCCCACTGTGCTCAGTTATAGAGAACCAAATGTAACAACCAAATATAACATCAGGAGAGTTTAGTAGAGCAATATTGCATTTTAGACCTCCTTAGAACTAAAGTACTAAGAGGTCCTCAAAAACTTCTACGAGTGATGTATCGTAACAGATTCTTACATCTGGAGGTTGTGTTGAGCTGCAGGTCCCCAGTGTGAGGTCGGACTCCAATAATTAAAGTTAAGAAACATGGCCCATCTCTCCATGGATGTGATATTAAGGGATAACTGCTTGAGTGGCAGATGTCCCGACTCCAATGTGCCCTGTGTCTTGCCGTGTTATTTATAAAGAGCACATAAGACCATTGTAGGTGGAGACTAGGTGGAGAGAGTAACTTGGAATTAGGGTGAATTCACAGTAGTTTAAGATACTTATTTCGTTCACAACCCCTGTCCCAGCTGTAGGTCTAATGGCCCAAACCAAACTCTAGTTGGGGTTATTCAAACCATAGTTGGCCAAGATTTGTGGACATCAGATGGACAATGAAATGCACCTACTGTATATTATGACCGTCTGAATGAACCTTTTCAAGAATGTTTCTTTATATTTTTTTTCAGTGCTATCATTTAAAGTATTTTTGGGGCAACAAATTTTTTTACCTATAAGCTACGACTTAGTTCACTTTGGTGGGATGATACTAGCTGCAAGTTTGACCTGTGATTAAATAATGACGTCCTCTCTTAAGTCATAATTTAAGTCAGGGTTTTTCAAGGAGTTTATGTTATGTGTTGCCCAATTGCCTGTTTCCAAGAGAGAGAGAGATTTGGTAGTAAGATCTACTGATCTTGGAGTAGGGTCAGAAGTGGAGTTGAGTAGACGGTAAACGGTAAAATTTGGTTAATATTAATGAAGGATGAAATGGAAGAAAGCGATGATGTAATTTTTAAGTGCCATTATCCACGTTATTTACATATAAACTAGCGATTATTGAATTTTACAACTATTTTGGCAATAACTGAATGCATTGATCATCCAACTAAGGCCAAAGGGGACAATTTTCAATGTGACCTTGAAAGGACCATTTCATTGAAAACCCAGCACACAATAAGAACCACACTTCCATCACTGGTGAAGTCATCTTATGATTAGTTTCAGATAATTCTAGGAATGATTTACAATAAGAAATTACTCCATGTTCTTCGCAAAGGGACATAGTTGGGCCCGTTGATCTGTATCTGCCGTATGTACTTCCAAGTATCCATGTTTCCAATTTAGAGAATTACAGTACAAGATTTGAGAAGGCTTTACGTACATAATGTTCAATTTCATACTGCTTAGTCATCTTTAGTATCTGATTACCATGAAATCTAAACTGAACAACTGAAGAATTCCCAAATTAATGAGACAGGACAATTGGATTATTGTATACATGAAGAACATGCATTGTTACCACAAGATGTCTGATTTAACAATCATATATATGGGATAATCGTCGGTTACTAAGTTAGACTGTAGCGATTTCCTACATATTTACAGGGATTACAACCCATTACCGCCCATGTCATAGCACTAATTATAAGATGCAATTTTGTCGACACGAAGATTGAGATTCATCAGGACAAGTGCAAAGAAAGTGGAGCAGCAGAAAGTTCAAAATGATCAAAATGTCATCCTAAATTTAGATGATATTGGCTCTCTCCGAACTTTAAGGGACTCTTCTGTCTGTCACGGCTGTGGGTGTCCCTGTGACCGATATCCCGGGTCGCAGGCGCACCCGTGTGCCTTACTGTGCCCCCGGAGCCTGCCTGCTCGTAAACTCACCTCTCCCGTCTCCAGCGGCGGTCTCATCACTACCGGGGTCCGGTGCACACGTTTTCGTCTCCTAGGGTGTGCACGCGCCAGCTCTGAAAGACTTAAAAGACTGCCAAGATAAATTCCTGCCCCTTCCTGTGTGCCCTGCCAGATCTTTGTGCTTCTATGCCTAAGAGAAAGCTTCGTTCCATGCCCTTTGCGATTATCCGTATATCCCGTTGTGACCTCGATTCCATTCTTGACTCCGATTCCGTGCTCCCTGTCCTGACCTTACACTATGTTCCCGACTCCTGATTCTGTGCTGCCTGTCTCGACCTCCTGCCTGTCCCCGACCCCAAGTTTGCCTGACGATTCTGTACTATGCCTTGGCTGCCACCGCGGACAAAGTCATGCCTCTGGAACGACCTGGTGGTACCACGCCGCAGCAAGTCTACCCACTTTGTGGCGGGCTCTGGTGAAAACTGGTTACCACTTAAACTCCGGTCCCAGGTGTCGGCTTACGTCATTGTCCAGAGGATCCACTACCTCCAATCCTGACAATAAGATCCGGCCATGGATCCCGCCAAGGCTCTGCAACCTGACCTGGCTAATCTTACCACCGTCGTTGCACAACAGTCTCAACAGATTGCTGTTCAAGGTCATAGGTTTATAGACTGTTGACAGTCTTGACCTTCTCTTGGATCTCCAGATAATATACTAATTAAAAATGTAGTGTCACCCATTCCCAGATCACCTCCTGTTGGTGTTCTTCATGGCAGAACCTTGGATCTCTACTTGTTTCTTCTTTACTCGGTTTGGGAATGGTCTAAAACCTCATGGGTTTGACAACTACTTTGACACTGCAAAATATATGTAGTTATGTGTTAGTGTGAAGAGTAAAAACATTGATGTTCTCAGATAACTTCAGACTCTGTTATGGAGTTTATTGCCATCTTTTGGCAAGTCAGCAGTCAGTAATGGTGACCTGATGATGGTGATCTCAGTGATGGTGACTTCAGAGATGACCTTCCAAAGAATGGCACGTCACCCCATTCAACCCATTTCCATACATTTCCATTAAGGAAAATACCGGTGGATATTCTCCATAGAGTTTGGACATTTGTTGAGGTTTTGTGAATCAAAACTTGGAATGGATCTTGAGCTTCAAAACCAAGATCAGATGACTAGATTTGTATATGTGGACTAACCGTAAATCCAAGCTAGCATCCAGTGAACATACTGCAGAACTTCCTGCAGACATACATATTGATTGTCCTGGTGGATACTCTTCATAGAGTTTGGACATTCATTGAGGTTTTGTGAACCAAAACTTGGAATGGATCTTGAGCTTTCTATAGGTTCTTGTTAGTTTCAATCCACACTTTGTTTTGGATTCAAAACCTAGATCAGATGACTAGATCTGTATATGTGGACTAACCGTAAAGCCTCGCCAACACCCAATGAAGATACTGCAGAACTTCCTGTAGACCTCTGGGGCAAAAACCACCAAGGGGGTGGATGCAGTCATGATTATGACTTGAAAGGATGAAAGCCATGGGTTAAACCCACCACAAAATTTAAAATTCCATGCATGGCATGTATGGTATATAGGATTTGATATATACTAACCCTGAAAATGGGCGTCTTTTCATCGCTCTACTTTACATTCTTATTACAGTGGCAAAAACTGTATAGGATGAATCTTAATGGCGGAATTTAGCTTTTTTTCTTCTTTTTAATAAAAGATGTGATTATCTTGAGAAGGCAGTGGAGCATCTGCAATCTACGCGACCAGCTGGTAGAGCTCCGCGAACAATAATCCGTGCAATAAACCATCGTCTAAATGTGCAATCTACAAACCCTTCGAGGGCTTCTAGTACTTCCAACGAGGTCCTATCCCGTCTGTGCACACACCAGGAATACAATGCTGCAAACATCGAGAAGATGGATCTATCCTGTACTGTCAGAAGAAATGAAGCCCCCGGCCCTTTATCCCCCCCAGTGTATAACATCATAAGATCCAGTAATAAGTGACTTTAGTTACAATCCACCATCTCTGTTAGGATTTACGTAATCGCTGCATTCTCCGTATGTGGCGTCCGGAGGGAGATGGGGAATTATCTCATGGAGGCAGAGAAGTTTCTTAGAAAGACGTGATATTCCATGTAAATGAAGGTCGAGCTGCCGTCTATGTTGGGTGCTATCACTTTCAATTTTAATAAAAGGAAGGCTTGATGGAAAAACCGGTGGCTACAAATTACATCGATGCTTTACTGCTCAGCCGAAAAATATCGTCTTACTTTCCATATGGTTTTTCAGTACATTCTGTAAGTAATGTGTAAGTTATATCCTCACGCTGAGCACTAGGCACCAGTAATGTGGCCGCTCCTTACTGCATGCCTGTGATTGGATATATAATGGACCTTATACTAATCTTATAAAGCAACCGAACAAAAAAAAAGTAGTTTTTTGCTTGAAGGGGGTTGATCCATGACAAGGACCTCCAGCGATCACTTGTGATTTCTTAGGAAACTTAGAAATTTTCCAACAGTGCCTCCAAAGGGGAATTGGGGTATTACGCTTCTCATTGATATTAATATGCTGGAGCAAATCTTCCCTCCCACCACGTCAGATTACAGCAGGAAGAGGGAGGAGGAAGTGCTGAGGGAGCAGAAGCTGCACAGTGTAACAGCCTATGAAGCTACAGCACTGAGGGGCTCTAATTAAGCCCCCTCCCAGAGCCCTTCTGGTTCATTAGTATAATTTCAGAAGCTGATTTTAGAAGGAAGGAGGCCATGGATAACAAATATAAAAAGATTACCACAGCCATGGTGCCTGGAGCTATGAGTAATGCCCCTGGTTTATCATACTTGATTTCCTTTAAGTACTCAAAATGAGTGTTCTAGATTTTTAATTTTGTATCAGATATGGAGGTGTCAACATCCGCCATTGATCAGCTATTATAAGAGACCACAGGATTCGGATGAACACTGGATTGTTGATTGGTTTCCATGCACGATGCAGTTTAAGCCATTACACCTACTCTTTCTGCATCAATTTCTCACAGTTTTCTAGACCCTGGCTTTCTGTCATTCATTGTTGATGTCCACAAGTGCACGGTTTGTTATATCCCTGGTCATGTGATGTCACACAGGTGCACAGCTCTTTATATCCTTAGTAATGTGATGTCACACAGGTGCACGGCTCATTATATCCCTGATGATGTGATGTCACACAGATGCATGGCTTATTTTACCCTTGGTCATGTGATGTCACAGGTGCACAGCTCATTATATCCATGGTGATGTGATGTCACATAGCTGCACAGCTTGATATATCCCTGGTCATGTGATGTCACACAGATGCACGGCTCGTTATACCCTTGGTCATTTGATGTCCACAAGTGCACAGCTTGTTATGTCCCTGGTCATGTAATGTCACACAGGTGCATGGCTAATTATATCCTTGATCATGTGATTTCACACAGGTGCACTGCTCATTATATCCCTGATTATGTGATGTCACACAGATGCATTGCTCATTATATCCCTGATCATGTGATGTCACACAGGTGCACGGCTGCATGAAGCTTCCTGTAAAATAAAAGTAAACTGATCTAGAAAGCATACAGCAAATATACTGGAAAATTGCATGTTTCATTATACAGGCAAAAATATCCATTTGCTGAAATGGGAACACCCCTTTAAATGGGACCAAAACGAGTCATGTGATGGATGGGGCATGTGCTGTGACTACCTATATACTGGAGGGCATGTGCTGTGGCTACCTATATACTGGGGGGCATGTGCTGTGGCTACCTATCTACTGGAGGGCATGTGCTGTGGCTACCTATATACTGGGGGGCATGTGCTTTGGCTACCTATCTACTGGGGGGGGGCATGTGCTGTGGCTGCCTATCTACTGGAGGGCATGTGCTGTGGCTACCTATATACTGGAGGGCATGTGCTGTGGCTACCTATATACTGGGGGGCATGTGCTGTGGCTACCTATCTACTGGAGGGCATGTGCTGTGGCTACCTATATACTGGGGGGCATGTGCTTTGGCTACCTATCTACTGGGGGGGGCATGTGCTGTGGCTGCCTATCTACTGGGGGGGCATGTGCTGTGGCTACCTATATACTGGGGGGCATGTGCTGTGGCTACCTATATACTGGGGGGCATGTGCTGTGGCTACCTATCTACTGGAGGGCATGTGCTGTGGCTACCTATATACTGGGGGGCATGTGCTGTGGCTACCTATCTACTGGGGGGGGCATGTGCTGTGGCTGCCTATCTACTGGGGGGGGCATGTGCTGTGGCTACCTATATACTGGGGTGCATGTGCTGTGGCTACCTATATACTGGGGGGCATGTGCTGTGGCTACCTATATACTGGGGGGCATGTGCTGTGGCTACCTATCTACTGGAGGGCATGTGCTGTGGCTACCTATATACTGGGGGGAATGTGCTGTGACTACCTATCTACTGGGGGGGCATGTGCTGTGGCTACCTATCTACTGGAGGGCATGTGATGTGGCTGCCTATTTACTGGGGGACATATTCAAAGTGTATGGCTCCCACGGAATTGCACTTTAAATATGTGGCATTCATGGCTCTCTCAGCCAAACAGGTTCCTGATCCCTGTTCTAGGTGGATCTCCAAGTATAAGACAACCCAAACTCGCCAATAATTCTCTCACTGTCATGGACCATTATGTGATCTAAAATTAACCCCTTCTTAGCATTACTACACACCTGAAACATCTCATAATAAAACTGGGTCCGACTTTGTTTTTCACCCCGGGGCCACATTTTGCATAAACTCTACATGAGCTCTGATCTCTAGATGCAGGTGAACCGAGTTATTTAAGCAAAATGCTGATATAAGATGGGAAGGAAGTCAGCGGAGCGTGCGGGGAGAGGTTATATAACGCCTCGTGTGTGGACCTGCTTCATTCAGATGAGGACCTTCCTGCTTACACCCCACACACTCAAGGTGAACTTCCACCTCTCAGAAGTTTCACTACATTGATGTTCACTATAATGAGTCCCAGCAAATCCGGTGCAAACTGATCCAGGATATTTAGAGCATACGTAGTAAACGAGAATTATATATTTTATATATTTAAATCCAACTTCATTGGAGAAGGAGGGATTATTTCTTAGACCCCACAGTCTTGATAAGGGGGAACACATTGATGCTGGGATTCTCAGTTCTGTGATTTGTATCTTGCCTTTATTTTGGGGGTTCACTTTAAGAACTCCACAGCGCCACCTATTGGTATTGATAATTTAGTAACTCTACCAGTCTGCCCTATGTGGGGGAAGAACCAATATAAGGTTACAATGAGACATTTGCAGACAGGGGCATAAATAAATAGTGCAATTCCACTCAAGTACAGGAGCCTGATGGGAAATCTAGCATCAAAATCCTTCCTGATAAACCAGGGACATTACTCCTAGATCCAGGCACCGAGACTGTGGTATCTTCTTATATTTGTTATCCAGGATCTCTTTCCTTCTAAAATCAACTTTAAAATGTATGCTAACTAACCTAAGGGGCAAAACTAGCCGCTCTGTGATCTGCCTTCACAGGCTGTTACACTGTCTCCCCTGCTCCCTCAGCACTTCACCCTGCCACTTCCCCTCAGCACACAGTGGGAGGGGGAAGTGCTCCTGTACAGTGTAACAACCTATGAGGCTACAGCATGGAGGGGCTCTAGTAACTATCTATTAAGGGTGGGGAGCTGTTGTTTTTTTAAAGAAGGCAGCCATGGACAATCCCTTTAAGGGGTTCATATGTTGTCTTTGGTTGCAGAACAGATAGTCACAGATGTTTTCCCGCTCCATAATTTACTCTTCTCGCTTTACACCAAGATTTCCCAGTTCTAGTTTACAGTCTAATGGAGCTTCAGAAGCTGCCAGGTACAGCAGGACCCCCCTAAAGTCTGCAATGTGGGGTACACATTACATCTCCAACCCTTTTAAAGGGAATGAGCAGGCAGTGTTAGGTATTGTCCCTGGAGATCTGTGTAATCATACCTTTATGTGTGTTGTAGTGGAAAGTGGAGATGTGTCCTCACACTGCTGTGCTCCCTGCTCCCTGCATTGAGCTGCTCCACAACTCCTCCTCTCTGCCTCTCCCAGGCTAAAGATGGGATATTGGTTTTGAATGCAATTAAAGGGATCCTGGGATAGGAAGAATTGTCTCATTAGCTGAATTAGTTGGGGAGGCTGATGGGGTGATCAGTCCCACTAGATCCCTGGGGCAAGAAGGCCATTCTCTTAATCCAAGTGATTGGAACCCCCAAAAATACTAGGTAGTGGATTAAATGAGATAACCGGAATATCCCATTAATGGACATGTAAAATATGATGTACCATACATACTCGACCCAAATATAAGCCAAGGCACCTCATTTTGCCACAAAAGACTTATTGACTCGAGTATAAGCCTAGGGTGGAAAATGCAGCAGCTACGTTATATTATATTACGTAACCGCAATGTAAACGCATCAATAACAAAAAGTACAATGTCACAACATGTGATTGCAGCCTGAGTGTTTGCAAGGCAGAAGTGCTACCCACTCAGCCACCGTGCTGCCCTACGTCTGGCAGGACGGGTCATCACTATTCCCCTATACATGTTTTGTGCCAAAGTATTCCAATACATAAAGAAAGATTTACTTTCTGTCCCAGATGAGCGCCGATACCTGGAGCCGACCCTGCAAGGAGGGGATATTTGAATTATCACTGGAGGATCATGGGGTCCGGAGCACACTCACTCAAGTATAAGCTGAAGGGGGGGGGGGCTCTTTCAGCATAAAAAATGTGCCGAAAAACTTGGTTTATACACGGGAATTTACGGTATGTAGATTTCTTGCCATTTAGGGTTATGCAGACAAAGTCGTATGAAGACGCAGATGAAAAGTGGCACCAGAACAGACAAGGACAAAGCGGCGCGTGCAAGAAATTCAATCTAACTTTAAAAAATCCCCTCTGGCCATGACGGTAACTGCGCTTATAATTTACCACGGGGCGCACAATATGTACCGCAGTGATCTGGCCGCTCTTTAATCTCCACTTTTGGCTAATTACATGTATTTTGTAACTTTGTATCAGTTCTCAGAATTCCCGCAGCTCCACACATGGAATTGCGCTACTGTAATTGAATTTGCATGGTCTGACAGAGGGTAAAGCACAGCGGTGTGCGGAGATAGAGGGGGCCGGGCCCTCCCCTACTGCCATTACCAGACTCAGGCCTTTTAAGGGTAAAACACCCAGCACGCTGCGCTTTTATGACATCCTGTAAAAGGTTTTCCAGCTCTCGCCTTCCACCGTTTCTATGAACTCTTTTAACACCGGATCACAGCCACAGACACAATGTTACATCATGGCATAAGTCCCATTTTAGTAATTGTGTCTCTGATCCTCTGTGCAGCCTTACTTCTGCTTGGGGAATAGAATGCAAATTACAGTCCGGACTGACACATAAGCAGTCAGCGCAAAATAATAATGTACATTGCTCAGGGTACGGGCAAAGCTGGGTGACAACATCCGTCACGAGGGTTCAGAAAAGAGGAGGCTCTTTATACTTTGATGGTGACATTTAGGTGGAAGTGACACACTGGGGCTCATTTACTAAGGGTCCGGCACAAACGTTGGATATTCTGACGTTTTCTGATTTGCGCTGCATTTAAAAGGGGATTGTGTCGCACGTGTTCGGATTTTGGCGCAGCGGCGCCAACATTCATGCTACAGAAATCGGAATGTCGGACATTCGGACCCGTCGGACACTCCGACGGATTTGGACTGAGTGCAAGATTTAACTTTAAAATTGTGTCGCATCCAATGCACTCACATGCACCAGGAAGAAGAAGGTGAACTCCAGGGACCTGAGCGGGGAAGTGACACATGCAGGATATCGGGCGTACAATCTACCAAACCACCAAAACCACCCACCAAAGAACCTTTACCCATGAAATCCTCCTACATCTGTTCCTGTTCTTTATACACATGTACTTAAGAGCCACTTCAGGACCTTTGAAGGTCCTGCAAAGGTCCAGAAACGGGAAGAAGGGACATACCTTGCAATCTTCAAGTCACCAAAACCCAGAGTCGGTGTTACCCATAATGCAATCTCTGCAACTGCATAGGGTAAAACACAGTGATGTCACGGCCTCCCCTAAACAGCCAGTTCAGGGGAATGGGGCACATGTGGGATAACAACCCATGCCCAGGTCCATTCACCTTCCCCCCAACCTTTAAATTGCATTGGCATCCTCTGTAAATCCTGTTGGTACGCTCTGACACCTTAGGCATAGCCCAGTGTAGCAGTTTTGCCTGTACTGTCCCTTTAAATGTTTGGCCTAATATTGTGCACACATGGCTCTGATCACTAGATGGCGCTGCTGGCAAATGTTTGTATTTCCTAATCCCTTTAATACATAGAACTGCAGAAAGACCACAGTGTATTCACATGAGATCAGAGGAAGATGATATAATTGTCTGGGTGAATTGGGGGGTTGTATCCAGGTGAGCTGACGGGTCTCTGCTTCTTCTTATGCTCCATACACTTGTCTTTAGCCCCATGTATTATATCATGTATCATTGAAGCAGAACCATCCGATCATGTCCCATCTCTTTACTCACCACCTGTTTGTAATTGTGTACTATGCAATATTTGGCCAAATATCTGATGTTACTAACTGTCTCCATCCTTCCTCATCTAAGTAGCCCCCCTAAGGTGTATGCAGATAGCATAGTGGTGGGGGTCCTCTGCTCAAGGGATAACAGGAGAGCCGACCCGGAGATCCCAAGGAGGGGAATGGATGCTCTCTATTCACATGGTCAGAATCCATCATGATCAACCAGGAACATTACTCACATATCCGGGAGTCCTAAGAGTAGCAAATGATATATACATCATTGCAGGAAGGGGTTAACCTTATATGAAGAAGGTGGGATTGTTTCTTAGACCCCACAGTCTTGATAAGGGGAACACATTGATGCTGGGATTCTCAGTTCTGTAATTTGTATCTTGCCTTTATTTTCGGGGTTCACTTTAAGAACTCCACAGCGCCACCTATTGGTATTGATAATTTAGTAACGCTACCAGTCTGCCCTATGTGGGGGAAGAACCAATATAAGGTTACAATGAGACATTTGCAGACAGGGGCGTAAAGGTGGATAAATAGTGCAATTCCACTCAAGTACAGGAGCCTGAAGGGAAATCTAGCATCAAAATCCACCATGATAAACCAGGGACATTACTAATAGATCCAGGCACCGTGACTGTGCTAATCTTCTTATATTTGTTATCCATGGCTTCCTTCCTTCTAAATCAACTTTTAAAACTGTGCTTACGAGCCAAAAGGTCTCTGGGTACCATTCCCAGAGCCCCTCCATGCAGCAGCTGCAAAGATTATTATACTATATCCCCGTCCCCTCAGCACTTCCCCCTTCCCTCTGCCGGATGTAAGCTTGCTCCATAAAGAAGTTTCATTATAAAGTGGGAGAAGGGGAAGTGATCCTGCACAGTGTAACAGTCTGTGAAGCATGGAACACCCCCAGAGCCCTTCCTGCTCATTAGCATAATTTTAAAAGATGATTTTAAAAGGAAGGAGGCCATGGATAACAAATAAAAGAATATTCCCGCAGTCACAGTGCCTGGATCTATGAGTAATGTCCCTGGTTTATCATGGTGGATTTTGACCATGAGAATAGAGAGCAACCATTCAACCCTGTTGCTTTTGATACATGTCTATTGTTGTACTACTCCATTAAAGTGCCCCCCTAACTGGACCTTGGAGGCAAATGATTTGCCTCTTTATATTACAACAACTCCATATAATAGAGACTTAACCAATGCATCTGGAGGAAGCATCTCTTCCAGGGATCGGGGTCGGCATCATCAGGATTTGAGTGCCAGCTCACCGCACCTTTGCTCCGTCTTCTGATGTGCACCGATCCCTCTGTAACATGTGTGACTCAGTCCGTGATAAGGAAAACCTGAATCAGCACTGCAAGGAGCAAATTACAAAACTTTATTCCAAATTAATAAGATCATAAAACCTGCAACATGAAGATCACAGAGGATCACAGAGGACTCTGGGTCAGTGAACCCCCTGGACCACCGCGGGAGATGGTACTAGCCAACACCTGGGACTGGAGTCTAAGTGGCACCCGGTCTTCACAGCAGATCAGGATGGTCTTGCTGCGGCGTGGTCTCATCAGGTCGTTCCACAGTTGGTCTAGCCCGCGGTGGCAGCCAAGGTCAGAATCAGTGGGCAGTCTCAGAGTCGGGCACAAGCAGGCAGTCAGGGCAGGTGGCAGAGATGCAGAGGTCAGAGGTCAAGTCCGGGGTCAACAACAGGAGATCAAGTGAAGCAGGAACGGAAACAGGAACAAAGACGGGAACTACGCAAGGAAGCTTTCACTTATCACAATAGCTCAAAGATCCGACGGGGGTTCATTGGAACAGCCGGTCTTTATGGGAAACCTGGAAGTGGGGTGCGCTAGCCCTTTGACTCTTCGAGTGCCGACACGCGCACGCCCTAGGGAGCGGGGATGCACGCATGGCCTAGCCGGGGCTGGAGCAGGAGAGGTAAGTGAGGGCTGGGGGCACTGCCACGGAGAGGGGCACGGGTGTGCCTGCCATCCGACGCATGGATCACAGGGACACCCTTGACAAGTACAAAAGTAGGCTGCACTTCAGTAAGTCATGGGTCAGCGTACTTACCAACCTCTCTTTGGTGGAAATTGGGACATGTAAGCCCCATTCTGGTATGCATAGGATCAGGAGACAACAAAATTGGCAAAATTTTGTGCTGGAAGTTTCAAGCAATCCAGATAAAGGAGGTGTTGGGTCTGCCGAACAGAGAACTAAATATAATTCCAGTCAGTACAGTTTTGAATTTGAACAACTGTCCTAAATCTGCCAGGTGATTCCTTAATTTTCATGGTAAATTTGTGCAAATTTTGGCAAAAGAGTCCAGATAAAAGGAGACTTTACAACCACTGCTACTAATTCCAAATCTTTGCAACATATTTTCTAAACTGATTAAATTTTTTTCTGTAGAACCTATCATACCTGAGAGCCACTAATTTTGGCCTCTAATATGTTAAGTAGTTGCTCCACTGTCTGGTGGGAGGTTCTGGCCTGGAATAAACAGCCTGACATGGCCCACCTGTTGAGTGCCAAAATTAAAAGCAATATGGATTGTTCTGGAATATGGATGAGCGGACATGTTCACCAAAACCCGAATCTGAAGGTTCTTTTCTAGTTACTGGATACCGAACCCAAATCTGTACTCTCACCCCTACTTGTTTGATGCCAGCGTGTACATGCACTTTTTCTGAAGGTCATCACTTCAGCATCACAGCATTGGGGAGTGACGATACTAGAGTAAATGGGAGTGGTTGCCAGCATTTAACACCCGTGATTGGTGCCAGTGCTGATCGTGAGCTGAACAGTGAGCCAGAACCTGGATGTCTAGCTGAAGTCCAGGTTGGTCCCCCGAATCTTCAAAGTTCGGCACATTCGGTTCTGCTCATCACTACTCAGGGACAGTGAGGACAGGATAAAAAATTTCGCTGTGATAGAACCAGAGGAGAACCTTTTATTATTATTATGGGGTTGGAGCTGGTGGTGGTAGGGAATTGGTCCTCCTTAGGGACAAGAGTGTATGGTCTGAGGGTAAGGGCTATTCCATCTACTGTAAGGTTGGTAGGTCCAGAACCCAAGTTGCAGTTGAGAAACTTCTAGAAGGACACTTTAAGGTCCAAGATTTCTCTATATGGTGTAAAGGATCATGGTTAGTAGAAGCCGAAGTAGAATCATGGAGAAAATGAGGGTCTGATGGTCCCTGGTTTCATGTTGATGTGAAGCTAAGCCTCCTCCTGTATCCCCTGGATAATACAGACGCGGGTCATGGAGGGCCCTTAGGCAGCATTTAAGGATCCCGATGACAACCCAGATATGTTAAATCCTCCAGTGATACTGAATAATCCTCCTCTAAGTTACCTTTACATCCTAAATTGTCACCTTAGGCTATAAACCCAGAAGAAGTGTCATTAGTGAATGCGGATAGACGTGTGGACGTGATCGCAGACACATTTGCACGTGGCAGAAAAAAAAAAGGGAAAATTCTGTAGCGTCAACGATTCAGGGCGATTAGGCAATTTGCAGCATGGCGGAGACGCGTTGCGATCACCCATGACCAAATATTTTGCTTCTCTTTATATCGGCAGTCAGCAGGTCGCCCGCTCTGTTTGCTTTCTATCCCACATCTTCTGGATAGAACTGTTTTATTTTGGATACAGATGGGAAGGGCAGAACAATACAATCCTGAATGATGAATGGGGCGATGAATGGAGACCATTGTGCAGGTGACTGGTATTTGAGTATCTGATATCTGTGTAAGGCACTAGACCGCTGCTGCTTCAGGACCGTCTTTAATGGACAGTGGAGGTTGTGGTTCCAGGTTTTTATCTTATCTAGATAATTGAGGAAAACAGAGAATTTACTAAGATTGAGATTTCATACAGTCGTCTCAATCCCGATTTTTTGAAGAAGATCCATACTTTTGCTTTAAACTAATTGGGGATCATTTATCTTTTTTGAGACTTTTCTTGGCACATTGAAATTTTTGGCCACTTTTGGAGACATTTTGAAATGTCCGCCGGACATTTGTTTTTCATCAGTAAAACACATTTTTCTTCTATACCAGATGTCCTAAATGTCGCAAATGACATTTCTCGTTTCAATATTTGCAACATTTTTTTGGTGCAGAAAAACTCCAGATGAAACCATACTTAAGGAAAACGTTAAAAATGGAAAAAAGTGACTTAAGACATTTGTGTGACGTTTTTGAGACATTTGTAAAAAATGTCTCAAAATTAGATCTGAAAAAAAAACCTCATTTAACACAAGGAAAAAGTCAGATTGATAATTTACCAAAAAAAGTAGATGCATAAAAGACAAAAAACAAAACAAAATGAGCTAAAATAAATGACCCCCATTGAGTAAATAAAAGGGGGATTATCTATCATTGGTTTTGATGGGATTTTTTTGTGTAAAAAAGTCTCAAAGTAGTTGCATTGAGGTTTTTTGAGACTTTTCACTGCTCACGGGGCTATGTCCACCTATTTATTGACTTGACTTGAGACTTTTGCAAAAAATCTCATATAAATTCTCATAGTTACTCCAGTCCGCTGCTGGTATTTATATGCATTTGGAGACTTTTTCGGGACTTTTTGAAAAAAAAAATCCCAGACAGAAAGTAGATCATAAGAACATTTATTAAAGGGCCAAAGCCACGTTAATGAATCTGACGGGCAGCGGAGCTCCAAAAACATGTGTAGAGATAATACACGTCACTCTAGGAGAGTAGTTTTTCGGGTGCTCGAGTAGGCTACTAAACCATCGACAATTTTCTCAAAAAGAATACTTGGCACTCCTTGTTCGTTTTCATTTGAACATGATACATTTTTTTTATTTATTACAAGTGGAGGTTTAGAATGGCAATCCAATTCAAAAATGCAACGTTTCGGTCTACGCAGAAACCTTCATCAGGCACGGATTGCATGGTATATTGAGAAAGAGACAGGTGGATAGATGTGCGGTGCTATGACCGCTAGAGCGCTGGGGAGTGTAGCAGCGGACACATCCGCTCAGGAGGAAAGCGCCTTCCTCCTGAGCGGATGTGTCCGCTGCTACACTCCCCAGCGCTCTAGCGGTCATAGCACCGCACATGTATCCACCTGTCTCTTTCTCAATATACCATGCAATCCGTGCCTGATGAAGGTCTCTGCGTAGACCGAAACGTTGCATTTTTGAATTGGATTGCCATTCTAAACCTCCACTTGTAATAAATAAAAAAAATTTATCATGTTCAAATGAAAACGAACAAGGAGTGCCAAGTATTCTTTTTGAGAGCTCCAAAAACAGACATAGAACTACATAGTCTACATTCCCTCCAGAAGTTTAGACTTTTTAGAAATATGGCAAGAACGGCGAATACCTGGTGAAGCCTCAGATCTTATGCACGACAGATTTTTTGTCATAAAGCCAGAAATAAATTTTCTTTATATAATTTTAATTTTCTTTTTAAGAGTCATTGTCATAAAGAGATTGTTCACAGGGTCAATAACTTTTTAACAAACTTTGCATAAATGAATACTACTAAACAATATAAGAAACTTTGTAATATATCTTATCAGAGGAAAGGACTTCCTTCTCCGCTTCCTTTGGCTCTTATCATTCTTCCTCCTTCCTTCCTAATCTACTTAATCTGAAAACTAAAATTTCTGCTGAATTCCATCTTGCTAGCAACAAGACAGACGATCAGTGAGGGGTCAGATTACATAGCTGTCTACTGAGAGGGGAGGAGTGAGGTACAGCAGCTAGTCCAGAGCTTCTAAGAAACAAAGATAAGGACCAGATTTAGTGTTGAGCGGACCGGAACCGCAAAGTTGAGTTCATTCAGAAGCTCCAGCTCAGGTCTGTGTTTAGCTCAAGTGCCCCACAAGTGTCACCTGCGATTACTTCTGGAGCCGATTGCAGTTATTAATACTTTAAATTCTGCTGACGGTATCCTCCCTAAATTTGAGTAGCCCCACTTAATGTTGTAGCACCCATGAAACTTTTGTTCCTTTTTTCCTCCGGAAGGCATAAATCCCTGTTGGGTGATAACTGAATATTTAAGGAATCATTAAAACTTGAAATACTGCAATTGGAATAATACCTGGATCAATGCCCAGAAATCTAATTCCGATCGTTGTATCAAAATGATCCTAACAGCTTTGTCATATCTGACACTGTTACAGAAGATGGTACAAGATTGATGTTAAAGGTCCAGTTTCCCCCAAATAGAGAAACAGGTGGAGAATGATCCCATATTCATAGAATTTGTGTCAATCAATATGCTCCAACTGCTCCAACTCAATTCATTGTAAGACTATGTAGTGACACGCCCATTTGACATAGTGAATGGGGCGATTGTCCCTATTGGAATAGTTCCTGCAGTTCCACTCAATGAAAAGCTATTTGATGACATGCCATATGTACTCGAGTATAAGCTGAGTTTTTCAGCACAAAAATTAAGCTGAAAAACCCTAACTCGGCTTATACTCGAGTCAAGAAAAAAAAAAGAAGTATACTCACCTTCCAACGCCCCCCTCCTCCCCGGCAGGTCCTCTTCTATCCATTGCGGCTCCGGCATCAGCTCTGTGTCCCAGCAGTCTGTCGCAGGCATTGTGATGGCAACCGCTGACAGCCGGAAGGTGAGTACACTTATTTTTTTCCTGAAGGCATTATATTGGAGCCAGGGCTGGCAGGCTATATACTACAGGGGCTGGCAAGCTATATACTGCGGGGGGCAGGCAGGCTATGCACTGGGGAGGCTGTGACCAATGCATTTCCTACTCTCGGCTTATACTCGAGTCAATAGATTTTTACAGTTTTTTTGTTTTAATATTAGGGGTTTTGGCTTATACACTGGTTGGCTTATATATACGGTATACACGGTAGATTTTACATCTCTAGACTTCACCACAAATTCCAGATTGTTTGGGTAACAATTGACTGATAACAATTTGTAGAACAAAGTGATATCTAGTAAAGTACCACTCTGTGGTCCACTTGGTTTTCTATGGGACACTTCATAGGTAGCCACTAGAGTTGTAGAGGTGACAGTTGGATCTCTTATAGGTAATTCCAATATGTCACCCCTCTTCTTGATACAATCCATATACACTCACCGGCCACTTTATTAGGTACACCATGCTAGTAACGGGTTGTACCCCCTTTTGCCTTCAGAACTGCCTCAATTCTTCATGGCATAGATTCAACAAGGTGCTGGAAGCATTCCTCAGAGATTTTGGTCCATATTGACATGATAGCATCACACAGTTGCCGCAGATTTGTCGGCTGCACATCCATGATGCGAATCTCCCGTTCCACCACATCCCAAAGATGCTCTATTGGATTGAGATCTGGTGACTGTGTAGGCCATTTGAGTCCAGTGACCTCATTGTCATGTTCAAGAAACTAGTCTGAGATGATTCCAGCTTTATGACATGGCGCATTATCCTGCTGAAAGTAGCCATCAGATGTTGGGTACATTGTGGTCATAAAGGGATGGACATGGTCAGCAACAATACTCAGGTAGGCTGTGGCGTTGCAACGATGCTCAATTGGTACCAAGGGGCCCAAAGAGTGCCAAGAAAATATTCCCCACACCATGACACCACCACCACCAGCCTGAACCGCTGATACAAGGCAGGATGGATCCATGCTTTCATGTTGTTGACGCCAAATTCTGACCCTACCATCCGAATGTCGCAGCAGAAATCGAGACTCATCAGACCAGGCAACGTTTTTCCAATCTTCTACTGTCCAATTTCGATGAGCTTGTGCAAATTGTAGCCTCAGTTTCCTGTTCTTAGCTGAAAGGAGTGGCACCCGGTGTGGTCTTCTGCTGCTGTAGCCCATCTGCCTCAAAGTTCGACGTACTGTGCGTTCAGAGATGCTCTTCTGCCTACTTTGGTTGTAACGGGTGGCGATTTGAGTCACTGTTGCCTTTCTATCAGCTCGAACCAGTCTGCCCATTCTCCTCTGACCTCTGGCATCAACAAGGCATTTCCCCCCACAGAACTGCCGCTCACTGGATGTTTTTTCTTTTTCGGACCATTCTCTGTAAACCCTAGAGATGGTTGTGCGTGAAAATCCCAGTAGATCAGCAGTTTCTGAAATACTCAGACCAGCCCTTCTGGCACCAACAACCATGCCACGTTCAAAGGCCTCAAATCACCTTTCTTCCCCATACTGATGCTCGGTTTGAACTGCAGGAGATTGTCTTGACCATGTCTACATGCCTAAATGTTGCCGCCATGTGATTGGCTGATTAGAAATTAAGTGTTAACGAGCAGTTGGACAGGTGTACCTAATAAAGTGGCCGGTGAGTGTATATAGGCAATAATGGATTCTATTCAATGCTGAAAAGGTGTTCTTAGCATCAGCCGTAGGTTCTGTATGGTAATAAGACTGTCTGCAGGAATGGGAGGAGGCTGGACCTTGCATTAATCCTCTTATCTCATACTTGAGGAAGTGACTTTATAGATATCCTTGTAAGTATCACTAGCGCACATTTCCTTTCCTAATTCACAAGGTGATAGATCCTTCCCAGCATCACTCTTCTCAGGCAATCTCTGCTATCTTGTTTTTGCACTGTCATGCGCGCCCTCCCATTAGTGTCTACATTACAGAATTGACTTTAGAATAATGTTTCCTGTCCTGCCTTACCTCATTTCCTTCCCAAAAGCTTTGTATTTGTTTATACAACATATATTCGCCCGCAGCCAGAGATGCAACGCGCTGTTACAGCTCCTTCTCCAAACATTCCAGCTTATCAATGACGCCATGACAGACCTACGCGCCCCTG
The DNA here is from genome assembly GCF_040894005.1 of Engystomops pustulosus. NCBI lineage: Eukaryota > Metazoa > Chordata > Amphibia > Anura > Leptodactylidae > Engystomops > Engystomops pustulosus. The sequence goes on from NC_092412.1 coordinate 242,541,507, forward strand.
AAAGAGCAAGAGACTGCCTAAAGCTGGACAGCCAAGGACACCGTGTATCAGGAAGAAAAAGTCCAGAATATTTCCAAATATTTTTTTTTTGGAAAATTTCTCATTAATATTTTTTTTAACAAAAATTGTAGGTATGCAATGCTCACATTTTTAGTCAGCTTCGATAGATCAAAATTTACAAATTAAACAACTTTGTAAGGGGTCTTTATTTAAGGTATTCATATGGACTGATGAAGGGTCCCATTTGGACCCGAAACGCGTCTCGTTTTTAGTGTTTCTAATTGAGCTAGTCCATGAGTTCATGCTAAAGTATGGGCATTTTTAAAACAAAAATGCAGGCAGTCCCCGGGTAACATACAAGATAGGTTCCATAGGTTTGTTCTTAAGTTGAATTTGTATGTAAGTCGAAACTGTATATTCTATAATTGTAGATCCAGACAAAATTTTTATTGCCCCAGTGACAATTGGAGTTTCAAAAGTTTTTGCTGTAATTGGACCAAGGATTAGACACCTTACAGCTGATCATTGCAGTCTGGGACTATAGTAACATCCAGAGAGCTTCACCAGAGGTCACAGTGGGCAGAGGGGTCCGTCTGTAACTAGGGGTCGTCTGTAAGTTGGGTTGGGACCGCCTGTCAAAAATTCACTTAATCTGCGGAGTGTCTAAAAGTGGCTTTCACCCAGGCCCCGATATGTGTGATACTAAGCTCTAACTGCAGTTGGGACTCTCTGAAATCCTAAAAAACATGAGCAACCATCTATTAGACTGTATCACATTAATTTTTTGAAAATATTCATCTGTGCACCAGTCTCTTCCATTTTTTGAGAAAGCCTTATTAAGTTACTTGAGGACCATGGGTGCAATTAAAAGAAAAAAAATGTTGGACAAATCCTCTAAGCTCCCCATAAACATTAAATGAATATCCTGTGAAATTGCCCAATCATCCATGTATATGGAGATTCCGGACTTTTCGCCAATAGCCAATCGAGCTTATTTACTAAGGGTCCGCAGATGCACTCCCGTCGGACTTCCCGACATTTTTGGGTTTTGTGTGGCTGTGACAGGTATATAACAGGGGATTGTGTTGCACGTAATCAGATTTTGCCGTAGCGGCGCCGGCTTTCAACGGGGGAGGGTGGGCCATAGGACGATCCGACTGATTCGGACTGAGCGCAGGATTTAACTTTTAAATTGTGTCAAAAGCCCAAGCACTTACATGCACCAGGAAGAAGAAGGTGAACTCCGTCGGACCTGAGCGGGGAAGCGACACATGCAGGGTATCGAAGCATGATCTTAGTGATCGCCGCACAGTGCATTATACACGGACAATGCACTTTCAGTGAACTCCTCCGGACGGGTAAGTAGATGTGCCCCAATATCTTGTGGGAGTTAAGGATCATAAAAGTAAGAATTTAACTGCTCAATACTGGGAGCGATATTAAGCTGTTATCAGAACCCTCTTCCCTTTCTCAACTTACTATATATTTGCCCTTGTGGACAAACCAATTGTGCAGGTGTTGGGGTACATACCTGTTGGATGACCAAACATGTGACCAACTGCTGTTTCATATCAATGTTACCAATCAATCAAATCTTTTGATCCAGGAATTAGAATCATATGAAATGATGTACAACTAAATCTTCAGACTACACAGGGTTTATTTGTAGTCTGCTGCCATGGAGATACATAGGAATGCATAGAAGATGTAGAGATGAAACGATAGGAGTTTTTAAAATTGGAAAAATTCTTTATTTTTTATAAAGGCGCTGAAGCAATAAAAAAAAAACCCATTGGTTGGACAAGTTTTCATACCCTTTAACACAATATGATTTTATAATCCCAGCCATTAGAGACTAATCCATGTTTACTTAGAAGAAATTAGCCTAATTGCCGTAAAAGCTTTGCCACTTTACATGGTGTCAGATTATTTTGCCTGTTTTGTATAATATTGTAATGCTGTGATTTGGCCCCAATAGATGGACTATAAATAGAGAGATGGAACAATTACAACTGTTGTACGTTGAGCCCGGGATTACCCAGTGCAATGCTTCTTCTAGCACTGAACAACAATCCGATTTTTAAGACGATTTTAACAAATGTACCGGCTGAGCCCATAATGTATTTCGGAACAAATGAATAAAAACCACATATAATCTGGATGTCCCTAGAAATAACTTGCCATGCACATTCTCCATTCCTTTATTGACCGTGCAGGGTCTTGTACTGAAGGTCCATTAGCATCAATATTCAAGGACCAGGACACTTAGGTACAGGGTTATTTTTCTTGGTGGTATCCATTGACCTTATTTCATGGAGTAAAGCCTATAGTCACAAGGAAAAAGGTTCAAGCCCTCTCCTTTTTAGATTGGCTACTATATTGGTGGTGGTGGTGGGATCACCATTAGTGATGGTCTTGATTCTACATCACGGAAAAGGTACTTGAACAAGTAAATGAGGACCCCATCAACTTCTCAGATTCCTAGGTCCTTGTTGGTAGGACAAGGCTGGAAGAGGAACACCTTGAGTCGTGTACACACCTTTGAGGCATGTACGTGACACCTTCTACGTAACCTGTTATTAAAGTTGTAATTCTCTAGACCTCATAACCTTCCCTTCCATATGATGTTATGGATGTTATGATATCCCTTATTAGCACCTTGTGTGAAGCCCCCCGGCCCCTATTCTTCTCTCAACAGCAACATTAGTCTTCGAGATTCTGTTGTACTGACCTTATCCAGAGGTGATGGGAAGGTATAAACAGACACCATCTTCTTAATTTCCTACGTGACATAGTATCAGTCTCCAAGTGCTGAGTTGGGCTCACTTATTGGATGTTTACCTTCAAGGCTCTCTCAAATTACGCACATGAAATTTGAAGGAAATCAACCATTTGGATTTAGTGATTTTAACAAAGCATACTTACGCACTACTGTGTATCTCTGATACAGGATTTGTTATTTATTTAGGTGTTAATAGCTTATTTTTTGTGAAAAAGGAGTTTTTAAAATTATGCAAATGATCCTCAGGGGCTCCTGTGTATGTCATAGAAGCTCCTTCTGGCTCTATAGGCTACAAATTATTCACACCTTCCTTCAACGCTTATACTTGCCACTTCCTTTCCCTGCCAGAGAGTTGGTTACAGTTGATGGAGCCAAAAGTGGCAGGACCCCTCTTCTTTTGACTAAACCTTAAAGAAGGGAGTCGTTTTTGGAAAGGAGACACAGACCTACAATTGGGCATGGTGGACATCTAAAAATCTTTCCTTATTGAGGCTTCTTTAGTCATAGGTAGAAGGACTTTGCTGACATGTCTGAACATGCTGACTGCTACTAGGGTGGGAACTTGGGGACACTCTAAGATGGGACATTGTGTTCATAAAATTGGTCAAAAAAGAGAAAACTTAAAGGAAATTTACCATTTGCTTTTATACATTATGAAGCAAACATACCTTGAGAATGCTGTAGCTACACTGATGCAGAAACATATCTTGTTTAATCCCTAAACGGAGCGATTTTGCTGTAAAAACAACAATGACAAAAATATGATAATGAAGCTCCATCGCTCCTGTGGTTGCTCTGGAGCTTCTCAAAACCCTAATTATGAAGTGATGCAGCCTTGTCCTGCCCAGCATAAGCCAACATCACTGTGTTGTCCCTGACAGGCAGAAGTAATCAATTGCTACACAATCCCCCAGCTTTGCTGTGTACGAATCATCCAGCTCAAGTTGATTAGCCCTTTCTGGACAGTTCAGGAAGCTCCATGTGTAATTTGTTTATGTAGGCACTCAGCTTTCCCAAGGTCCTGAATTTTATAATAGTTTTTTTAGCAAAACCACTCAGTTCTGGGATTAAACAAGATATGCTTCTGCATCAGTGTAGCCACAGCATTCTCAAGGTATGTTTGGTTCACAATACATAAACACGAATGGTAGATTTCCTTTAAAGGAACACTCCAGTCACTGCTGGTTTGTTGAATTTGTGCAGGTCCTAAAGGGAGTAGCAGGACTCTAGGTCCTGGCAAAGTTCTAGGAAACCAAGGATGATAAGTCCTGCTGCTCCCTTTTGACCCTGCACCATGTATTATTCACAGAATTTGCTTTGACTGGAGTGTTCCTTTAAAATGATTCATGGAAGGGCCCATATAAACATGCAGGTGACCCTACAATACTCAAGCACCTGTCACTATGGTGTGCCCCATTATAGAATGGGTCCTACTGTGGAATTCTGGGGTTTATTCTTATTTTCACACTGATCATCATATCATGTAGATTCATATGGGAGGTTATTCCCATACAACCTCCTAAAACCCTCCCTCTGTAATCACAGATTATGCCCAGCAGTGGCTTGAAATCCACAGAAGAGCGAGAGATACCAATGACGTAAATCCAATACTATAAAAGGCTCGTAAAACTAATGTATTACCCAGAGTCATGATTATCCGAGAGACAGTAATCCGTGGACTAAGCGCACCCTCTCTTCTCAGAAAATGCAGCTTTTCTGTCCAATATTGAGGCATCAGAAAGGGATTAGATTTGATGATTCTCGGTAATATCAACATTTTTCCCTCGGCGAGTCTTTTACATGTGCTCATAATGTAATCCAGATTTGTGTAAAAGCTGTGTACACTGCTCCACATACAATCTATTACAATATGATTTACTTTGACCTACAAGCAGCCAAGGAGTTAAAGGAGAATAACACAGAATGTTGTGCCCCGTGCAGGGTCTGGAGGGTGGAGCTCTTAGGTGTCATGCTCCGCCCCCTCAGCCCCGGCTTTCACTTTTGTTTGGAGCTTTTTCTGAATTTATAGGGACTTAAGAATAAAAGTAATGTAACATGCAACCAAAATACTGATATCCAATAACTTACACCCACTACTTACCGTTCAGGGTACATTCACACTTGGCCAAGCTAAGCATGTTTGTATATGGAAGGTTAGAGCTGTTGGCTAAAAGACTATTTGTCAGGTCAATTTTACAGTTACATTGAAAATTGTGCCATAGGGATTAGGACAGGTTGTGTTGGTTAAGCCTGGGTGTTGGAGAATCTGATTGGTGGAGTTGTAGAATATACCCACCGTCCACTGTCTCTTAAATTAAGACTGATTGAAAATGGGATTTGGCCTAGCATATGGCTCAGCTTGGCCAAGCATGTGTGTGATGTGAATGGTATAATGGGAATGTCCAGGAGATGAGATAACGAGGTAAATTAAATTAAGGTCTAGTAGGTTGAAAGGCGTCGGACTTCCTTCCTTTGCTCGGGTTGTATCTGCATTTGATAACTTGGAGTGCTGGACAATACTCTCTCCTGCCGTCAAAAACCTGGGTCCTGTTTGTGCACCTAGTGGTGTGGTGATCTGAACGTTCAATTGTTTTGAAGTGTTTTCACAATCAATTATATCAAATCTATTCCCTTTTATTTGGGCTTTTACGAAGTTGTCCCATGACAGTGTAAGGGTCAGGCTACAGATCACTTGATATACAACTGCTCGGACCTTGGAAATCAACAGGGATAAAACCTTTCCCTCTGAACTTGGGTTGATTGTGCTTTCTGGTGGCTCCATGCAGAGTAGAGTCTTGGGGCCCCCCTTAATGCTATACTCCACCCCTCAATAAGATGTAGTACTGTCCGGAGCTGCTCTTCTCCTCTACTTCTCGGTCTAGTTTCTTCTCCTCTGGAGGAGGATAGCACTGCCGGGCAGCACCGTGTCACTCCAGAGGATGGACAGAGAGGATGAGAATTTTCATCATGTCACTCTGTAGTTCCATAAAGCCAATCTGATTAAATTGCATCCCACCACTGTGTGGACCCCCTTGGCTGTTGCATGAGATGAGACGCAGGTCCACATGTGTGACCACAATCCCATTCACTTCTAAGGGGCCACACAAGATTGCTGTCCCATTAAAGAGAAGAAAGAAAACAAAAACAACAACGGAAGAGGACGGCGCCTCGCGTGATAACGTAAGGATAGGTCAGTATCGATTGAGGTGAGAAAGTGGGTGCTCACCTGATGACCACTTATTAGTAAGCGGTAAATAAATACATCCAATCGGAGGAAACGAGGTTTCTTAATTGTAAACCAAGGTTACTGCAGCAACTCCTACGCTCTCCAAAGAACCGGTAACCAACGGCACCGTAACGTAAATAATACAGGAGTACACAAAAAGAAGGGAGAGCCAAATGGGTGCGCTTGTAACCGGAAATTAAAAAAGGTCTTCAAATGTGATGGAATTCACACTATTTATTGATATGAACATGAAAATCCAATGGTTATTACCATTGGATTTTTATGTTCATATCAATAAATAGTGTGAATTCCATCACATTTGAAGACCTTTTTTAATTTCCGGTTACAAGCGCACCCATTTGGCTCTCCCTTCTTTTTGTGTACTCCTGTATTATTTCCATTAAAGAGAACAGAGGGCTGGCCACACATGGACACCACAGGTACAGTCGTAGGGTTTGATTCCCGTTGCTGCACTGTAACGTAGGGAAGGCTGCAACGTATGACCGGACTTCTCTTTAGCTAGGATTTCAGACCACCAGTGTTATAGAATAAAACTATTTACTTCTCAGACCAATTGTAACATGTATTTCTGATATCGGACAATCTTTTTGACCACATTATTATTACTCTTTAAAGGAAACCTACCAGTTAGAATGGCAGGGGTAAGCTGTAAGTATCGAGCACCAGCTCAGGGTGAGCTGGTGGCGGTACTTACTTTCGTTAGTGTTATAAACCGCTGGTTTTAACACTTTTTAAACTCAAGAGCAGAACAGGCTTCGGCGCTGTGCGTGACCATGCGCGCGCATCGTCTCCGTCATTTCCTATGTAGGCGCGCGCACGAAGCCTGTTCTGCTCTAGAGTTTAAAAAGTGTTAAAACCGCGATACAGCGGATTATAACACTAACGAAAGTAAGTACCGGCACCAGCTCACCCTGAACTGATGCTTGGTACTTACTGCTTACCCCTGCCATACTAAGTGGTAGGTTTCCTTTAAGAACAATTCCTTGACCAGCATTAAATGCATAGACAATTATCCAGAAGTGTTCGGTCAGCTGGGGGTCTGGACCATGAGCTCTTAGACTAATAGAACTTGACTTTATCAGACTAAAACTTCCCAATATCTAAATCTCCTATCTAACAATATCAAACCAGCCAAAAACCCAAGCGGACCTCCTAGGGTCTAATGTCTATCTACACAGAATTCAAGGATGAGAAATCAGCAGGATGCTCAGGACAGAGAGGGGCAGATATTTATACGACTACAAAAAAGTTACCAAATGAGACGGGATTATTCCTCAGGGGGTGGGTGGTATTGGAAGATAAGAGGTGTCATGCAGTACTGTCCTTTGTGGCCTGTCTACTCAACCATGGGCAACGGAGATGATTTGTTTGTTTGTGTTGTTGGTGTTGTATGGGTTTCTTTGTTATCTCTAGATGGTGACTCCTAGCTATCAGATAACATCTCTCTCACTTGGGAACCTGGACCAAAAGGTGTGAAAATAGTTATCTAAGGTAACCTAGAGGTGGTGGGGAGTAGATGACGCCTAATTCACCCTGTCTGTTGCAGGAATAAGACTCCTGTTGCCTTTGATAGGTCAAATAAAGAAACTTTCTTGAGATTGTGATACTTTTGGTACCTAAATATAACACGGTACAAAACTTTTTATTTTTATTGGAATAAAGAAAGGTTTATCACATTTTCTCCCATCTGCCAACACTTATAGCCGGCCACATGCACATTCTGCTAACAGCTACCTCATCTAACTACACTATGCACACGCACACTTGGCACCAATGAGTAATGCATGTCTACTGAACTGGAAAAGAATAAGCACCACTATTGGAGGACCACGGCCAACCGGTACTGTCCATGGATGGTAGGAATGTACGCCAAGCACACTGACATACTGGTGTGAGCCACCTCTGGAAGGAGCTGCTCTTCTTTTAGCTTCTCATGACCTTTTTTTCACAAAACAAGGTTTCAAATTAAGCAAATGAGCCTGAGGGGCTCCATAGCTTTGAAATGAGCCAGGAGCCCCTCAGACTAATTTGCATATTTTTTGAAGCATTTTCTTGTAAGAATGAAGGCATAAGGAGGTAAAATAAGAGCAGATCCTGTCTAAGGGGGTACACACCAGCATGTAAGTGTGGTTTACCATCCTTTATCCAAGTGGTAGATGTCCTTTAAAGGGAAAATTATTGGAATTGTATTACTACTGTAATAACTAAAAGCATCTAAAGGCTCACACATAGATTGTAAGCTCTTGGGGACAGGAATGTCACTCCTATGGTTCATACTCTGTAATGTCTTATTTTGTCAGTATATGTTCACCATGATCAGTACAGTATTGAAGAATATGAGAAAAGACTTTTTATTTTTTTGGGGCCCAATAAGTTCCCACTTTGTGGTATAATTAGGTGCCAGGCTTATACACGGGTCGGCTTATAATCAAGTATGGTAAAGGTGAAGGATTTATAATCACATTAACCGCCATCTATTTCCATTTTGCACTTCCGCAAAGTTCAGCAGCCTTTGGGTTGGTTTATATTATTCAATAGGTAAAAGTTTTCTAGTTGACCCATACAGGCCCGGCACCGGCACCCGGCTTACCAGGGCAAGTCCCGGGGGCCCCAGGGTACTGGAGGGGCCCACTCGGGCCCTTGGATCAATTGTAGCAGTGTCGCTTTAAGACACTGGTCCAAATGATCCCCTTCCAGCTTGCGTCGTTTTCTGCCTCTATGCTGTGGTCGTCGGGAGTTCAGCATAGAAGCAGAATCCGAAACTACGTGCACTTTGCCTCACTATCATGCACAGTGCACCCGGCCAGAAATCTGGTGCACCCTGTGGGCGCCAAAATGCATTGACTGAGTGCACAAGCTTTTTTCTGGTGCTCTCAGTTTGACGGGCGTGCACCACAATTATGTCAGACCTCCGACATACATGTGGTGAATGGTGTGAATACGCACTGGATTGCCCCTTTTTGTGCACAGTACGGTGACGCAGTGAGCATAGTCCTGCTGCAACACAATACTGGTGGAAACACTTCATGAATACATGTGCAACCAGTTACAGCTACGCTAGAATATGGGAGCAGACTGCTTAGTAAATGTAGCCCTTTGTCTTCTGTGATCTATATACACTCACCGGCCACTTTATTAGGTACACCATGCTAGTAACGGGCTGGACCCACTTTTGCCTTCAGAACTGCCTCAATTCTTCGTGGAATAGATTCAACAAGGTGCTGGAAGCATTCCTCAGAGATTTTGGTCCATATTGACATGATGGCATCACACAGTTGCCGCAGATTTGTCGGCTGCACATCCATGATGCGAATCTCCCGTTCCACCACATCCCAAAGATGCTCTATTGGATTGAGATCTAGTGACTGTGGAGGCCATTTGAGTCCAGTGACCTCATTGTCATGTTCAAGAAACCAGTCTGAGATGATTCCAGCTTTATGACATGGCGCATTATCCTGCTGAATGTAGCCATCAGATGTTACAGGGTACATTGTGGTCATAAAGGGATGGACATGGTCAGCAACAATACTCAGGTAGGCTGTGGCGTTGTACCAAGGGGCCCAAAGAGTGCCAAGAAAATATTCCCCACACCATGACACCACCACCACCAGCCTGAATCGTTGATACAAGGCAGGATGGATCCATGCTTTCATGTTGTTGACGCCAAATTCTGACCCTACCATCCGAATGTCGCAGCAGAAATCGAGACTCATCAGACCAGGCAACGTTTTTCCAATCTTCTACTGTCCAATTTCGATGAGCTTGTGCAAATTGTAGCCTCAGTTTCCTGTTCTTAGCTGAAAGGAGTGGCACCCGGTGTGGTCTTCTGCTGCTGTAGCCCATCTGCATCAAAGTTCGATGTACTGTGCGTTTAGAGATGCTCTTCTGTCTACCTTGGTTGTAACGAGTGGCGATTTGAGTCACTGTTGCCTTTCTATCAGCTTGAACCAATCTGCCAATTCTCCTATGACCTCTGGCATCAACAAGGCATTTCCGCCCACAGAACTGCCGCTCACTGGATGTTTTTTCTTTTTCGGACCATTCTCTGTAAACCCTAGAGATGGTTGTGCATGAAAATCCCAGTAGATCAGCAGTTTCTGAAATACTCAGACCAGCCCTTCTGGCACCAACAACCATGCCACGTTCAAAAGCCTCAAATCACCTTTCTTCCCCATACTGATGCTCGGTTTGAACTGCAGGAGATTGTCTTGACTATGTCTACATGCCTAAATGCACTGAGTTGCCGCCATGTGATTGGCTGATTAGAAATTAATGATGCAACTAATTTTATTAACTGAGATGTTTTTGGTATCAATTTATCAACCATGGTTTCATATGGCAAACAATTTTGTTCGGTTTGGGTTTTTAATGTATTCGGGTGGGCACTCCGCATTTACGTAAATTGCCCATGTGCCTTTACTAAATAATAATCCCTGAATGTTCATCAAGGGATTGAGCATTCTCGCTAATTACTTTTGTACTATGTGCAGACTCTCCATGCTTCTTTGTTTACATGTGTGAGCTCTGCTGAATAGGAGGAGCTGTGGTTAGGAGAGTTATGACTCATCCTGCTTTCTCTGCTTTTTTTTGTCTCTGTCAGTGAGGATGGACTGTGAGAATAAAGATAGAATGGGAGATGCCATAAGGACAACTTGCAGCGAGAGAGAAGGCAGCTGATGTGTGTTTGTAGAGGGCGGTATGGGGAGGAGAGGATGAAGCTCTCAAGGGAGACAAAGGTACTGGTGCATATACATGCAGAGACATGGAAGAGATTTATTGAAAAGTGGCCAACCCCTTTAACATATAGGGTAGAACCAGAAGTATATGGAGACGTTCTAATCCTTCCTGGGTTGGTGAATTTGGAAAGAAAGAAAGAGCGGCATGTTATTTTTTTTTCCTAGGGAGACAAGTTTCTAGAGATCTCTAGAGGAGCCAGGTATATTTTGTCAGTGGCTCACTGTACTCTCTCTCTACTGAAAGCAATCGGTGTGGATATGTATAGGGCAGTCAAGACAAATAGATGTTAATGGAGCAGGCTCTGTGAGCCAACAATGTAAGTGTGTATCCTCCTTATCAAGCAAAAAAAGGCTAAAAAACTTTAGTTAGATAAGATCATATCCTAGGAGCCAAACACAAACCCTTTCAATCATTGGCACAAGATATCTTTGACTTTGGGACCTATGTGTGTTTTGCATTAGCATGTGTTTGTATAAGGCGTTTAATTAAGTAAATTTCCCTTCACCAGGATGTAAATACTAATGGGGAGATGGCAAGGAAAAACTTGACATGGGCCCTCGCTAATTGTTTACCTGCAATGGCCACCTAAAAGGAGATCCATCTAAAGAACTTCAGCTACAAAGAACATTTAGAACTTTAACACAACTCCAAAAAATTAATATTCTTAAACTCACCATTTAAAGAGGTTTTCACACCAAACAATTTAGGCCCTATCGAGAAGATAGGGCCTAACTTGCTGATCGTTGGGGGTCTCAGTGATGAGACTCCAACAGATCACGAGGACAGGGGGACCGTTGGGGTCTAAAGTACCTCCGTCTGACCACTCGTCGCTACCCGAGATGAGTGAAGAAGATGGCCGTGCATGTCTGTTCTGCTTCAGACATCTCTATGGAGCTGATGGAGAGCTGTGGGTAGGGCCTAGCTTGTTTAGTGGGAAAATACCTTTATTGAAGATATCCATATTATATATAATCCGCTCATCTTCATAATGAAGGGACTTATCCATGTGATGTAGAACATGATGTACAATGTTATGTACAATGAAATGTAAAAGTTCTCTTTGAGTCCCATCTCTACTCTGGCTATGAATTTAGGATCCCCAATAAAGAACTAGGATGGACCCATGGAATAGGCTGACATGACATGGCCTGGAGGAGGGAGCGGTAGCTAGGGGGAGCAGTTGGGATGGATGCGTGAGTTGTTAAGGTTGGCCAAGAAGGGGCATTTTAAAGCTACAATTGAGAGAGTCCTGTCTGCCCTAAGGGTGGTTTTGTGTGGCGCAATGAAGTTTTTTTTCTTTTATTGCAGCAGCATTTGGGCAGGGGGACAGAGAAGGTCCTTGGAGTTGGTGGTGCTACAAGTGGGAGAAGGGTAGAACATGGCAGGTGGTTTTCCCCTGAAAGATGGGCCATGCCTTGGGGTATGGTGGTATGGACTGTCCCGTGGAGTGGAAAATTGTTAAGAGCCATCTCCGGGAAATGGTGCCCTTGAACAAGAAGTGGCAGTTGGGGGTAAAAGCGAGTGGAGGAGCAGATTGGCATTATTATTTTATGTAGCTCCAAGGACCTTCCTCCTATTATTATTACTGAGGTTTTGGAGGGGAATGAAATTTGTATCATTGTATTCAGTAATAATATCGGCTGCTGTGGCCAGATTAATGCAAAAGGCGGTGTTGAGTCTTTGTCATAGTGGGAAGAGTTAAACTGGAAGCAGTTGAGTGGATCAGCGACCAGAAACCCATGAAGTGATTTACAATTGCTTTCATAAATTACGTATTCCTTACACATTCATTTACTGCAAAAAAATCTTTAGGTTTTAGTCAAATCCAAAATAAAAAACTGTGCCCCATGACCAGAACGATGACAGACAGGAACTTACAATCTCCGGCAGAGTAATTCAGAGACTGTTTTGACATACGTGAGTATCTAAGGTCATGGTAATCGTGGACTTTATTACAGCATTGTATGAACCTTGAGAGTGTGATACATTATCTGTATCATATGGAAGTAAATGACCCATGTCTGATGGTGGAAAAAGGAGGAGTTTCCTGTCTAGAAGCTTTGTTTGGACTATGACTGTGTCTCCTATGGCTGCACCTTGCATGTGCTCGAATACTGATAGTAAGTCCTTGCTAACGTTACAAATGAGTCTGTGTGAACAGCCATGGGATCCTTCTATGTCTCAGATCTTCTGTGTTCTTGAAGTTCCCTATACATATTAACTAAAATTGGCCCATTCAAGCGATTTCAGGCAACAATGTTAAGTGCAGTGTCGGACTGGGGTTCCTTGGGCCCACCATATGGAAATATCCTAGGGTTTACCCTCCATCATCCTCAAAGACCCCAGTAGTCTCTAAATAAGATTGCCTTCCTATGTATCTGTGTGGTTCAGTTTTGGATTGGAGCCTGGATCCACTGGAGGATCCTCTGGTGCTCTTGTGGGCTACTCCAAGAGTGCTGAAGTTTTTGTAGTCTCTCAGGTCTTCCCATATTCATCTTGTCTTATTAGTAGAAATTATGGGACCGGTGCATCCTGTTAAAACCAGGTCACATCCGATCCCCGATGATCCCTGGTAATAAATGGCACCTTCCCCTAAAAATGTGGTTTCCTAGTGCTACTGTCCTGTGAGGATATCCTGGTTCCTGATTCCTGCTTGCTGACTGTCTCACATGTCCCCGACCTCAGCTTGGTCTACAACAACTTCTCTGAATTGCATTCCTGTCCTGTGGGTTTTTGTGATGACCCTGACCTGGAAAGCATGCTGCCTGCCCTGATCTATGACTTCTTTCATTGACCATGAATGTACTCTTCCTGCCCTGACCTTGGTTTACTCCCTGCTTGACATCTGGTGCTTTACACTGGCATCTCTTGACTTGCCCAGTACTACTCTAAGAGCAAGTATTTAGATTGCCCTGTTGCAGGGAATTTGAGATATGTTCCAGGAAATTTCCAATTAGCGCCGAATTTAAAAGGGGTTTCTGGCGCACGCAATCGGATTTTGGTGCATCAGCACCGGCTTTCACGCGACACAAATCAGGGGGGCGGGCCATCCGATGATCCGACGGATTCGGACAATGCGTAGGATTAAACATCATAAATTGTGTCGCACTTACAAGCATCGGGAAGAAGAAGGTGAACTCCGGCGGACCTCAGCAGGGGAAGCTACATTTGCAGCATCTCTGGTGTACGATGTTGGTGAATCGCGCCGGACTTCATCTTCGTCGGACCATCTGGATCGGGGATCGCGACAGGACCGGGTAAGTAAATGTGCCCCAGTGTCTTGAATGTGGTCCAAAGCCAGGAAGACGACACAGTGAGTTCACAACCTTCTGTCCATTATCTAAAGGATTGAACAAGTCTCTTTGCTCTATGAGTTATGAACGTGTAAGAGCTTTAATGGGGGTTTTCAGTGAGTAATACTTGTTCAACTACCCTGCCGTGGGCCATACTGCACCCTGTTTTCTAGCACCTCTGCACCCGATCCCCGTTGAACTTCACTTCCTGGGTGTTTCCCGACACCACAGGAAACACTAGAGCTCTTTAACCAATCACGGCCTTTAATGGATAACCTCTCCAAGCAGTGATGAGAGGCCTCCTCTCGTGATTCCTTTGGTGTCGCAAGGTGTAGTGTGGAGATGTAGAATGGAATGGGATCGGCAAGGGAATGTGGAGAAAATATATATCTATAATATTAATGGCCCATTAATTAATCTAATTTTTTAAAAAGCCCTTTTAGTTTTATTTTTTAATAAGGTCAATTTCAGAAGTCCAGATTTTTTTTACGATGATATAGGATAAGTAGCACTGATTCAGCTCCGTCTTGTATGAATCACATTCCGGGAAGGATCTTCTAGTGTATTTGTTGCCATTGCTCAAATAATAAAGAGGCAAGAAATGGGATAGTTAAGAAAATATACGTCTTTATTTCTCAGTATTTATACAGTTTATACAGTTTTTTAAACATGCACTTAGATGAGGAAACCAGAGTCATTATATTTTGGGGGATGTTTACAAGTTTTCAAGATTATTAAGTGGATTTATTTACTGGGCAAATCTCTAAAGGAAATTTGAAGCAAAAACAGTTTTTCTTTAGATTTTTTTCAGGGAAACTATGAATGCACCTGGGGTAAAGCTGTTTTTTTTGGTTAAACTACAGATTTTTTCCTCACTTTTTCATTGTAAAACATTGGGGGAGATTTATGAACGCCTGTATGACATTTCTTTGGTGTAGAAGCGCTGACATAATGGGGCACATTTACTTACCCGTCCGGAGGAGTTCATCCAAAGTGCATTGTTCCGATGATAATGCACTCTGGCACGATTCACTAAGATCATGCGCCCGATATCCTGCATGTGTCACTTCCCCGCTCAGGTCCGACAGAGTTCACTTTCATCTTCCTGGTGCATGTAAGTGCATTGTCTTGCGACACAAATTGAATGTTAAATCCCGCGCTCAGTCCGAATCAGTCGGATTGTCTGATGGCCACCACCCGATTTCTGTCGCATGAAAGCCGGTGTTTAAATTCCCTGCTAAATCCCTGACACATCGGTGCAAATCCCAAAAATGTCGGGAAGGCTAAATAAGCCCCAATTAGTTCTTGCACATTGCAAGAATTTGCAAAATTGTGATTATAATAGCGACACGCCAAGTCGGCCTGGAGAGGGTATAGGGGGGTGCCGCCACCAGCAGAGTGAGTGGGCACAAGGCGTTCATGTGTACTTGTGTCGGACCTATGGAGCCTGTGTCAGATCTGGAATAGTTTCGCCCCCGGTGGCCATGCCACCCCACAGATATACAGTTCACTTCTAGGACTGTTAATTTTGGGAAAGAAGAATTGGGCCTGTTTCGGGTAAAGTGTCGACCAAAGCTTTAAGCCCCGTCATATATATTTGATGAAAGTGAGTAGAATAAGTTGATATCAATGAGTTTTGCTGGACTAAAGCTAAAAAGGATCGGCCAAGGATTTTTAAATTTTACTTTCCGAACATTTTGTTCTTGGGAGACGAGTCAGACGACCTTTGGAAGATCTTGGAAGTGATGATTTGGATCCTTTACAGTAATGTCTCAATACACATCCCCCGATACAATGATGGCCACCATGTACCTGATCAGTAGTGATTTACACAATGGATAAGTAGGGTTAAATTCAGATTGAGCGGTCGGTCCCATGGTCTTGCATAACAAAGTATCTGCAGCAAATGGTGTCTGTACTTGGTGAATACCTGCAATAAACAAACTTGTCTGGAAGTGAAGACACAGCTTCTGTCTGCCCCGGGGAGATGTATTCACTCAATACCTTCTGAAAAGAGCAAATGATCATTCAGGCTGAATTTGCACCTCAAAGGCAAAATCTACTGAGAAAAACTTACTTCCTATTATTTTTATCTTCTTCTTCAAGAGAAGGATTTGGCTCCTTCATCTCCTGCTATTCTAAATACATTTAAGATTTTTTTAGTTATGTAACCTTATAAAAAACTTGAGATCTTATACTGATTCATCCAGGGTCATAGGAGGTCCTTTATCTCAATCTAACTTTTAAAGTAGAAAGGAAGACAACATTCCTTAAAGGGCTATCACATGAAATATTATTACAGGTGATCGATATCAGATTTGTAGAGGTTTGACGCTCAGCCCCCTTACACCTCGATCTGGTGCTTGTGATTGTTTTTTCCGCTTCTCAAGTCTGTGATGCCACACTCACTGATCACATGACCTATGTGCAGCTTAGCTGATTGTTGGATACTGATTAATAAGTGATAAGTGGACAAAAAAATTTGCATCCTCTTTAAAGGGGTATCTCAATGAAGACAAGATTCTTAAATATACTCAGGATAACAAAATAACACATTCTCTAATTCGTTTCAAAGATATAATTCCAACCTGTCTCTATCAGTTCTGGTGTTTACAATTTTGGTTGTCCCTGGATCCAACTTTAAATTCTCTCACTATGGTCAGATACTTCTGATGAATAGCTTCTCTTGTCTGCACAATGCAGTGCTCTCTGTCTCCTGCCCCTCCCCCTCCATTACTAAACCAGCTCAGACACCGACAGGCACTTCCTGCCAGAAAGCATTGTGCAGAGACTAACTCTACAAATTACATACAGATAAGTCTTTATCCAGGAGGGATATAGCAGAGCTGACTCTGTGTAATAGGGGAGTTAGCAGAGGTTAGAGTGTCATTGTGTTTTATATCCATCTCACGGATGTCTGTCTCATCTCTTATATTTCTCATCTCTCTTTTTCTTTGTGTCAGATACGAGTAAAATATTTAGAAGCTAAATAA